>NW_012102109.1:139078-216362 GCF_000951045.1 Mandrillus leucophaeus
ATAAATTACTTTGGGCAGTATGGCCATTTTCACAATATTGATTCTTCCTATCCGTGAGCATATCCATTTTAATGTTATCTGAGCTTGTTGGATCTTTGTTTGGGTGGCTTTTATTAATTTGTATAATTCCCAAACATTATATCTTCATATTTATTCTTTTTATCTTCTCAAGTTTCAAATTTAGTTACACCATTTAAAATGCATTTTCCACAGCTCTTGTTCTTTCTCTCACTTTTAATTTCGTTTCAGTTGTGTATTTTCCTTTGGTCTATCCATCAGTGTCCCTATTTCCTCAATAGTGTTGATTTGAGAGTCAATTCAAAAGCACTTTTCATCCTTTTCACTGTGTTTACATTTATGTCATATTCATGTCCTTCTTATTATCCTCAAGTCTCAGCTGATAGTAGTCATTTCTTTATGCATATTGTTCATCTTCTCCACTGTAACATTTAACACAAAAATTATATCTATATTGAATCCCCTGTTTAATAATGCCAACACCTGGCTCATTTCTGAATCTGATTCTTTTGATTGCTCTGTTTCTTGATAGAGCGTGGTTTCATTCTTGATTCTCTACAGTTTAATTATTATTGGATGACTGTCAGATTCCTTTTTTTTTAATGGCAGAAATTATACTATATATTATCTATTTCTGAAAATAGATATTCATTTTTTTTTTTCCTAGTGTGGGATTTTTGTTCAAGGAAACCTGATCTAGGTTGGGGATTTTTTTGTTGCTGCAGTTACTCTTAGTGAACAACGGGCTTTAAATTTCTCTACTGTTACCTGGTGGTTAGATTAGAGCAGATTTTCTATTGGGTTTTCCTCAATGTTTTCTCCATGCTCAGTTTAGTATTCTCTTTGCACCTATGATTACAAAATTGTCTCTCTGCTTGTTCCTCTTCCCTCCTCCAGCAGTCAATTGCATTTTTTGTTTGTTTCATTTATCTTAAGTCACACTAATCTTTTCCTGGGCATGCTGTTCTGTTGTTATTGTTCAGCCTGTTTTGTCTTGTGGATAAGACTTGCTCATTCATCTTCTTGCCCCTCTTCCCGTCAGTAGGTGGTTCTTAATTATCTAAGACTTTCTCCTGACTGCAATAGGTCTATACCTGTGTTCTGTAGGTGAGGAGGTTTGACACCCTTCCCACTGTGGCGTAAGGCCTGTTTTTTCATATGAGAGGCAGAGGAAAAGGGGCCTGTGTGAGGCTTCATGCTAACTCCACAGCAGTTACTGTTGTTCTCCCTGAGACTTGAACCACAAAGGAAGATTTTGCTCATCTGTGACATTGAGCCTCAACTTTCTGGCATGCTCCCAGACATATTTTTAGAGAAAAGCTTGAGTAGGTGTATGAACACCCCTTTGGTATGCAGCTAGTAAAATGTCCCACTCTCATACTAATCCAAATAAACACTGTCTTCAGCGATTGGCTAGAAATTTTAGCTGAATTCTTCTAACTGGTTTTGTTGGTATCTGGCATAAATAACTGGTACATACCTTCTTGTGGTTGAAATAAACTAAAAGTTATCTGTTTCCACCTTGTCATTTAGTAAATGAGGGTTCTGAAGTTTACAATGATACACTGATGTAATTATAAAATATAGGTCTAGCTATAGTTACCTAAGTCCAATATTCTTTCCATTTTTTCCATGTTAGACTCTGTACCTCACTGGATTATTGGGTAATCATCCTTATGCAATTATTCCATTCTTTTGCACATTAAATCAATCTAAATGGCTTTTCCTCTCTTTATCTATTGTCAGTTTGTTTTTTGATAAACGTTTAGAGGGCAGAGGGGACGCTTTTCTTTGGTCCCCACAAAACCAATAGTGATAAAAGAGTATTGTCAGTTACTGGGAGTGAGGATTGGAGTGAAACATGAATGAACTTTTATTAACTATGTAGGACACATAAGTGCAACTTTTAATGTACTTCTTTAACGTTAAAAAAAAAATTAATTAATTCCATAGTCATACTTTGTATAAATGAAATGAACTGGTCCTCAGAAATGTTTGAAAATTTGCCCTAGTTACTACATGGAGTGAATGAGTAAACCAAAATTCATACCTGCTTCAAGCATCTTGTCCTTTTCCACAAGCCTAAAATGTCTGAGATAAGCAAAATAAAAATGTAGAATAGAAAGAAAAACAGATGAGATTTAGAATATTGCTCTCTGTCACTGGGCTACAAGAAAAATGATGATATGAGGATACACTTTTAGATACTGACAGGTTGAGGGTTTTTTTCATTCTCTTTTGACCCATTTGAAGTATAACAGTAAAAAGCAGGTTATCATCACTCTTTTTTAGCTTCATGATGTACTTTATAAAGCAAACTTACTGAAAAATGACTTCAACAAATAGGGAATCACCTACATTTTTATGTGTTAATTCCTTGTGGCTACAAAATAATTTTGATTGGCCATTTGGAGGTTTTGGAGACCTTTGTCTAGCACCAATTGACTTTTTAAGAAATTCAATTCTTCTTTCCTTCATACATACTCATAGAAAAAGAAGAAACTACTTACAAAAGGGATTTAAGAAAACATCTGAGAATAATAGATTTCTTTTTCTTATGATCTTTTGAATAAATGAGCTTTGCTACCCTCCTCCCTTTCATGTAAAAAAGGTGAAGTACTGTGTCGCTAATCATTTCATGGACTGTGACGACTGACATTATTTAATTATCTTGTTAATCAGTGTAAATGTCACCTGTTAAAATATTCATACACTGAATCTATGTCATCCATTAGTCCAATTAATTAAACACTTGAAGTTATTTATTGATTCATAAAATAAGGGGATATAGTTCATATACTTCTATAAAATTTACTGAATTAAAATTTTGTATATGAGCTATATTTATCTTCCCTTCACTTTTTCACCTTCAAATCAGAATATTTCAAATTTTTTGATGTTTCTATTCCCTTTATTTTACCTTACTAGTCATCATTGTAAAAACTGCAATCAATTTTTTTTTTTTTTTTTTTTTTTTTTTTTTTTTGAGACAGAGTTTTGCTCTTGTTGCCCAGGCTAGAGTGCAATAGCACCATCCCGGCTCACTGCAACTTCCGCCGCCTGGGTTCAAGTGCTTCTCCTGCCTCAGCCTCCCGAGTAACTGGGATTACAGACTCCCACCACCACGTCCAGCAAATTTTTGTATTTTTTCTTCTATTTTTAGTAGGGATTTCACCATGTTGACCAGGCTGGTCTGGAGCTCCTGATCTCAGGTGATCCACCCGCCTCAGCCTCCCAAAGTGCCGGGATTACAGGCAGGAGACACCGCTTTTACTTTTGAAGTTAAACAAAATGGGAGCAACTTAAAAAAAAGAAAAGAAAAGAAAAAAAGAAAAAGTCTTGCGTTTACAGGACTTGCTTTTTAATGAAGAAAGATAAACTGTACATTATAAAGGGAGCAAACAAGTAGATTATACAATATGTTAGAAGTTAATAAGTGATATGGGAAAATAGAGATCAGGATGAGGAGGAAAATAATTTAAGTAATTTAAATGAAATGGTCAGGAAAGACCTCATTACGAAATAGGAAAGGGACCAAAATCTTCTTTTGCCTTCACAGATTTCCACAGAATCGAACTCCTTTCAGGTTTCAAACACTCCTCAATATCTCCTGAATCCGTGCTGAACAGAATTTCTTCCATGCTTTCAGGCTTTTAGAAAGGATATATAGAGGTTCAACTCTAGGATGCTTGTTTTAAGATTGGCCAAAATCCACAAGGCAAGGAACTGTAATCTCTTGCAAGTGAACTAATGAAAGAGGGAAAAATATGGAGAGAAAACACAAAGTAATATTTCAGATAATAATTAGAATTCAAAGTTTTTTACTCCCAAGAGCTAATAAATTTAAGAAGTAAACACATACAGTGATAGTTATCATTGACACAATTATTCATTAATGCGGAAGAAATCTGTAGGCTTTAGTATGTCATTTTATATAGTAAGTATTGGGCCAGCAATAAATTGTCAATTATTCTGATTTTATATACTTTTCAATTTCAAATGATCAAGAAGAAATAGTGTACATTAATATCCTTTGAACCACCCCAAAGATTCAATTTTAAAGTTGTTGTCTCTGCAAACTACTGTCCTGCCCTAAATAGTAGGCAGACGATTTAAATAATTTGAACTTTAGCTTCTTTAAAATAGTTATAAACTACTTTCTCATATTTTATCTGACATTGAAAATAATGTAATTTACAAAGTCATATTTTATTTTCAGAACACACTCTCTCACAGTACAATTTTAAAACTTCTTTCAAATGTACAAAACAAATGCATTTCTATTTGTAAAATAATATATCAAATACAACATCATATAATTTCATCCAAACCCTTGTGTTCAAATAAGCAAATGTCTTTACTATGAGAATTTGTTACCTATTTTCTCCTTAAATTCATCCAGGGAACAGTTTTATTTTTAAGAAATTAAGAGAGAAATAATGATGTATTAGCTCTATTTTATATTGAAAATATTTTCAATTATTTGTAAAACTTTGAATTGCAAGAATCCATATTATATCATTTTAATAGTTACATAGCTAAAACTAATAGAATTTTATATTTCCAGAATATGGATAAAATAGAAATTTTGACTGTTTAAGTTTTTCAAGCAGTCCATCTTTACTAAAATAGAACAACTTCATTTTAAAATATCTATTTATATATCATCAGTATAAAAAAACTTCTTCCAAAGTATGCTACAGCTATATTAACAAGTTAGACATCAATTGTATCTTTTATTTTTTGTGAGGAGGGACAGTGTGTGTGTACTAAAAATCCGCTTTGGACTTCTTGTTTTTCTATATTTCTTGCTGAGTATGCTAAGAATACAAAGCTGTGACCACTTTTCACCTCTGCCATTTTGTAGGGTGTGTGGGCAGCAACCTTGAGGGATGACGTATTACCGGACAAAGAGTACATTTGCTTACTGCTTGATATGAAAGGAGTAGATCCTCTAGGTGAGTGTTTTTCCTCAGCTGTGAAGGAAACCCATTGCAAATGCAATATCCACCCAGACCGCTTCACGTGGCCTTTGTGAGACTTGGAAACAAAGAGAGCTGACAGAAATATGTTCATGATGACTATAGATGCTTTGTGTTCTGTAATCAATAAAATCCCTTGACTCTAACTCAAGAGTCTCTTGTCTTCTGCCAGCATATGTAACTGCTGCAGGTTAACATATTAAGTTGTAAGTAGGATCAAACTAAATCCCAGATCCAACAAAGAGCAATATATTAGATTGGTGCAAAAGTAATCTTCATTACAAAAATCCGCAATGACTTAAATAACTAAGTTATTAGAAAAAATTAGATAGAAAACATAGTCCCTTTCCAAAATTCATTCATTCATATAACACATATATTCACAAATACAAATACACTCAGGAGATGCCAGAATTCTGTCTAACATAAAAATGTCTCTTTAATTTAGAATTCCATAAAGTGTTTTATTTTTCAGATGCATTATATCATGTTTTTATATAAAAAGAATAAGTCACAGTTTTAGAAATCTGTTTTCTTGTATAAAATAGCCTTCAAAAAATTCAATAATTCCACAGCATCTGAGAAATCATTCTGTAGAAAAAAAGCAATGCTTGGCACTATGAACTTATGATAATTTACATGGTCAATCTAATGTAAATTCTTAGTCTATATATATATATATTTTTAAATGACAGTGTCTTACTTCCTAGGCAGAAAAAAGAAAATGAAGTTCAGTTCTTTATTTCAAAATAATTACAATGAATAGTTGTCAAAATAAATAAAAATAATCACTTTGGTCTGCTGTTTGATATATCTGAGATAAGGTAGGCCTTTAGTTAAAAAAAAAGGGAAAATTAATTTCATTTTTACAAAAGGTATCTTAAAACACTTAATTTTTTTCTTAATCCTTTATTACATTCTTTCTTAGATGCACTGAGCTGTTTCAAATGGAAGACAGCACACAGAGACAGCTTGCTTAAATTCCAGCTTTTTCATGCAGCTGAATTGATTTTGGTTTTTATAACAAGAACCCATAATGCTAGCCATCATAGACTGGCTTTTATGTTTTTACAGTTACTATGGTATTTTCATTTTCTGTAATAATGATAAATATGGCAAAACCCACTTTTAACACTTTATGGGACAGAGGGAACTGTTACAAAAATAGGAAAGAATAAAAAGAAATAAGAATATTGCCTAACAACTTCAGTAGCCTGGTAATAATAACATGTGTTAAAACTACAACTCATATTTTTAATAAGCAAAAGTATAAACTCTCAAATTGTAAAACTACCACAAGAGTAAGCAGGCATCATCTAGCAGGGATACTTATACTTTTATGCCCTGATACTGCAGCTAGAGGATAACTGAGTAACAAAAGTCAACAATAGAAGAAAATGCTCTTGCTCAATAGAGTAAGTGAGTAACAATTGAGTAACAAAGTTAACTATAGAAGAAAATACTCTTGCTCAAAAAAAATAATCAGCTGGACAACATTCAGGCAGAAAATGTTCATACTGCCCATATAAATTGCAAGAGGCCTATGAAATCATACTGTACCTGTCATTTAGAACTTATCACTTAGCATGTTTTACTGGAATTTTCTCTGCTAAATGATAGAGGCAGAAATAAATTCTGAGTACACAGCTAGGTCATTAACAGTAAGTAGCAAAAGCAGAAATGATAAGTTGATATAGAACTTAGATGAGAACCAGAAGCATTTAAAATAAATCAGATAGCCTGGAATTCCAGTTATAATGAACAGTTTATATGTTGACATTTTAATACCAGAGACAAAAATGCCCAATAACCAAATCACTTCTGTTATTTCCATCAAAGTATGAAAGAGTATGTATGGGGTGTGAATGTTTACATAAGTAACTGGTGAGAAGTGGGACCAGGAGAGAAATGGTAGGGCTGGTAGTAAATAGTGAGTGAGAAACAAAGAAGGGCTATGGTAATAATGACCGAACCCCCTTTTGGAATGCCATGTTAGATTCTTAACCAGCTAATATTTTCTTAAACTCATGACAAGCTCCTCATATCTTTGGTGAATTTCTGAAGACATCGGAAAGCAGAGGTAACTTTCTAGAGTGACTTTATATTTGAGACAAATTATATTTGTTACAATTTAAGCGTATCTCAAGATATACCTAGAGCAATATAAATGCAATTAATAAAGTATGTATAATACATATACAAATTATAAGTATTTATGACTACACTTGCCAGCTAAATAATTTCTGCAACTGTTTTATCATTTAGAATACAAGTATGATATTTCACTGTGGTGTGGGTTGCTCTTACTACAGTTGTAAATTTAAAAATATATTGTTTTAGGCTGGGCACAGTGGCTCACGCCTGTAATCCCAGCACTTTGGGAGGCTGAGGCAGACGGATCACGAGGTCAGGAGATTGAGACCATCCTGGCAAACACGGTGAAATCCCATCTCTACTAAAAATGCAAAAAATTAGCTGGGCGTGGTGGTGGCTGCCTGTAGTCCCAGCTACTCAGGAGGCTGAGGCAGAAGAATAGCTTGAACCCAGGAGGCAGAATTTGCAGTGAGCCAAGATCACGCCACTGCACTCCAGCCTGGACGACAGAGTGAGACTCCATCTCAAAAAAAAAAAAAAAAAAAAAATTGCTTTGGTGTATGTTAAAAATACATATAGACTCACTGACTCTGTGATAACACTGTTGCTGTTACATAGAAGGTTCAATAAGTATTTGTAAAATGAATGTTGAGAAATGGATCTGCATAGAATGATAAAATGTATGGAGAACTATTGTGAGAGAGCATTTGCAGAACTAGAGAATAAAGACCTAGTTGCGGGACACACAAGTCCATGTGGTTATCAATACCTTAGTATGGAAAGCATATGAAAATTCTCCAAGGAGCTTTTTGCTTTATGTGATAGTAACTCATTTTATTTCCACATCTTAGATGTTTTTTAACAAATTGTGCTAGCTTCCATTGCTTCATTCATTTTGTACTAAGTTCTTTTCACTAAAGCGTCGTTGACTTGTTAATAGAACTCTTACTGGAATTTTAGGAATTAACTTTGTTGAAGTTTGGTAAAATTTCAGATGGACAGTATAGTGTTAGTAGTTAACTTAAAAACATCAGCTTTGAAGCTACAGTGTCTGGATTCAAATGCCTTTCTGTTTTTTTCCTAAGTATATGAATATGCATTTTAAAATAGCAGCTACCATGTAGGATTATATTGAGGATTATATAAGTTAATAAATGCAAACATTTGGCAGATTCTAAAAAATCAGCAAAGGTAAAAGTTACTTATAATTGCCATTATTTAATAATGTTATAAGAGGGTATATTGACTTAAGTTCAGTACAAAATATTTTCATACCTAACATTTGTTGAGCAATAGGTATTAAGCATATGCTTTAATAGTTGCTTTCCATTTAGTTAATCTCAGCATATTCATTATATAATAAAAAAAGAAACCAAATTATTATGAACTTAATTGTGCAGCTAAAATCTAGGAACTTCTCATGAATTTTATAATTCTACAGTAATTGAAGCCCTCCAATATCCCAGAGGAAAGAATCTTTGATATTATCAAATAGAGGTAGCTGAGCAGTTGAGCTCTCCTAAGGTCCGTGATAACATTCTAACCATGTCAACAGTTTTCCAAATTGCCTGACCAGACATCATATGGCTACCAATGTTCTACTTGAATAAACAAACTAATACAATGAGTCTTGGGTAATGGCAGCTTTCTAATAATTGTAAATTCCAATATTTAACAATAAACACAACTTTTGAATAAGATCCACAGCTCTCCACTCATGGCCATGACAATTGTCCATAAAATTGCACAGCATTATATTTTCCCTTTCAGCTTACCTAAGCAGCTAGTTACTTGCTGAGTTTCCAAGCATTATCCCTCCAATAATTTTTCCTTGTTTGGGACTCTTCAGTCTTCAAATATTGACTCACAAACTTATGAAGTTGAACATCAGCACTTGTCATAGACTGAAGAAATACCTCCCAAAAATATCCATTTCCTAATCGTTAGAACATTTGACTGATACCTTATATGGTAAAGGGGACTTTGCAGATAAGATGAAATTAATGATTTTGAGATGGAGATATTGCCTGAGTGGGCCTGAGGTAATCATCCTGGTCCTTATAAGAAATAGGTTGAATATCGGAAAGAAAAAAAGATACTGTGATAATAAACAGATTTGAGTCATATAACTAGAAGCCAAGGATTGCTGGTAGCCTCAAGAATCTGTAAGAAGCAAGGAACTCTTCATGATAAAATCTTAATTC
Source organism: Mandrillus leucophaeus (assembly GCF_000951045.1). Classification (NCBI taxonomy): domain Eukaryota; kingdom Metazoa; phylum Chordata; class Mammalia; order Primates; family Cercopithecidae; genus Mandrillus; species Mandrillus leucophaeus. Next base: position 148,377 of record NW_012102109.1, read on the forward strand.
TAACTCCGTGAGATACACACTGGACAATTGATCTACAGAACAGTAAGAGAGTAAGTTTGTGTGTTGTAAACCACTAAATTTGTAGTAATTTTTCATGCAAGCAATTGAAAACAAATACAACATTTTTCTTTATATATATTTGAAGAGAGCCAATGGAGTAAATTTAAGAAGGAAAATCAAGTTCCTCAAATGTTTGTGAGGTTAAACTCGTGTTTCTAACCTATGAACTTTAGGAAGAGCTTCCAAATGTAAATTTCAGTTCTCAAAGAAGGCTTTGTCTAAAACGTAAGTGATTTTCATAATTTTTCACATTCTGTAGTCCTGTAGTCCTACATTCTATAACGCATTATGAAGATGCACTAGAATAAAATCTTTTTATCTTTGAATATCTTTACAGAGGCAATTATAGTTGCTAATATAGAATCACATAATTATGAATGACTATCAAAATCTTTCAAATTGACATAGTAGGTACTGTAGTAGCTCAATATCCTGCAGACATTTTGTACAGAAGAGATTTCTGCAGGGAGTAAAGGCAGTATTGCTATGTGTATGCTGTTAATACCTTAAAAACCACAATGTACTCAGCTTATGTAAGGATCTTTTTAAATTTCAGGATTAACTTCCCATCTGAAACAGAAACATTTATCAAACATGAAAAGTGAGTATAAATTGTGTGAAGCATCATGCAAAATTTAGGAATTGAGCATGTATGTGTGCAGGTATAATCTTTTAGAAAAATAAGTATTTGTAATATTTTGGTAAATAATATTAAATACTACCAAATAAATTAATTGTCTCAGTACATAGAATATGGGGCTTAACACGACATTAAAGTATGGTTCAAACATTTTCTTGTTTCCTTATAACTTTTAGAGAGGAAGAATCTTTCCAACACAGAACTTGTTAATAATGTAGTTTCAGATGTGAAACTGAATAGAGAATCAACCTTTTTACCTTAGAAGGAACTACTACTGCAAGATATGTCAGTTTTAAGTTGAAACATAAAATATGTCATGGTTTGGGTCATCTTTATAGTATTAACATTTATTGTGGAATAAAAGTCCTAAGCATAGTTGTACATATTTGTTCCAGTCATGCATCTTTATCTACCTTTACATTAAAATAGGTTTTTCTTCCTCATTTCCCCTAAAGTGTAATTTTATGGTAAGCAGTATCATAAATCAAATGAAGGTTAGATTCTAAGTGAATAAGGAATCATTACTAAGATGGGTTAGAAGAAGGAAACCATAGGTGAATGTCTGACTAATCTCTCAAAAGACCTAGGGTCTAGGCTTTGATTCGTTGCTTTAGCACTATGTCATCTTGGGTTAATCAAGTTTGTTGTACAGATGCTACTGTCTCTACTCATAAGTATATTTAATAACAACTACATTAGGTCAAAAGATACATCAACTGATGTATATTAAAAGATATTTTAACAGTACACTTACTATATCAAATTTATTCAAAGTTAAATAAATCCATTTGAAATCCCCATCAAAAGAATGTTCATTCTGAGCCATATTATAAACCATGATTATTTGTATTCCTTCACTTCTCACCATATATATTTTCCTATAGTACTTCTTTCTTCTCAGTGGTAGCACTGTAGGATTTACTGATTAGATCAGGCGTTGAATGTGTCAAATATTACAAATTTAAATAAAAATGTGCTCATGTAGCAATTAGTTACATATGTGTAACACATTGTTTCAAATTTGCCAGCTTAATACATCCATTTATTATCTCACAGTTTCTATAAGTCAGAAGTATAGGCATAGTTTAGCTGTGTTGCCTTCTCTGATCCTACTGTAATCAAGGTGTCAGTTGGAGCTGCAGTTCTCATCTGAGGCTCAAAGTACTCTGTGGATGTTGGAAGAATTTATTTTCTGATGTTACAAAACCAAGGTTCTCAGCTCATGAAGTCATCTCACTCTATATGCAGTTCACAAACGGTTGTTCGCTTTCCTCAAGGTCACTAGTCTAATGTCTCTTATGCTTAGTCTTCATTTAAAAGACTTCACCTGGTTATGGGAGGCACACCAAGAATTATACCTCATTTGATTAACTTATGTCAACTGATTAGTGCCTTTAATTACATCTGAAAAATGCCTTTACCTTTGCCACGTAATCTAACCATGAAAATAATATTCATCACATTACCAGATCCCACCTACACTCAAGGATGTTGCATTATACAGTGAAGGTACACCAGCCATGTATACATGGCTCTTGGGAGCTGTCTTAGAATTCTGGCTACCACAGTTATGCAAATGCAATAAATTTCAAGTAAAAATTTCTAACTTTTCTCTGCAACCACTTCCCAAATCACTTCCATTTCCAACAATATTGTCTTTTGGAACCCACAATCCCAATATAGAAATTCTGGAGTTGCAACTGCTATCACCCTGATGATAACTTTCCTCCAAGTTAGGGTTTCTCAACCTTCTTTTTTCATTATCACCACCCTGTGGAGTATTTTTAGTCACTTATTTTCCCTAATCGCTCCTATATAAAATTTTAATACTATAATACATAGTTAAGTACAGAATGTACAGGGTTCTCCCTGAAGTAAGAAAATATAGATAAACCTTCATATCACCATATATAAAACTTTAATATTATATATGTACATGTATATCTATAAATAGGTATATCTGCACTTTATACATAAAAAGAGTAAACTTTTTTTTTCTATTTACGAACTAATTTGTACTCCTGTCATCTTTTTTTTATTTCTTATTTTTTGCAGGTATATAGAAGGTGTATACATTTATGACATGAGATATTTTGATACACGCATACAATGTGTAATAATTATGGTAAGTGAAATGGAGTATGTATCACCTGAAGAATTTATCCCTTCTTTGTTAAAAAGAATCCAAATATATTATTTTAGCTATTTTAAAATGTTCTATAAATTACTGTTGACTATACTGGTCCTGCTACGCTATCAACTACTAGATCTTATTCATTCTATGTAAGTATATTTTTATACTCATTAACCGTCTCCCCTTACCACCCCCCACTACCATTCCAAGGAACTGGTAATCAATGTTTTACACTCTATCTCCATGAGTCTCATTGTTTTAATTGTCAGCTTTCATAAGTAAGTGAGAACATGCAAAGTTTGTCTTTCTCTGACTGGTTTATTTCACTTAATGTCCTCTAGTTCCATCTATATTATTGCAAATGACAGGACCTCATTGTTTTTTAGGGCTGAATAGTACTTCATTGTGTATATTGTGAATAGTGCTGCAATAAACATGAGAGTGCAGACAGATATATTTTCTATGTACTGATTTTCTTTATTTTAGACGTGTAGCTAGCAGCAGGCCTGCCTGATCATATGGTGGCTCTAATTTTAGTCTCTCGAGGAAATCTCCAAACTGTTCCCTATAGTGATTGCACTGATTTACAATCCCACTAACAGTGTATGAGGGTTCCCTTTTCTTCAGCCCTCAGTAGCATGTTAATATCTTTTAGATACAAGCTATCTTAACTGGGGTAAGGTTATATGTGATGAGAGTTTTGATTTACTTGTGTCTGATGATCATTGATATCGAGCACCTTTTCATATACCTGTTTACTATATCTACATCTTCTGAGAAATGTCCACTTAGATATGCCCATTCTTTAGTTGGATTATTTTTTTTTTTCTGAAGAGTTGTTTGAGCTTCTCATATATACTGGTCATTAATTCTTTGTCAGATGAATAGCTTGCAAATATTTCCTCTCATCCTGTGGGTTTTCACTTCTTTTTGTTGAAGATTTCTTTATTGTGGAGAAGCGTTTTAACTTGATGTGATCCCATGTATCTATTTCTGTTTTGGTTTCCTGTACTTGTGTTCAACAAATTGCTAAAGAAATCTTGACCCAGTCAGATTTCTTGGAGAGTTTCCCCAATGGTTTTTCTTTTGGTAGTTTCCTAGTTTGAGGTCTTAGATTTGTTGTTTGTCTATTTGGATTTGATTTTGTATATGGTAAGAGAGAGAAGTGTAGTTTCATTCTTCTGCATATTTGATATCTAGTTTTGCCAGCACCATTTACTGAATAAACTGTCCTTTCTTCAATGTATGGCCTTGGCATCTTTGTGGAAAATAAGTTCTCTGTAGATTAATGGATTTATTTCTGGGTTCTCTACTATTTTCTATTAGGCTGTGTGTCTGTTAACATTTATACCAGTCGGATAATGGCTTGATTACTATAGCTTTGTGGAATAATTCTAAGTCAGGTAATGTGATTTTTTTCTAGTTTTGTTCTTTTTGCTCAGAATAGCTTTGCCTATTCTGCATTTTTGTGGTTTCATATAAAGTTGAAGATTTTTTTCTCTATTTCATCAATGTTTTATAGTTTTTATTACAGAGATCTTTAATACCTTCTCTATCTTAATTCCTAGGTATGTTAATTTATTTGTAACTATTGAAAATGGGATAATTTTATTGATTTTTTTCTCAGAATCTTAGCTGTTGGTATATTGAAATGTAACTAGTTTTTGAATATTAACTTTGTATCTTCCAACTTTACTGAATTTGTGTATCAGTTCCAATAGTATTTAGTGGAGTCTTCAGGTTTCTTCCAAATACAAAATCATGTCATCCACAAACAGGAAAATTTGACTTCTTCCTTTCCAATTTGGATAACCTTCATTTCTTTTCCTTTGGTGATTGCTCTAGCTAGGAGTTCCGTGCTATGTTGAATAACAGTGGTGAAAGTAGACATCCTTGTTGTGTTTCAGATCTTAAATAAAAGACTTTCAGTTTTCCCTATTGATTATGATAGTAAATGTTAGTCGGTCTTATATAACTTTTATTGCATTGAGGTGTGTTCCTTCTATATCAGTTTTTTTTTTAAGAGATTTTATTATTAAGTCATGTTGAATTGTATCAAAATCTCAGCATTAATGGAAATGATCATATGGATTTTGTCTTTCATTCTGTGGATATGATTTATCACATGGAATGATTTGCTTATGTTGAACCACCTTTGCCTCTCTGGAATAAAGATAAAATTTACTTGGTCATGATGAATACTTATTAATGTGCTGTTGAATACCATTAGCTACTATTTTGTTGAGAATTTTGCATCAATTTTTATAGAAATATTTGTCTGCAATTTTCTTGTTTTGACATGTCTTTTTCTGGTTTTGGTATCAGGGTAATACTGGCCTCATAAAATGAGTTTGGAAGTATTCCCCTATCCTCTATTTTTTGGAATAGTTTGAACAGAATTAGTAGCAGTGCTTTTTTAAATATTTGATAAAATTCAGCAGTGCAACCATTGGCTCCTGGGCTTTTTTTGGTGAGACATTTTATTACTGGTTTAATCTTGCTACTTGTCATTGGTCTCTTCAGGTTATGAATTTTTTTCATGGTTTAATCTTGTAGGTTGTATATTTCTAAGAATTAATCAATTTTTTCTACTTTGTCCAATGAATTGGCAAATAGTTTCTCACATATACTCTAATGATCCTTTGCATTTGTATGTTATTGGTTGTGATCTCTACTTTATCATCTTTGATCTTATTTATTTGAGTCTTCTCTCTTTTTTCTTTTCTTAGTGTGGCTAAGTGTTTGTCAAATTTGTTTATCTTTTCAATAACCCAATGGTATTATTCTGTTTTCACACTGCTATAAAGATACTATCTGAGACTGGGTGATTTATAAAGGAAAGAGGTTTAATTGACTTACAGTTCCACATGGCTGGGGAGGCCTCAGCAAACTTACAGTTGTAATAGAAAGTGAATGGAAGCAAGTACCTTCTTCACAAGGTGGCAGGAGAAAGAGTGAGCATAGGAGGAAGAACCCCTTATAAAGCCATCAAATCTTGTGAGAACTCACTGGTTATCAGGAGAACAACATGGAGGAAGCACATGCTAAGCCCACTAAACTGTTCCACAACCCAAACACATCCCACCAGGTCCCTCCCTTGACACAAGAGAATAACAATTCAAGATGAGATTTGGGTGGGGACACAGAGCCAAACCATATCATTCTGTCCCTAGTGTCTCCCAAATGTCATGCCCTTCTTATATTTAAAAACCAATTATGCATTCCCAAAAATCTTAACTCATTCCAGCATTAACCAAAAGTCCAAGTCCAAAATCACATCTGTAAAAAGGCAAGTCCCTTCTGCCTAGGAGTCTGTAATATCAAAAACAAATCAGTTCTTTTCAAGATGCTAACATTTGGGTACAAGCATTGGGTAAATACACCCATTCCAAGTAGGAAAAATTGGCTGAACAAAGATGCTACAGGTACCATACAAGTCCAAAACCCAGCAGGGCAGCCAGTAAATCTTAAAGCTCCAACATGATCTCCTTTTATCCAATATCTTACAACCAAGGCATGCTGATCCAAGGCATGAGCTCCCAAGGTGTGGGGAAGCTCCTCCATGGGCTGCTGGTGAGTAGCTGTGGCTTTTCCAGGTGCATAGTACAAGTTGTTGGTGGATATACCATTCTGGGGTCTGGAGGATGGTAGCCTTCTTCTCACAGCTCCACTAGGCAGTGCCACAGTGGAGACTCTGTGTGGTATTTCCAACCCCACATTTCCCTTCGGCATTGCCCTAGCAGACATTCTCCATGAGGGCTCCACCCCTGCAGTTTACTTCTGCCTAGACATCCAGGCATTTCTACACATTCTCTGAAATCTAGGTGGAGGTTCCCAAACCTCAGTTTTTGATTTCTGTACACACAGTCCCAACACCACATGTAAGCCACTAAGGCTTGGGGCTTGTAATTTCTGAAGCAATGGCCTGAGCTGTACCTTGGCCCCTTTTAGCCATGACTGGAGCTGAAGCAACTGGGACACAGGGCACCAAGTCCCAAGGCTGCACACAGCAGGGCCCTGGATCTAGGGCCCTGGATCTAGCCAATGAAACCATTATTTCCTCAAAGGCCTCTGGGCCTGTGATGGAAGGGGCTGCCTCCAAGATCTCTTGCCATGCCAACTAACATACAGCTCCTCCTTACTTATGTAAATATGTTCAGTCAGCTTGAATTTCTCCCCAAAATATGGATTTATCTTTTCTATTGCATGGTCAAGCTGCAAATTATCCAAACTTTTATACTTTACTTCCCTCCTAAACATAAGTTCCAATTTCACATTATGTCTCTCAAGTTCAAAGTTCCACAAATCTCTAAGGCAGGGACAAAATGCAGCCAGACTTTTTGGTAAAGGTAAAGCATAGCAAGAGTGACCTTTGCTCCAGTCCCCAATAACTTTCTTATCTCTATCTGAGACCAACTCAGCCTGGACTTCATTGTCCATATCACTATCTGCATTTTGGTCAAAAGCATTCAACAAGTTTCCAGGAAGTTCCAAACTTTCCCACATCTTTCTGTCTTCTTCTGAGCCCTCCAAACTGTTTTGATGTCTGCTTGTTACCCAATTCTAAGGTTGCTTCCACATTTTCTGGTTATCTTTATAGCAGTGCCCCACTCTTCATGGTATCAATTTACTGTATTAGTTCATTTTCACACTACTATCAAGATACTACATGAGAACGGGTAATTTATAAAGGAAAGTAGTTTAATTGACTCACAGTTCCACATGACTGGGAAAACTTCAGGAAACTTACAATCATGGCAGAAGTCAAAGGGGAAGCAAGCACTTTCTTTGCAAGGCAGCAAAAGAGAGAACAAGTGAAGTGGGAAGAGTCCTTTATAAAACCATTTGATCTCATGAGAACTCACTCACTATCAAAAGAAAAGCATGGAGAAAACTGCCCCTATGATCCAATCACCTCTCACCAGGTTCATTCCTTGACACATGGGATTATATTTTGAGAAGAGATTTGAGTGTGGGCCCAGAGCCAAACCATATCACCAACTTTTTGTTTTGTTGATCTTTTTCATTATTTTTTTTTTGTTTTAATTTTATTTGTTTGTTCTCAGATCTTTACTATTTCTTTGTTTCTACTATTTTGGGTATTGTTTGCACTTGCTTTTCTAGTCCTTTAAGATGTATCATTAGGTTGTTTATTTGAAGTTTTTCTACTTTTCTTGAGGTAGGCAATCATAACTATAAACTTTTCTGTTAGTACTGATTTTGCTATATCTCATAAATTTTTATATGTTATGTTTTCATTATTATTAGTTTCCTTTTTGGGGAATTTTCTTCTTAAACTCTTCATGACCCACTGGTAATTTGGTAATTTGGAAATTAAACATGACCCACTGTTTAATTTCCATGCATAGAAATTATGGAAATTCCATATATGGAAACTATACATATGTGTATAATATACAATTCCTTTTATTTACTTCTAGTTTTATTCTATTGCAGCCAGAGAAGATATATGCTATACTTTCAATTTTTTTGAATTTTTAACACTTGGTATGTTGTCTCACATATCATCTATTCTTGAGCATGATCCATAGGCTGAGGAGATAAATGTCTATTCTGCAGTCATTGAATGAAACATTTTGTAAATACCTATTAGGTACATTTAATCTAAAGTGCAGATAAAATGTCAAATTTCTTTGCCTTATTAGGGCCTACCCTAGCTCTAATAATAATTCCTTTATATATTGGGTACTCCAGTGATGAGTACATATGTATTTAAAATTATTATATCCTCTTGATGAATTTACCCTTCATCATTATATAAAGACTATCTTTGTCATCTTGTATAAAATTTGTGTTGATGTCTTATATACACATACACTCTTTCTCTTTTTGGATTTCCATTTGCATGAAATATCATTTTCCATTCCTTTATTTTCAATGTATGTATGTTTTTATATATAAAATGCTTTTCTTATAAGCAACATATCATTCGGTCTTTTTTAAAAAGTGTATTCATCGACTTTGTTTCTTTTGGTTGGAGAATTTAGTGTATTTAAATTCAATGTTATTACTGATAAATGGAGCCTTCTTATTTCCGCCATTTTGTTATTGCTTTTCTGATTACTTTGTTGTCTTCTCTTGCTTCTTTCCTTTCTGCCTTTTTTGTAGTGAAGATGATTTTCTCTGGTGGTGTTTTAATTTCTTGCTTTTCATTTTTTTTGTAAAGTGGTCTCTCATTCTTTAATTTGACATTACCATAAGGCTTGCAAATAATATTTATGACCCACTATTTTAAACTAATGACAACTTAACACTTGTTACATAAACAAACTAACAAACAGGGAAAAATCTGATTAAAACTCTATACTTTAACTTCTTTCCCTCACTTCTTATTTTTTATTTTATTTTAAATTCAGTTATACATGTGCATTTTTTCTTGTTTCTGTTTGTAGGTTTTTATACTGTCTGTGTCTTGAAAAGTTGTTGTAGTTATTATTTTTTATTGGTTCATCATTTAGTCTTTCTACTCCTGATGTGAGCAGTTCACACGACAATTAAAGTGTTATTATTTTTAAGGTGTACTTATTGTTACCAATGATATTGCTCCTTCAGATGATTTCTTACTCCTTTTCTTTCAGATTGAAAAGCTTCCTTTATCATTTTCTGTTAGGCAGGTCTGGAATTAACGAAATCCCTCAGCTTTTGTTTGTCTGGGAAAGTCTGTATTTCTCTTTTATGTTTGGAAGATATTTTCAATAGATATACTATTCTAGGGCAAGAATTTTTTTTTTTTCCCTCAGCATTAAAAATTTTATGCCACTCTCTCCTGGCCTGTAAGATTTCTACTGAAAAGCCAGCAGTCTGACATATTGAAGCTGTGTTGTATGTTGTTTTTATGTTGTTGCTATTGGTGGTGGTGGTGGTGTTTTTCTTTTGCTGCTTTTAAGATCCTTTATTTATCCTTGACCTCTGGAAGATTGATGATTAAATGTCTTGAAGTAGCCTTCTTTCTTTTAAATCTGTAAGGTATTTTATACCCTACTTGTATTTCATATTGATATATGTCTCTAGGTTTGGGAATTTCTCTCTTATTATTACTTTGAATAAATTTTCTGCCCCCAATCTCTCCCTCTGCCTCCTTTCTAAGGACAATAACTGTTAGATTTTCTCCTTTGAGGATAATTTATAAATCTTATTGACATGTTTTATTCTTTTTCATTCTTTTTGTCTCTTGTCTCCTATGACTGTGTATTTTCTGTAGCCTATTTTTAAACTCACTAATTCCTAGGCTTGTTTGAATTCATTTCTGGAGTCTGTATTTTTTTCCACTTGTCTGTATGTCTCTTTTTGCACCAGTATAATATGGTTTTGATTATCATAATTTTGTAATATTATTTTAAATCACAAAATGTGATGTTTCCAACACTTTTTTTCTCGGAATTGTTTTGGCAATTTGGGTTTCTTTATGGTTCCTTATGAATTTTAGTATTTTTTTCTATTTTTGTGATGAATGCTATTTACATTTTGATAAGGGCTATATTGAATCTGTAGATTGTTCGGGTAACATAGATATTTTAACAATATTAATTCCTTCAATCCATGAAAATATAACATTTTTCCATTTATTTTGGTCTTTCTCAATTTAACAAACTTCCTTGACAATAACTACCTAGGGTTTCAATATAGAAAGTTACTAAAGATAATAAAGGCCATTTATAGTAAAAACACTGCTAGCATTATAATCAATGGAGAAAAAAATGAAAGCTTTCCACTAAGATTTGGTACAAGGCAAAGATGCCCACTCTGGCCACATCTATTGAACATAGTACCAGAAATATTAGCAAGAGCAATCAGACAAGAAAAATAAATAGCTAAAATAAATCCAAATTGGAAATGAAAATGTATAATTATCTTTATTTGCAAATGTCATGATCCTATATGTAACAAAACCCAAAAATTCTGTTTAAGAAATTGTGAATTAATATTCATATACAGTAAAATTGAATAACACAAAATCTACAAAACTCAGTAGCATTTTTATACACAAATACTGACCTAATTGAATAATCATGGAAACAATTCCATTTATGAGAGTATTAAATCAATAAAATACCTAGCTATAAATTTAGCCAATGAGTTGAAAGATCTATACAATGAAACTTATAAAACCTTATGTTCTTTCTTTTAGGAGGGATTCTTCTAGGTTTTGGATAGAAAATGATGAATAACCTTGATATATTTAGAATCTTGTACAATACTTCTAAAAACTTAGTGTATATATATATGAATCTTCTTGAAATCTTATTAAAACATAGATTCCTGCACACATCAGAGCTTCTATTTCTGTAAGTGTGCAAATGAGGCCCAAGATTCCATATTTCTAACAACTGTCCAGAGCTGATGTGGCTGTTTTGCACACCACAATTTTATGAGAATTTATTGATACTGTTGCATAAGTCATTTTTTGTAGGAAGTTTATATTCTGCTGAATACATTTTAGGCATATTTCTTCATTCTACTCAGATTCCTCATATGTCCCATTATTTCTACTACTTCTCCTTTCTTTACGATTGTTTCTAGAATGTTTGCTTTTACATACCCAAATCCTGGGATGGCTTGAAATAAAACCATATCTTTCCTCAACAGGAATTCCCTTTCTCTGACAGCTTTTAAAATACCTTAATTTCCTTAATGTGCTTATTACCAAAAAGAAAAGGCAGTATGCTTATGTAAAAATGTTGGAAAATAAATCATGCAAGATTCATTTATATGGAAAGTGATATAATTTGGTTCTGTGCCTCCACAGAGTAAGTCTATTAAATCTCTTTCCTTTATAAATTACCCAGTCTCAGGTTGTATCTTTATAGCAGTGTGAGAACAAACTAATACAGTAAATTGACACAGCAGAGAGTGCGGTACTGCTAAAAGAGAACCTGAAAACGTGGAAGCAACTTTGGAACTGGGTAACAGGCAGAAGTTGGAACAGTTTGGAGGGCTCCAAAGAAGACAGGAAGATGTGGGAAAGTATGGAACTATCTAGAGACCTGTCGAATGATTTTAGCCAGAATGCTGATAATGATTTGGACAATGAAGTCCAGGCTGAAGTGGTCTCAGATGGAGATGAAGAACTTGTTGGGATCTGGAGCAAAGGTCACTCTTTCTTGCTTTAACAAAGAGGCTAGCAGCATTTTGCCCCTGCCCTAGATATCTGCAGATACTTGAACTTGAGAGAGATGATTTAAGGTATCTGGCAGAAGAAATTTATAAGCAGCAAAGTAGTTAAGATGTAATCTGGCTGTTCCTAAAAGTGTAAGCTCATATGCATGAAGAAAGAGATGTTCTTAAATTGGAACTTATGTTTAAAAAGAAACCAGAGCATAAAAGTTAAAAAAAAATTGCAATCTGACCATGAGGTAGAAAAGAAAAAATCAATTTTCCAGGGAGAAATTCAATCTGGCTGCAGAAATTTGCATAACTAATGAGGAATTGAATGTTAATTGCCAAGACAATGGGGAAAATGTCTCTGGGGCATTTTAGAGATCCTCACAGCAGCCCCTTCCATCACAGGTCCAGAGACCTAGAACTGAAAAATGAATTCATGGGCCAGGCCCAGGGCCCTGCTGGTTTGTGCAGTTTTGGAATATGGCATCTTGCATCCCAGCTGCTACACTATAGCTATGGCTAAAAGGGGTCAAGATACAGCTTGGGCAGTGGCTTCAGAGGGTGCAAACCCCAAATCCTGGCAGCTTCCATGAGATGTTGGGCCTGCAGGTACACAAAAGGCAAGAATTGAGGTTTGGGAACCTCCACCTAGATTTCAGAGGATGTATGGAAACTCCTGGATGTCCAGGCAGATGTCTGCTTCAGGGGCAGACTCCTCATGGAGAACCTCTTCTAGGGCAGCACAGAAGGGAAATGTGGGATTTGAACCCCCACACAGTTCCCAATGGGATACTGCCTTGTAGAGCTGTAAGAGGATCACTGTACTCCAGACCCCAGGATGGTAGATCCACTTATAGTTTGCACCTGGAAAAGGCACAGGCACTCAATGTAAGCCAGTGAAAGTCACCCTGGGGGCTGTACCCTGTAGAGCCATAGGGGTGGAGCTGCCCAAGGCCCTCAGAGCCCTCCTTGTATTGGTGTGCCGTGGATGTGAGACATGGGGTCAAAGGAGATTATTTTGACACATTAAGATGTAATGACTGCCTTGCTGGATTTCAGACTTGCATGGGGCCTGTAGCCCCTTTGGTTTGTTCAGTTGCTCCCATTTGGAGCAGGAGTATTTACCCAATGCCTGTACCCCATTATATCTTGGAAGTACTAACCTTTAACTTTTTTTTTTTTTGTACAGGCTCATAGGCTGAAGGGACTTGCCTTGTCTCAAATAAGACTTTGGACTTGGACTTTTGAGTTAATGCTAAAATGAGTTAAGATTTTGAGGGGCGTGCCTGTTGGGATGGCATGATTGATTTTGCAATGTGAGACAGACATGAGATTTGGGAGGGGCCAGGAGTGGAGTGATATGGTATGCATGTCAAATTGTAATACCCACGTGTCAGAGGAGGGATCTGGTGACAGGTAATTTGATCATGGGGATGGATTCCCCCCATGCTGTTCTCATGATAGTGAGTCAGTTCTCGTGATATCTGATGGCTTAAAAGTATGGCACTTCCCCCTTCACTCTCCCTTTCCTGCCATCATGTGAGACATGTCTTGCTTCCCTTTTACCTTCCTCCATGATTGTAAGTTTCCTGAGGCGTCCCAGCCATGAAGAACCATGAGGTATTTCTTTATTAACACCTCAGTCTCAGGGAGTTCTTTAGCAGTGTGAAAACGGACTTATACAGAGAGCAAAATTTAGTCAGAACAAGAATCCATCATTTGCATTCATTTATGTGAATAGCAGCAACTTTTTCTTGTGAATACCTAATTGAGTACTGTAAGTAAGCAAAATTTGTATCCAAAATAACCTGACTTACTAATATATTTAATTATTTTCATGACATATAAAGTTTACACATGGATACAAGGTATTATGTTTGTAATGATAGAGCTAGGCCAGTATTTTTTCTTCCCTAATCAATGTGTTAGTTCCCTACAATCTATAAATAACATCAATTCAATGAGTTTTCTAATAATGTGCATAATTTAATATTTCTGTCTTATTCATGCATTAGAGAGGGACACATTCATGCATAATACATTTATATGTCTGGGCTTCTTTCTCCTAGTCGTCTTTGATAGAACACATCTCATTTTTTTTCAGAGCATGTATTGTATCTGTTTGTGTCTATGAAAGAGGTATGGGGATGACTACAGTACACTGAAAGGCATGAACCTAATCTTTTTTGATATAATATGCAGGGACCAGAGTGGAAAAAGAAAGCAAAAAGAGAACAGTTTTTAAATGAAGCCTTGTATTTTGTTCACAAAGTAGCAGATCTCCATTCATTCAGTAAATCAGAATTAAATTTGTGATCGATTCACTTCTTTATGTAATTTTTAAATGTCTAATGGCCATTGCTTACCACATATTAATTATAAGTATACTTTTATGGATTAAGGGTCATAATACAGGTAGAATACATTTCTTTACAGATATTTCTGTTGATACAAGTATTTACGAATCATTCAAAACCTATGGTCAATTGTCATTAATGAGTGAATAATGAAATGCATAATTAATGGATTTTCATGATAGGTGACAGCGAGTAAACAATACAAAATGATAATTATGCCTCTTGCATCTCTACTGAATAGATTACATGACGCATTTTAACTACCATAATAAACAGCGATCAGGTATTTTTTAAACGAATTTATACCACAGTTTAGATTTAAGAAAAGAGAAATTAATCATGTAATGAAATTGGCACTGAACAGGTTCATGTAATACCCAAATATTTAAAATATTTTTTTTCTTTTTGAAGACTGAACACACACACAAACACACAATAACTTGAAATTATCAAGGTTTACTTTTTTTTCTTTTAGTCCAAAGTCCCTTAATCTAAAGCTAATTATTACTATTGTTTGAGTTTCATGTATCTCTAAGAAAATCAAAGCATTGACAAAGTCTTCAGCACTGACTTCAAACCTTCAAAAGCCCCATATGAATATATTTAGAAATAATAACCCATTGTACAATTCTTCATTACACTTTTATTTTACCTACCATAAAAGACATCAAAATTATTCATCCTTTATGTAGATAAAAATGGGAACTACTAATCCATTAAATGCAGCTTCAAATTTAATGCAGCAGTATACAGGTGAGCAGATATTTCAACTTCAACTAAATGCATTAGCTCTTTCTAATGCTAGGCCTCTCTTTTATCTCATTTGGCGATGTATTCAAAAAATTAGCATCAAAAGCAGGTGTTTAGCTTCTCACAGGATGTGCTATAACAGAGTGTGATTTATTAAATAATGACCACAGTACTACCTTATATTGAATAAAAGACTTGGAAGCCAATCCCTTTCTTTAGAAGGGAATGAGGTAGGGTTTACCTCTAGGTACCTGAGAGATCAGTTCTCAGTGTTTGCTTCCAAAACTCCCTCCCATACAGAACCAAATCAAGATTCTGTATGTCTTCAAAAACTAACGTAGCCTCAAGCCATATTTTCAATAAATGTAATCTCCTGAATTATGCGCAATAGACTTCACATTATTTTTAACATCATCTGAATCATAGTTCCCAACTCATAAAAACCAAGAACAAATGTACGTACTTTTAATTGACATTTTGGGAATGTTCAATACATGATTGGAAAATAAAAAAACATGAACAATAGTAGCAAAAGGAATGGGAAATAGTAGAACATACATAAGAAGTTTAGTAAGCACAGTAAATATGTTCGATTCAATTCATTATAATAAAATAATTACAGGAATGCTTTGATTTAGTATTATTATATTATTTTCTGTAAATGTTTTTGTAATCTCCTGGATGGTTTGAATAACCAAGCCAAGGATAATTATATGCAAATGATTAAGAGGTCAGTGGCAGATAAACTTGGAAAATACAATAAAATCAAACACATTTTAAAAGTGAAGATAAAACAATATTTTAAGGGGTTTTTGGAGTGTCAAATTATGCATGAATATAAAAAAATTCTCTATATGTCAGTGAGATGAAAACTTTAAAAGTCTCCCAAACATGTAGAAATATTTAATTGGTTCTAAAGAATTATTTTTTTATACTATTCACATTTCTAGATGTGATTCAAGAAAGTAACTAAAATGTTGAGTCAGATCTAGAGCTATATAGAGAAGTAAAATAAAAATCAGTCACTAAACAAATAAAGTATATTATTTCTCCTTTTCCCAGGAGAAAAAAAATAGCCTCACCTGGGGAGAGGCCTAACTACTCAAAAGAAACTTTACATAACACAATATCCACAAGAGAACTAGTGCAGATGATTCATGAAGCCTGCGAGAGTTACAAAGGACACTGAGACATAAATATATGAGCAGGTAGAAGATAGTCATGAATATGAAAACAGGAGAAGGTGAATGGAAGAATGCCTTTCTTTATGTACCGCCAGTTATAATTTAATAAAAATCCAGTGCAAGATATTTTTTAGATAAAAGTAGTTAAAAACACAACTTAAGATTTTTAAAAAATAACTACTTAGGTATGGAGGAGAAGGATTTGTGAGAGGCCATTGCTAGTGCATAACTTCAGATTTTATTTTATGGTCATTAGAATATAAAATTTGTAAATACAGGAGGAGACACTGAAGCCAATAGCAAGATGTAATGTTTAATTTAGAACTTTTATATTATGCAGCCTTACTCTAACTGTAAGCTGTTTTCCAGGAATTGTTTTATTTCTTCACATACAAAGTCTTTGTATTTGTTGTAATATTTGACAATTTTTCAAAAACAAAGAAGCACTGGCGCTACCACTAAGTGGCTAAAGATAAAATGGTTTAACTTATCTTTTTAAGTAGGTAAATGAATAATATCAAAACATACTTCAAATGATAAAAAGGATTATTTTTTAAAAATACAAAAGGACATCCAGAAAATCTGACTAGTAGATTCATTTATAATACATGCCTTAGTTAATTGATGAATATGTTTATGTAACATGAAGGACCATGAATTACACAAAGAAAATGGGCATTTCCAAATGTTCTAAATTCTGTTAACATTTCCAATATACTTTATTTTTATTTCTTACCCTGATTCCTCAGGCCATGTAAAGTGACAAAGTGACTGTCTGAAAATATTATCCATCTAATTTCTACACATCACACCATAGTGGAAATCATCCATTCTATGATCAGTAGCAGGTTATATGAAATGCTGGTGCCTGAGTTTCTGCTAGCTCCCAAGTGAGAGCTACAAAGTACCCCATCTCAGAGACTTCCAGAAGAGCTGCTGAGATATCTGTTCCAAACATTATAGAGGACAGTGCAGATGTGATGGCTGCCAGCTACAAAGAAACTCAGCCACATGTTGCGCTAGTGTAGGACTAATCAAAGTCTCAGGGAGGTTTGCATGAGGCTCTGACAGTGGTGAGGCAGCAGCAGTAGTCTCTCAGTCACCAAAACCCCAAAACAAGAGGCAATTTGAAAGAGTGGAGGAAACTTTCAGCAATCAATGTTCCCAAAACATATAGATCTTTGAAAGAAAGGTAGGTTTGCTACCAAAGTAAAACTCTAGTTAGTAAGACGAGCAGCAGAGGAAAGAAGGCCAGATTGTTGGAGCTCAGAAAATTCCTGCAAGAATACATGTGCTTCAAGGATGACAGTTAGGGGATTGATAAAATCAAATGGACCAGCAGAGCTCACAGAGGTATAGAAGAAAAGCACAACCAAACAGATGATACAATGCAAAAACCCAGAATGGGCTTGTCTATTCTGTCTAGCAAATATTACAAAAGTCAATTTCTGGACTTTGAAGAATTAACAGGATAAACAAGTCAGGGAAAAGAACAAGAACAAGAACAAGGTCAGGGGACATATCACTTCTCTTTTCCTGGGAGGTGCTTTAAACATTCCTGAACACGCTCGATTTTGTAGCTAACATTTCCCTTCATTTATTTTTGTATCTTGCTTATGCTTGTTTTTTTACTGTTAAGCTGTAAAATTGTTTAAATGTTCTAAGTGATCAATTGCATAGACATGTTGCTTGGCTATTGGCATTACAGTCTCTGCTTTTGGCTACTATGAAAGTTGAAATTCATGATATCAAATGATCTATATTCATAAATTCTTTTAAAATTGCACAATTCTAATAATGACTCATCCCAGAAGGAAAAAAGGTAATAAGTATTGTTATGGGTTGAATTGTGTCTCACCCAAATTTATATTTTGAAGTCCTAAACTCCAGTGACTCAGAATGTAACTCTATCTGGAAATGGGATTTTTACAGAAGTAGTAAAGTTGAAATGAGATCATCAGGGTGGGCCCGAATCTAATATAATCTATGTCCCTTTAAAGGGGAGAAATTTGGGCATATTAGTAGATACAAACATAGAAAGAACAGCATGTGAAGATGAATTTGTGGTGCTTCCATGAGCCAAGGGATGCCAAAGATTACCAGCAACCACAAGTAGCTAGACAATAGGCTGAAACAGATGCTTTCTCACAGCCTTCAGAAGGAACCAACCCTGCCAGCACCTGAATGTTTATCTTCCAGCCTTCACAATTGTGAGGCAACACATTTCTGTTAAATTTAAGTGACCACTTGCACTTCAGTACACCAGCCCTAGCAGACAAATATAGATCTTCACACATAAAGTGTATTATAGGAAGATTCTATATGACTATATGCAATTCTGGTTCCAGTTTTCAGAGCGCTGCCTGACCAGTAAAAATCCTGTTGTGGACTACGAAGTTTAAACAAGAGAGTAGCCACCACAGTTCCCTTGCAATTGGACAACAAAATAGTATTACTACCATGTCTGGCTTTTGGCAAGCAGCCATGTATATTGGTAATCCTTTATTTCTTATATTACTCTGTAATGAAAACTGAAACCAATTTTCCTTCATCCAACAAGCGATATTATATAACTCTACTATCCTGAACTCATCAGTAATATATCATCAAAATAATGGACAAACTCAAGAACAATGTGAAGTGCTCATGGATAGTCAGGCAGTCTTGTAAAGTAATGTCTTTATTTGAGAAAAGAGTGGTATTTTTTCCTAATATAAGCATACGAAGAAACAAATGTAAATACTTTAGAGGCTCCCACAAAATTCAGCATATTTTGGTTTTAGAAAATTTTAGTTCTGAATAATTTCCTTTGTATTTTCTTCTATGATCCATGAATTAATTAACAGTCTGTTGCTTAATTATTTGGAGATTTTCTAGATATCTCGCTGTTTTAGTTTACAAAATTCCATTGATTGTGGTAAAGAAACATACTCTGCATGACTTCAATAAGTTGAAATTTGATGGAAAAGTTCAATGGCCCAGCATATGATGTATCTTGGAAAATGTTCCAGGTGAATTTGAAAAAAAATTGTATAATTTGAATATCAGGTGGAGGACTCTGTAATGTCAGTTGGGTTAAATAGTTTAATAGTGTTCATCTTTCTACCAAAATATCTGAAGTTTCTATTTCTCTTAATTTTAATCATTGGTGCTTTGTATATTTTGAAACTCTGTTATTAAATACATACACATTTAGGCTTCTTCTGCCTTTTTGATGTATTGATCATTTTATAAGCATGATAGATTTCTATTATTTATAGTTTTTAGAAGTTTGAGCAAAGTGTGACTAGGTGTGGTTTCCTTTGTATTTAATCTATTTTGTGTTTTGTGAGATTCTTGAATCTGTGGATTGTTTCTGAGCAGTTACAACTGGCCTGTTACTGCACCATAATAGAGGAGAAATCAAATTATTGAAAGAAAAGTCATCACTCAACCATTCTCATTCTGCAGTAGGTCCTTGCAAAACTAAGTGGACAAGATTCAGATAGTTCTACTGTTAAATCGAAATAATAGTCCCAATTAAAGAAAAACATGCACCCAAGACCATACACCAATAACTGCTTCCAGTTAGACATGGGAAAGCCTTTTCTATAGTAACAACAATGATTAAAAAGGACTTAATGGGGCATTGCTTATAATACTTGGCGCCTAAATTGATAGCATACTTGACTCCAAAACAGCCCACCTCTGGATTGTGATAAAGCAAATAGAATGTCATAGCTATCCATCATAATGATGATAAATTGCTGCTGTCTCAATATATTAAGTATATTTTTTTCTTATAGTATTCATAATTATAGTGTAAGATTTCTTGATGTGGGCAGTGTTGATACTTTGGAACAAATAATTGTTTCATTCAGGGACTATTATGGGCATTGTAGAATGTTTAGTACCATCCCTGGCCTCTACTTATGAGGTGCCAATAACATCTGAGCCACCGACTGATACTGGCCTTTGGCCTGTTAGGAACTGGACTGCACAGCAGGAGGTGGGTGGCCTGTGAATGAGCATTACCACCTGAGCTCTGCCTTCTGTCAATTCAGTGGCAGCACTAGATTGTCATAGGAGCACAAACTCTATTGGAAACTGTGCACTTCAGGGATCTAGGTTGCATAGTCCTTATGAGAATCTAACTAATGTGTGATAATCTGAGGTTTAATAGTTCATCTCAAAACCCTCCTCCACCCTGTCCATGGAAAAATTTCTTCCACAAAACTTGTCCCCGGTTCCAATAAGGTTGGGGACTGCTGCTATAGGGCAAACCTCCTTGAAACTTACTACTTTCTAAGTTTTGTTTCTGGAGGTGTTGGGAGATACCTGTTTAATCACTTATCTGGGTAAGATTATTGGTCTACCCAAGTTGATATGGTACAATACTTGGCTTCTTTCCTTTGGATACACATGGAAAAATATATTCATGAATTTGGTCTTCATGTTATACTTGCAAATTCCTATATGAAGTAATATGGCTAGAGAAAAAATATTAGACTTAGCCAGTAAAGCATGTTACCCATCATGTCCTCCATAGATTACTAAAGCCATGTTGTAATCCATCATGATAACCACCAAAAGGACTGAAATGACTAACATAATTTTTTTCCGACTTATGTAATTGCCAACTCTGCCAACCTTCCCCATATTCACCTCTATAGGACCATTGGTCACATTTTAGTTAGCTATTTAAAGATACCTATGAACATACATGCTTAGCTAATTTTTTATGCACCCAAGAGTGGAAGGAAACAGATATTGTGAAAGCAAATAGAAAGTACTAAAGTGACTTTTTAGTGTCTCTGTTTTAACTTCAGTAGATAGATAACTAATATTGCTCAGAGAGTGGACACTAAGATAAACATCAACAAAAATGTAAACTTTGCCTTAGGTGATTCTACAGCCACCATACTCTGCCTTTAGGTGTTATGCATGGTGAAAAAATGATAATAATTGGATTTACATGGAACACAGTATTAAAGAAAAGGGAAAGGGGCAGTCTTGCTCATGCATGAGAAACCATGGCATCCAATCCTGAGAAACAAATTAGGAAAGCAGAGGAAGGTAGGCAATAGTTCTCCAGTTTTCTTAGAGATGGGAACAAGAAGCTCCAATCAACTTTCTATGGTTTTCTCAGGTGGAAGCTCATCAAATTACTTTTTTGCAATGTTGTCTATGTCCCTACTCATCTGATCCACCTGCATGAGATCTTGATTCTCACATTCCAGGAAATGTTTCAAATACTTCTGTGACCTGAATGACGCAGAATTGAAGGGGAGACATGCAATAATCCTGTAAAAACTGAGGTTCACACTAAGGAGAGATGGTTCTGGATTGTCCTGGAGGGTCATTTTGTCTCTTCTTTTGGTAGACTAGTAAAGAGTGAACTAGCAGGTCAGAGTTGGCCCCATGGAAGAACAGAATGATATCAGCCACAGAACATGGGACTCGCCACCTTCTATCAGTCCACCTTTTTAAGCCAGAGAACTATTTTTACATGTTTGCATAACTGCCCCGATCTTTTGATTTAAATCGTTATATATTACATAAATCATGTGTAATGGAGTAGGAACTTCTCTACCGAGAAGTTGGTCATAGTAGATGCAATCCATCTATATTAACCCACCTTTGAGCTCAGGAATAACTGTTTGAGAATGTGATATTCTTTTATATAAACTTCATGTATGTTTTCCCCAACAAAGCTTATTTTATATATTTACAACATGTGTGATTAGTGTTACCTGTCTATAACCCCTTCACACAATAGTTTTATCCTAGAATATCCTGCAATGCTCATAATTCTTATCAAATAATATATTTTAAAAAATATTTATTATGCTACCACTATTTTATGTATTTAATGCGTTGAAACTCTCTAAAATGTCATTAATACAATCAATGGAACTTTAAAATTTCTTCAAAATACATGTATGATAAGGAAAAATCTATTTCATGATATTTCAATTAACTCTCAAAATACTCATAAACCTTAATATTGTCATTATTATTAAAAGCTTTTAGCTTTGGAGAAAAAGTAAGATTGATTTTGTAATACATCATTGATAAGATCCTGTGCAATAAAAAACTTTCAAAAATTAAATTTCATCAAAACGTGACTTTAAATTCAAATTCTGAAAAAAATTATGTATAATATTTTTGATGTAAAAAATTATTAAAAATGTAAAAAAATTATGCTAGTTACAAAAATAATTTGGAGTATAATTTTTTAATGTAATAAAAATTTTTTAATGTAATAAAAATATTATACCCCAAATTATTTTTGTAACTAGCATAATTTAGCATATGTTGTTTTCAAACAGTTTCAAAACATCTTTTAAAAATATGCAGTGTCTTGGTAATGGAATATAATGAATTTCAATGAAATTTCTATGTATTTATTATCATAGTGAAAGTCAGAGAATGCAATTAAAATGCAATAAACGATGACACGGATAAAAAGCCTTATTCAAAAGGATACATATTATATAATTTCATGTATATAAAGTTTTAGAAAGGACAAAAATATCAGAACAGTGGCTGCCACTGGAAGGTTGGAATTGGAATTGATTAGAAAGAAATATCAATTTGCTTTTTAAGATAATGGTAATATTTTATATATGAATAGAGGATTTGGTTATATAGGTTAAAAATCATTTATTAAAAGTTAGATAACATACACTTAATATTTCTGGATTTTACATTATTCGAAAAGAAGAAAAAGAAATGTTGAGTTCTAATTAATAACACAAATGCTTTACTATTTAGAGGAACATTTGCTGATGTGTGCAGTTTACCTTAAAATGCATCCAAAAATAAGATGAATTGATAGATGGGCATATTAATGATAGAATCTAGATGGTGAGTATATAGATGTTGACTTAAAAATTCCTTTGAGTTTGCTATATTTGTGAGAGTTTTTATTATAAAAATGTTATGAATTAAATATAATACACTTTTAGAAGTATAATTAAATTATAACAAAGTAATATAAATGTGAAGATAATATAAAAATAACAATGTAAGGAAATAAGACAAGTAACATATAAATTAGAATTGTCAGCTATGTACAAAACATATTGACAATTAAAAATAATATGTAACAATAAAAAATCCCCACTTGGACCATATAAGTCAAGACAATATTGTTAATGCCTTACAGGATGAGTACATAGGGTGTAATTGTTATAAACAATATGGAAAATGTTATCATAATGAGAAAAAACTGAGGTGAAAAGAGCTAAGATTTGCATTATATATAAATTTTTCTTACACAAAACTTTCTTCAAAGGTAATATATAGGAAGGCAATTTTGTAAAGCATTGTGTAGAATACTACTAATGTAACAAAAATTATTGATGTGAAATATAAAAGGACATAGAATAAATGTAAAATTAACTTTCTAAAAGCCAGATTTATCCCTTATCCAATTTTCTTTGAAAGATCATGATATCCTTTTTATGGAAAGTATTCAGAAGATTCTTGAAAAATTTCAACAATATAATGAAATGGCTATTTCAACACAAAACATAATGTGGAACAAGATACATTCTCAAGATTCCAACTCTGAAGACTTCTCATTGCAATTCATGGTTATTCCTTTCTCTAAAATGACAATGTTGTATTGTTTAGCAGTTACACTTTCTATCTAACAAAATAATCACAATATCTCATATAAATATATTTTTTACAAATCCCTTCACATTCAGCTTTTTTATCCCTACAATAAACTAAAGTAACCAACTTTTAATGCCTTAATTTCAGTCTGTGTCCAAAGTATTTACTTGGGGCCACAGAGTATATACTTACCTAATTTTTAATATTGAGAATAAAACTCTCTATCAATATATTTGTCTTCTTTTATAGGCTGTTTTCCTTCTAGTTCTTTATAAATGGAATGATCTTTATTCAACTCTGATTTCTTTACACATGTTGATCTTTTTATGTATAAAAATACTGAATCACAAGAACACAAATTTTGATAAACAGCAATCAGTTATCACTTGGGAACTATTAAAATCTGATTAATGAGGCTTATTCATTGAGATTATCTTTTAATAATTTTGATTTTAGGGACCAAATTATTTATATTTTAAACATGCATTCTGGGTAATTCTAAAATTTGAGAAATATTACTTTAAATAAGTGTTCCAAAACAATTTCATCCTAGCTTTCTTATCCATTAGTTCTTACAAATGCTTGTAGTGATAGCCTCATTGGCTTGGTAATATATAATTTTCAATACCTTAATTTAGAAAACATTGGCAATTAAATAACTTTTATATTATGGTTTCATTTGTTGAAATGATTGGAAGTAGAACAAATAGAAGTTATCATCTCCCAAAAATTTACAGACTACAGACATTAACACCCTGCATTTTCTTAAGTCAAACAGTCTCAAAATTCTTAAATAATACTGGAGTTAAATAGGTGTTTGTGCCAGGGGTGACTAGGAAAGAAGCTAGAATTTAGTAAGCAATGATGACAGAGGTTTGGCATAACATTAACTTGGATAATCACTCCAGCTAAAAGATATATATACTCCGGGTATAAAAAATAAGTCATTAGATGAAAAAGATACTTGCACGCATGTTTATAGTAGTACAATGTCCAACTGCAAAATTGTGGAACCAACACAAACGCCCATCAGTCAACAAGTGGATAAAGAAGCTGTGGTATACACATATGATGTAATACTTCTTAGTCATAAAAAGGAATGAATTAATGGCATTCGCAGCAACCTGGATGAGATTGGAGACTATTATTCTAAGTGAAGTAACTCAGGAATGGAAAACCAAACATCAGATGTTCTCACTGATAAGTGGGAGCTAAGCTATGAGGATGCAAAGGCATAAGAATGATACAATGGACTTTGGGGACTTGGGGGAAGGATAGGAGGGGGCAAGGGATAAAAGACTACAAATAGGGTGCAATGCAGTGTGTACTACTCTGGTGATGGGTGCACCAAAATCTCACAAATTACCACTAAAGAATTTACACATGTAACCAACACCATCTGTGCCTCAATAACCTATGGAAAAATAAAAAACGAAGATATCTTTACTAATCACTGCCAAAATATCGAAAATTCTGATATTACACCTGTTGATATGTATTTGATTTAGTATTTTAAAACTATCTTCAAAATATATCAAAACAAGAATTCCAATGCATCATATGTAGTTACAACTACATACGGTTAGATTTCCTCAAGAGCAAGCATAGGAAGAGGTTAGGAGAATCAAGAAAGGGGACCAAATTTTGTGGCTGGAGTCAGTCCAAAAGACAATTTTACTACAAAAATATCATGGAAGACAAATCATGAAACTAAATATTTGGTCATGATCCAACAGCCAAAAGTAGGAAAAAACCTAAATGGATAATTTGGGAGTTGAGGAGTCAAACAAAGGATCAAATAAGGTTAATTGGGCAAAGTATCAAGAACCATAGTAGAACAGGTGTGCATTAAATCACAGTCAGGTCTAGAAAAAATTTGAAGAAATCAGTTTATCTAACATAATATCTCTTTTTGTCTTTTCCCCACTCCCCTGAAACCCTAAAATCTTTTCATTGCTGTAATTCTCTCCGCTTTAGGGAAGAATAATTTTATGGTCTCTAAAGTTTCTTTGAGATTTCTGGAAAAATAATGGTTTTGTTGTATCTTGAGTTCAGTAGGTCATTGGACACAATTTTGCATGTTATCTTTGTGAAAATAATTGGGTAATAAAAATTTGACAATAAATAGATTCAATTAGAACTAACTATGTAACTTTTTGAAAGTTTATTATTCAAATCAGGTCAATCTAATTGGAAGATGCTATGTTGGAATTAGTCAACAAATGGAATGAAAGAATTAATATAGCCAATATCTTTATTTAATAGAAAACTAATATGAAATGAGAAATAAAATTATGAATATAAACTGAACTATAACATCTTTCATCTAATATGAAATGAGTTGACCAATTTTACAATTCATTAGCCATGTTGGAAAAAAGTTATTTCAGTTATTATCTCACTATAGGACAACTATATTCGCAGGACCTCAAAGTAGGCAATCTGAATCATTCTCTTTGGATGAGACTTACCATAACTGTGTGTGTGAGTAGCACAATTTAATGAGTTTGCTAAAATATTGTACTAACTGCTGAAATAAAAGAGGTGATATAGAATGGTGAAAAAAATTATAAACTCTGTCATATAAATAAAGATTGTTGGAATTAGATATCTTTAGCAAACAGAAAAGAAGACCTGGAGGGTGAGACAAGGACATCATCAGTCTTAATATTTTCCTACTCCTTAAGTTCATTGCTATTCAATGCAACAATAACCACTTCTTTAATTATTTGACAACACATGCAGTCTTTCTGTTCAAGTTGTCTGAAAATCATTGATCCTAACATCAAAGTGTAGATGGCTTTGAAGGGCTGTCATGTGAAAGAAGAAGAAGAATTCTCATTTTATGCTGGAGGGCAAAAGTAGAATAAATGGTTAGATGCACCAATGAGGTAAATTTTAACTTATATATTAAATTAATATCACACAATTTAGCCCATTATCTGTAATATTTAACCAAAGGTTACCTACATAACTACTTTCAATCACACAATATAAAGTGGATTTTTGTTTATGTAGAAGTAGTTTCACTAATATCCAATAGTGCCCACCTAATATCTCACTAATGGACATCCATTGGACATGCAGTGTGTACTAATGGACATCCATTAGTGAGATATTAGTTTCACTAATATCCATTAGTGCTCATTTCAAATCTTAAGGCTGTAATATTTTAATTTTTAAGAAAAAACAATTTGTCAAAGTTTTTTTCTACGTTAAAATATCCCATTAATTATATAATTACTTTAATCGACTTTTTATCAGATCTGAGATGCAGATTAAACAGAAAGTAAACATCAATCAATTGATATCCATCGATTTCTATTTCCTTATGTTTTGTTTAATCTGTATATCATTCAGTGGTCAGTTACCGTTAAAATTGATATTATTACTCTAAGTTATCAATACTTGTTTCATAGCATTCACTGGCTCAAATTGCTCTATTAAATTAGAGAGGATAAAAGAAACTTCATACCTTCAAAATATCTTGTAATTCTGTAATTCTTATCACTAGCATTATTTTAAATAAAGTACTTCTTAAACAATAATGATAAAGTGCCTATTTGATCCTGAAAGAGAAGTACATAAACTCATTATTCATTAATTAATTCATCATCTAACAGGAATTAGTGCCTGGAGGAAGTTAAATCTGAGGGGTCTAAAGTAGAATGCACTATCTCATACAGCAGATTCAGGCATGGCAATGATGTTGGGGCTGTCAAACTGGCTAGGCTATTGTTAAAGATACAGATCAAGAAGAGAAAATTCAGGTAAACTTAGTTTTTTCTACGATTTTGCTCCAGACATGCCTGTAAACAATTTTTTAGTAATTTTTTACTATAGTAATAACACTTAACATGAGATCTACCCTCTTACTGAATTTTAAGTGTACCATACAGTATTGTTAACTACATGCACAATTTTGTAGAAAACATCTCTAAAATAAAGAGATTAATATTGTGTAACGAAAACTTTACACCTATTGAACATCAATTCCTTCTGATATGGTTTGGATGTTTGTCCCCTCTCCAGATCTCATATTGAAATGTGACTTTTAGTGTTGAAGGTGAGTTTAATGGGAGGTGTTTAGGCCTAGTGGGAGGGTGGGTTCCCTAATAAATGGCTTAGTGTCCTGTCTGTGGTAGTTAATGAGTTCCTGCTCTGTTGGTTCACAAGAGAGATGGTTGTTTAAAAAGCCTGGAACCTCTTCCCCCATACCCCATACTCCCTCTCTCTTATCCCTGTTTTGCTTTGTGACATGCCTGCTCCTGCTTTAACTTCCATCCCTAATAAAAGCTTCCTGAGGCCTCACCAGAAGGCAAGCAGATGCCAGCGCTATGCCTCCTGTACAACCTGCAGAACCACGATCCAATTAAACCTCTTTTGTTTATGAATTACCTAGTCTCAAGTATTTCTTTATAGCGGTGTAAAAATGGACTAACACAGAAAATTGGTACAAAGGAGGGGTGCATTGCCATAAAGGTACCTGAAGATGTAGAAGAGGTTTTGGAACTGGGTAACAGGAAGACGTTGGAAGACTTTGGAAGACTCAGAAGAAAACAGGGAAAAAAGCTTGGAACTTCTTAGATACTGGTAAGATGGTTGTGACAAAAATGCTGATAGAAGTATGGACAGTGAAGTTCATGCTGATGAAGTGTAATAGTTCATTCTCTCATTTCTATGAAGAAATACCTGAGACTGAGCAACTTCTAAGGAAAAGAAGTGTAATTGTCTCATGGTTCACAGAATGTACAAAAAGCATAGTGGTTGCTGCTTCTGTGGAGGCCTCAAGGAGGCTTCCTTTCATGGCAGAAGGCAAAAGTGTGAGGACGTGTCTCACAGGGTGGGAGCAGGAGTAACAGAGACATAACCCATGAGGTGTCACGCACTTGTAAACTACCAGATTTTGCAAGAATTCACTCACTATCATGAGGACAACATCAAGGGGATGGTGTTAAACCACTCATGAGAAATTCACCCTATGATCCAGTAACTTCCCACCAGGCCCCACTTCCAACACTGAAGATTACAAATTAACATGAAATGTGAGTGAAACATCCAAACCATGTCATTCCACCCCTGTACCCCAAAATCTCATGTCCTTCTCACATTGCAAGATGTAATCATGCCTTCTCAATAGTCCTCTAAAGACTTAACTCATTTTGGCATTAACTCAAAGTCCCAAAATCCCAAAGGAATACATCTGGAGATGAATTCCTTCTGCCTATGAGACCATCTAATGAAAACAAGTTATTTACTTCCAATATAAAATGCGGGTACCAGCATTGGGTAAATATTCTCATTATAAAAGAGAGAAATGAGCCAAAAGAAAGGGGCAACAGGCCCCATGCAAGTTCAATACCCAGCAGGGCAGTTATTAAATCTTAGAGCTCCAAAACAATCTCATGCGATTCCATGTTCCACACCCAGGGCACACTGCTGTGAGTGGTGGGCTCCCAACGCCTCGGGCAGATCCATCCCTGTGAGTTTGCAGCATTCAGTCTCTAAGGCTTCTCTCACATGCTTGTATTGAGTGCCTGTGGCTTTTCCAAGTTCAGGGTGCAAGCTGTTGTTGGATCTACCATTCTGAGATCTAGATAATGGTGCCCTTCTTCTCACAGTTTCACTAGGCAGTGTCCCTGTAGGGAATCTGTATGGGAGCTCCAACTCCATATATCACCTCTGCACTGACCTAGTAGAGGTTTCCCTTGAGGGCTCTGCCCCGGTAACTGGCTTCTACCTGGACATCCAGGCTTTTTCATACACCCTCTAAAATCTAGGTGGAGGCTCGCAAGCCTCAACTCTTGTACACTGTATATCTGCAAGTTTAAAACCACATGGAGTTGCCAAGGCTGAGGGCTTGTACCCTCTGAAGTAGTGGCTTGAGCTGTACCTGAGTCCCTTTGAGCCACTGCTGGAACTGGAGTAGTCAGGTTGCAGGGAGCAGTGTCCCAAGGCTGCACAAGGTAGCTGGGCCCTGCACCTGACCTGGGAAATCATTCTGCCCTCCTAGGCCTCCGTGTCTGTAATGGGAGGAGCTGGGTCTTAGGTCTCTGAATAGGCCTTTTTCCCATTGTCTTGGCTATGAGTACTCACCTTTTTTTTAGTTATTCAAATTTCTGCAGCCTGCTTGAATTCCTGCACTGAAAATGGGCTTTTCTTTTCTTTCACATTGCCAGGCTACAACCTTTCCAAACATTTATGCTCTGCTTCCTTTTTTAACGTAAGTTCCAACTTATTATTTGCTCCTGCATCTGAGCATAGGTTATTAGAAATAGCCTTATCACTTCTTAAACACTTTGCTGCATTGAAATGTTTTTACTCTTTGGAAGATCTACCATTCTGGAGTCTGGAGTGCAGTGTCCCCCTTCTCACAGGTGTTCCCCATATCCCACCTGCTCCAGCTACAGCCACGGCTCAAAGGGCCCCAGGTACAGCTAGGGGACACAAGCTGTAAGCCTTGGTGGCTTCCACATGGTGCTAACTCTGTGGTCACACAGAATACAAACATGAAAAAGGCTGGCAGCTTCCCCCTAGATTTCAAAGGATGCACTAGAAAACCTGTGTGCACAGGTAGCAGTTTGGCGCAAGGGCAGAGCCCCAAAGAGAGACTCTACTAGGGTAGTGCTGAGGGAAAATGTGGGGATGGACCCCACACACAAAGCCCTTCCCAAGGCATTGCCTAGTAGAGCTGTGAGAAATGGACTGCTGCTCTCTAGATCTGAGGATAGTAGATCCACTGGAATCTACTTACACCCTGTACCTGAAAACGCCACAGGCACTAAACTCCAACCCTTGAGAGCACCATGGGGGTGTACCCTGCAAACACATGGGGAGGGGATATCAGAGGCTTTGGGGATCCACTAATTTCACTAGTGTGCCCTGGGTGCAGGAAATGGAGTCAAGGAAGATGATTTTGGAGCTTTAAAATGTTAATGTTTTCCCTGTTGCGTTTCAGACTTGTTTGGGGCCTGTAGTCCCTTTCTTTTAGTTGATTTCTTGCTTTTTAAATGGCGATATTTATACAATGCCTGTACCACCATTATATCTTGGAAGTAAATTATTTATTTATTTATTTATTTATTTATTTATTTATTTCCAGGCTTATAGGTTGAAGAAACTTGTCTTGAGTCACAAAGAATATTTGGACTTTGGATTTTTGAGTTGATAGTGGAAGGAGTGAAAACTTTAAGGGCCTAGTGGAAAGGGATAATTGGATTTTGCAATGTAAGAAGCACACGAGATTTGGAGAGTCCAGGAAAGAATGATGTGATTTGGATGTTCGTCACCTTATGTTGAAACATGACCTCCAGTGTTGGAGCTGGATCTAGTGTGGGGAGTTTTGGTCAAGGAGCAGATAGTTCAAGAACAGCTTGGTGCCCGCCTCATGGTAATGAGTAAGTTCTTGCTCTGTTGCTTCACATGAGAGCTTATTGTTCAGAGAGCCTGGGACCTCCCTCCTCATTTCTTGCTCCCTGTCTCCCTCTCTTGCTATGTGGCATGTCTGCTCCTGCTTTACCTTCTACCGTGAGTAAAAAAATCCCTGAAGCCTTAATAGAAACTGAGCAGACACTGCTGCCATGCCTCCTCCATAGCCTGTAGAACAGTGACACGATTAAACCTCTTATCTTTATAAATTATTCAGTCTCAGGTATTCCTTCATAGCAATACGAAACCAAACTAACACACCTCCATTTCCCTCTCCTCCTGGTCCTTAGCTACCATCATTCTACCTTCTATTTCTATAAATTTGACTATTTTAGACATAATGTATGAGTGTAATCATGCATTATTTATTCTAGAATACTGTCCTCCATATTCATACATGTTGTTACATATGGCAGGATGTCTTTATTTTTTAAATCTTAATAATACACCATTTATGTATATACCACATTTTGTTTATTCATTCATCCGCTGATGGACATTTAGGTTGTTTCCATATCTTGGTTACTATGACTGATTCAATGAACAGGGCATGTATCTCTTCGAAATCAACTGACTTTAGTATTTTGGGATATTCCCAGAGTAGGGATTCTTAGATCTTATGGTAATTCTGTTTTTAACTTTGAGGAAGCTCCATACTGTTTTCGCGAGTGCTGCAAGATTTTACATTCCTATCAGTGGTGTACAAGCTCCAATTTCTCCACATATTTGCTAGTATATTTTTGTGTGTTTTGAAATAAACTCATGTACATTCAGTCAACTAATCTTTTACAAGGGTGAATACACAAGAGGAAAATGATAGTCTTTTCAACAAACGGTGTTTGGAAAACTGGGTATCTACTTGCAAAAATGAAATTGGATCCTTATGCCATACACAAAAATAAACTCAAAATGCATTAAATATTTAATAATTATGCCTGAAACTATAAAACTCCTTAAGGAACACTCTAGGGAAAAGCTTAATTGTTCTAGGCAATTATTTCTTGGATATGACATCAAAAGCACAAGCAACAAAGGGAGAAATTTATAAGTGGGACTGCATTAAACTGAAGCGTTTCTGCGTAGCAAACAATCAATATAGGGAAAAGGCCACCTAAAGAATAGGAAAAAAAAGATTTGCACACTATGGATCTTTTTTTGAGACGGAATCTCGCTCCGTCACCTGGGCTGGAATGCAGTGGCGCGATCTTGGCTCACTGCAAACTCCATCTCCTGGCTTCACGCCACTCTCCTGCCTCAGCCTCCTGAGTAGCTGGGACTACAGGCAAACACCACCATGCCCCACTAATTTTCTTTTTTGTATTTTCTTTTTTTTTTTTTAGCAGCTGCCCAAAGTGCTGGGATTACAGGTGTGAGTCAACACAGCCGGCCTCACTATGGATCTTTTAAGGGTTCAATAAAAATATATATAAATTACTCCTACAACTCAATTGCAATATAAGACCCCAATTTTAAAACTAGGCAAAGGCCTTGAATAGACATTTCTTGAAGGTAGAAATACAAATGGCCAAAAAGTGCCAGACAACATACTCAATATCAGTAATTATCAGAGAAATAAAAATAATAACCATGAGATATCACCTTTAAGAAAGACTTTGTAATTTTTTTTATTCAATTACTGCTTTTTTAGTTACTGCTATGTAATGAAAAATATTTGGTTACTTCCTTTTTTTTCTAGTATTTTTTCCCTGTAATCATTGCTGTTATACTCTGTTTAACTGGCAAGCTCAACACTGGGTAAGTATTAACATTTTGTCCATGTCACAATGAATTTGAAGTCCCTTAGAACAAAAGGAGTATAGTATAGTATTGAAAAACATAAAATCTAGAACTAGAATGCTTGTTAGTCAATCTTTGCTAAATACACTTTTCTTAGTCAAACTTTTGCTAGAAGCTGATAAAAGATAGTTTGAGAGTAGAGTTTCTGAATATGTTGTCAATTGAGGGAGCTCAACATGCGCTTTTAAAATAAAAGTAAAACATATGTTTTAATATCACTGGACAAGTGATTCTCATGACAAAAGGTATTCTTGGCATTTACATAAAACTATATGTGAGTAAAAAGAAGCAACACAATACTTCACCCAGGGTTTTATTTTCAAATGGGTTAAAAATAATTGCTAATCTGTACTATGCATTTTATACTAGGTGCTATTTGAAAAAATTTACATATTTCAATATAACATATATAATATATAATGTAACAAGATAGACATAATATAACAAAAGAAAAATATCATTAGCTTATGGTTAAAGAGAGACTCACATGGTAAGTGGAGGAAACAGGATGCAAAACCATGTAGACTGTCTTAATAAACCTTGTCCCTCATCACAAACTACACAAAACAATACAACTGCTTTTTGGGACATGGGCCTCTGAAAACTACTCCAGAGTCAGCTTTGCATATCAATCCCTTAAAATACTCCATGAAGGAAAGGTTCTGTGGTCAAGCATATTTGGGATCCTTCAGATTTTATTTCCCACAGAACCTTGGAATCTCAAAGAAACCAGCATATGAACGGGACTCTGAAAAATCCTTAAATAAAGGAATACCTTTGTATGGGCTTATATCCACATTTTCCAAATGTTCGTCTACAGAACCCCTGGAATAGTAACTATCAACCTTCCAGAAAATTTGCTACGATTTCCATGAATGCACATGGGGGTATTCTTATCTATAAAGTGCTGAGAAAATATTCTGGTGTCAAGTTAAAATGTTTCCCACATAACACTGAATAGGCAGAAGAATGTGTAACCTATAAAAATATAATTTGAATAACTTTGATGTTCTTCAAAAATTTATCCTCATTCCAAACCTGAGAAGAAAATATTCCTTTGCCTTTTTATTAGCGAGGCAATAATCTCAAGAAAATTAACTGACACACCATGATTCCACAGGCTGTATACCTGCTCATTCCTCCTATAACTGTAAGGGGCAGTCTATCAATCATAGTATCATTATGCTTCTTATTTATCAAATATGAAGGATTTTTTTCTTTTCTATTCTTTTCTTTTTTTTTTTTTTTTTGAGACGGAGTCTCGCTCTGTCGCCCAGGCTGGAGTGCTGTGGCCGGATCTCAGCTCACTGCAAGCTCCGCCTCCCGGGTTTCCGCCATTCTCCTGCCTCAGCCTCCCGAGTAGCTGGGACTACAGGCGCCCGCCACCTCGCTCCGCCAAGTTTTTGGTATTTTTTAGTAGAGACGGGGTTTCACCGTGTTAGCCAGGATGGTCTCGATCTTCTGACCTCGTGATCCACCCGTCTCGGCCTCCCAAAGTGCTGGGATTACAGGCTTGAGCCACCGCGCCCGGCCTGATTTTTTTCTTTTTTAACCAGAACTCTGTTTTATAGAAGTGTTGACATTTTAAAGTTGCTCTAGTTCACTCCCATTTGCTGCATCAATGCCAGTTTCTCCAATTAGTCTGACAACACATATACTCTCAGTAGTCAAGTTGTCTTAGAATCATTGATCCCAAGACCAACAGATAAGTACTGCTGATCTTCAAACCAGTGATCAGCATGGCTTTCCTAATAATAGTTGCCCTCTTTCCTTTTCATCTGTATGACACAAACATTATTAACAGACTCGAATCATCTACCTAGAAGCTGTTGTCATTACTCATTAGAATTTCACATGCAAAAGGGTAAACAAGTCTACTGGTTTCCATCTTTAGGCTAAAAAGTCTTAGGAATAATTTATTTTGTAATTTGGCTGAATTTAAAATTGTTTCTTCCACTGTACTTGTTAGTTCACAGTGTACTTTTATTAAAAAGAAAATTAAAATTATTTACTAGTTTAATCATTTTATATGTTTACTAAATATATTTTCATTTCTTATCTATATAGCATAATACAGTCACTTAGAAATTATGATAATTTGACAAATTAATCTGCCAATGGGTTTGTACTACTGCTGAATACATTATTGCCATACAATTTTCTGTAGTTCCAAGTAATTAAAGATTGAACAAATGTGTACTAAGTATTGTATTTTTGGTCTGTTATTTGCCCAGAGTTAGTTATTTAATTATACACAGCATTAGATTACTAGGTAGGTTAAAACTCAAACTCCATGAGAAACATTCTCAAGAATGAGGTAATTGAAGCCTATATGGTCTCAGATATTTAGAGTTCTTTATTTATATAGATTACCAGCACATTATTATAATATTTCTCTCTCTTGTTGCCTGACTTTTGATATTTTTAGTGCTTCTTCACACCACTAATAAAGGATGAACAAAGACATATTAAACTTAGATTAGTCTAGTTGTTAGTCATTGGACCAGAGTCAGGAAAGTTCTACTGGAAACCCATAGCATACAAATTACAGCAATTTTCTTTTTGTAATGTCTTGGTCAGAGGAAAGCTCAATTTTTAAACCATACTTTAATTTCATGAATTATGTTTTTTATTAATTTTAACTAGTTATATTCCCTCTATTTCAGTGTATGTTAACTATTATTAATTTTTATTTCTATAACTATGTTTTAAAAATTTTATCTCCCAGAAAGAATTCCAGACTACGGAATTTAAAATATATTAAGTTCCATATAAATATGGGGTAGGACTAGCGCTCCTTTTTTATGCACTATACTATTTTCTGTGAATATATTGCTAAACATTTTTATAACTTAAATCCACACTGGAATCTAAATAAAATAGTTAACATTTTTCACTCACATATAGAAAGTGTTTCTAGAAATACTCTAATTTAAAATACTTAATTTTAAAACTCTAATTTAAAACACTTAATTATTTACATACTCTAATTTAAAATAATTATTGACATGGACCTTCTTCACTCTGGTTTACAAAAGCTTGGAAAAGACATCTAGGAAATACATGGGAAGATATTTATTCCATTGGCATATGCCCCTACCCTCCACTCTTGCTTGATGAAAGCTTCTTCATGCATTATCCCCACAACCAGAATAATCAACCTCTATGCCTTACAAGACTTCAGAGCTACATCTTGTCCATTCAATCAAACATGAAGGACTTTATTTCTACATGTATTCAAAGATTATAGAATAGGGCTCAATAAAATAAGCAATTTCCTAATATAAGTGCAAGGAACAGTGCATATATTTCTTAGTCATGTAATTAAATAATTGCCACCTGACTAAGAGCAACTGTGGCAAAAACTACCCTTTGTGTAGCCAGATACCATACAAGAGATAAGGTTTGAGAAAACCCTGTTTCAGTTGAGCACAGGCTCAGTAGTTAACTAACTATATACTAGACATTAAGTGTATAAGGTATCATCTTGCAGCCACTTCAACTTTTATTTTCAGAAATAATTCTTCCTTTACTCACATAAACAGTAAATAAACTCAAGAAAAAATGTCAAGGCATATATATTTAAAAATGATAAGTTTGGATAGAATTCACCTTTACGAAACATTCTAAACACATTAAAAATAATCAAATAAACACATATACGATTAGTCTACGGATGAAAAATAACTCTCTTCTATCTCAGACTTTCCTGTATCTATATCTATAAAATCTATACCTGCAGAAACTACGTAGTAGACCACTACCTCTCTTTTCTGACCTAAATTGAAAAGAAGGTAGTATTTTTTTTCTATTACTCAAGAATAAGAGATATTAAGAAAACTTAGTTTAGGACCCTGTTTCTACAAGTAAATTTACAGAAGTGTAATAATAAGGAAAGGTTTAATGAAGCAGTCTGCAGGTAGGATTTTGTTGTTTGCTTTTAAGAGAAAGAAGACTTAAAATTATTTTGGAAATAAACACTTCAAATATAATTGCAATGTTTTATCTCTAAAGTTGCACCCTACAAACATTGTAATGTTAATTAATATTCACTCAATGGTAAACACTTAATTAAACCAGATGTCACTGCCAGGTGCCTTAGTAGAAGATACATGCCCTCTGAAGCACAAAGTAGTTGTTTTGTATTTTTGTTTGCGCCAAAATATATAAAATGTAAGATTCCATATAAAAATCTAGATTTTCCACTTTTCTTGATAAATGAGAGTATTTGGCAATGGCAATATCGAGCTTGCATTGCCATAGGCAGTCATCTGTTTGAACTGACTGCTATGTCCCCTTAGCTGAATCACATACACTCTCTACTCACAATCCTTCCCCCATGTCTCGGCATATTTTGTTTATTACAAGATCCAACTAATTTGAATTTCCTATATTTGCTCTATTTTTCCAGAACATATTTTCATGACAAACATGTATACATTAGTTAAATCACAGTTCTTGTTTTTACCATATTGCAATAGAGCTCCAATTCATAGAAATAGATCAATAGTTTAAGTGGTTTACTGAAAAATAAACTCCAAAGAATTTTTAAAGCAAAAGTTTTGTTAAGCAAGAACTTCTGGGAAGTTTTTTAAACAAGAATTTGGTAAGCAAGTAAGGTCAATTAATGCTGAAAAGAATGGTATTACCTTTGATGAATTTGTGTAAAGAAAGTTAATGAAGGTAACAGTAGTTAATAACTGTATGGTGAGTCTTAAATCCCATGTACTCCTCAGGTTGAACATTGACATGAGAAAACCTGATTTACAGTTTTAAAGTTAAATGTTCCCTAAATTAACAGACTTCACCACAGTATTCAGGAAATTGGGCATCTTGATATGATAGGTTATAAGTGATTTTGCCTAATTAGGATTTTCTGTACTTTGCAAAATTTTATAAGTACATGTTTATTATATGAAATAAACATTTTAAAATTGCATCATTATATATCATATGTTGGAACATTCTTGTATAGTTACCTAACCAAATACTATCATCTATAAAGGCAGTCGTTCTTGCTTCATATTTGATTTTTGAAATTAGGTAAGATTAAAGCTAGATAATATTAATTATTTATAATAATGGAACTAACCTGACCTCTTGTTTTTTTATTAGTAAAAGTCAATAGCTAAATAGGATTTTTTGAAACAGTATCTAAAAATCTTGCCACCAAGATCAGAAACATTGAAAGACAGTTGAGATCATAATTTATTTGTCTGTTCTTCTGCCTTTATAATTTTATTTAATGAGATAATAAAACAAATATATCTTTGTTAATAGTGTAATTCAACATAAGCTCTCTTTTTCATTATTGAATCATCATTTGCAAAAGAAAATGGTAGATTTTCTTGCATCAAGTGATTGGATTTAACTTAAAATTTTATCATAAAACCATAATTTTATTATTTACAAATAACTTAATTGAACTTATGCTCAGTGTGAATAACTAGAAAAAACTCTCTAATGCTTACATGAGAAAACAAATATATGTCATGATTATATTTCTCTTTGAATATTACCTTTTAAATATGCTTAAATTAACAACATGCTATCAAGTTTATTATTATATAAGCATATATAATAACTTTAAAAATGAAGGCTTTAAACTATAAACTGTATCCAAAATATTGAGAAAAAGTATAATAAATAATGCAAAGTCCTCTGTCTAAAATATAGTAATATAATTTTGTGAAGTAAGCCAATACTAAATACAAAGAGACACTCTTCTTCACAACAGAAAATTGGTTGTGCAGACTGAAAAATGACATTTCCTGCCTTTCTAGTGATAATTGTTTGCATTAATGTGGCAGCATATACGGGTAGAAATCTAGGTGCTGCCAGATTTCTACAGGTGCTACAACCCTGCCAAAATAACAGGGTTGTAGAGCAGATCAGATTCTGTCTCTCCATCATTGATCTCCACTTGTTCCTTTCTCTGGTATCCATATTTGTGAGAACTATCTTGCTTCTTTGCTTTTCCCTTAACTGTTCTTACTATGATTAGCCATAAGTTTTAATTTAATAATAGCCAGTGTTAACCCTGTCTCTTATACACATCTAGATGTGTATAAGAGACAGGTATTGGGGTGGGAGTTACCCGATTTTCCAGGTGTTGTGTGTCTCAGTTCCCCTGGATAGGAAAAGGGATTCCCTTCCCCCTTGCGCTTCCCAGGTGAGGCAATGCCTGGCCCTGCTTCAGCTCTCGCTGGTCGGGCTGCAGCAGCTGACCAGCACCGATGGTCGGGCACTCCCCAGTGAGATGAACCCAGTACCTCAGTTGAAAATGCAGAAATCACCAGTCTTCTGTGTTGCTCGCGCTGGGGCTTATTTAGATTCTTGAAAAATGATTGAGGTTAACAAAGATGAGAACAACAAAAAACTTTGTTCCTTTGAATGGATTGTTTACTGATACTATATTAGAAATCTTAACATACAGTTTAAACTGTATTTATTAATTCACTTTAAGAGTATATGTAAACAATAACATTATTAAAAATAACTATTTTAGAAAAAATTAGAAGAGTTGCAATGTTTTATGTTTCCAGAAATATTTTTAGTATTTGACTTCATAAATGACAACTGGATTCTCATATTTACTTCTATGCTCCATCAATTGCAATCTCATATGTCATGCACTCCCTGGAGAACACGAGTATATATTCATGAAAAAAACAGTGAAAAGATTAAACAACATCCAAGTGGCCTTTCTAAAATAGTTTGACCTTGGAAAACTCCTAAAAGAGTCTTGGAGACAGCTATGGGTATCCACACACCACTCTTGATAACCACTGGCCTAGATGTTTTGACTTTACACCTTTCAAAGGATCAAAATATACGTTTTAAGCTGTAACTATACCAATTAGGCTCCCTTGAAGTTTCAACTACAGAAAATACATTCATCCTTATTCATAATGTAACATGAAGAGTGGAAGGAAAGAAAGGTTCTCCAATTCCTTCAATATTCACTAGCAACATTTTTACTATCCTCAAAATTACATGAACTCAGCTACCAGTTACAGTAATGTAAACAGAACACATGAACTAATTGACAAGTAAATAATAGGCACTACTAATAGTTGGTCATGACAAGTAAGGTCCTAAGCACTCTAAAACTATCAGCTCATTAAATAATGTAATATTGTTAGAGATAAAGAATGC
This sequence comes from Mandrillus leucophaeus, assembly GCF_000951045.1. Classification (NCBI taxonomy): domain Eukaryota; kingdom Metazoa; phylum Chordata; class Mammalia; order Primates; family Cercopithecidae; genus Mandrillus; species Mandrillus leucophaeus. Next base: position 188,613 of record NW_012102109.1, read on the forward strand.
TAACAATGACAGAGCTGAGATTTGAACCTCATATCAGCCTGAGTCCAAACCTTGCCATCCATTTAGGGGAGCTCTTTCTACACTTTAGTCATATTCCATACAGAATTGCCTAATGTCTGTATGATAACAGCAATAACATAATTAATAGCTATTCGCTTAGTGCAACATACACTAACAAGTCACAGTCTCATAAAAGTAAGAAATATAATCGTATTACAATTTTTTCTATAGGCATACAACTAAACCAACCCTTTAGAAGATTTTGCATGCAGGATTTCAGGTCCGTGATGAACTGGTGAAAACAGTAAGGGCTTAAGTGCACAATAATTAGACAAACTGGCAAGTAATTGCAAGAACCAGGAGAACAAAAGCATCAAAGTTCTCTACAGATAAAAATGTCACGGAAATAAAAGAAAATCAGAAGATGAGGTCAGAAAAAAAAAAAAAAAAACCTGGCTTATAATCCAAAATCAGCTGAAGACACAATGTCTTTTTGCTTTAAATGAAATTACTTAACTCATCTATCCACATTGCATAGAAGATCAAACCCTCCTGTGAGACTACAAACAATTCCTGGAAATCTATATTATGTATAATCATTCCTTTATAACTGTGCTGAAGATGAACTCAGAGAATGTGTGGGACCCAGCGTGAGCTCCCTCTCTGGAGCAACACCATCACATGTTCTCCAGGCATCTCCCTATACTAGCATGAGGGCCTGTGAGTTTTTAGGTGCTTTCCTATGGGTAGGGTTGCAGGGCCAGAGGGAGAATGTTAACTGTTGGGATTCTCTCTCATTTAACCTTTCCTTGCACTGGGAGTCCTCTCCCGGATCCCAGCCAATCTGGTCCCAGCTAGCTGCTTCTCCTCCCTCTTCTTTTGTGACTCTGGAGTTTTCTATCATTTCTCCATCAAATTACAGTGTTCTATCGTAGATGCTTTATTCAAGGTGTGGCTACCTGCTTGCTATATCGGTTCTTCTTTGTTGATGCAGTGAATATCTGATGCCTCTCAGCCATTCTGAAGCTACTACTCATCTCACTCTATTAAGATCATTAGGCCGGGCACGGTGGCTCATGCCAGTAATCCCAGCACTTTGGGAAGCAGAGGCGGGTGGAACACGGGGTCAAGAGATTGAGACCATCCTGCCTAACACGGTAAAAACCCCGTCTCTACTAAAAATACAAAAAACAATTAGCCGGGTGTGGTGGCGGGCGCCTGTAGTCCCAACTACTCGGGAGGTTGAGGCAGGAGAATGGCGTGAACCTGGGAGGTGGGGCTTGCAATGAGCCGAGATTGCGCCACTGCACTCCAACCTGGGTGACAGAGCGAGACTCCGTCAAAAAAAAAAAAAAAATTCTATTAGGTCCATTTGGTCTAGAGTCAGGTGAAGTCTGAGGTTTATTCATTGATTTTCTGTCTGAATAATTTGTCCAAAGCTGAAAGTGGAGTGTTGAAGTCTCTGGTTATTATTGTACTGGGGTCTATCACTCTCTTTAGATATAATAATATTTGCTTTTTATATATGGGTGTTCCAGTATTGGCTGCATGTATATTTGCAATTGTTATATCCTCTTGCTGAACTGACCATTTTTTAAAGCATAAAATAAACTTTTTGTCTCATTTTATAGTTTTTGTCTTGAAATCCAACTTGTCTGATATAACTATAGCTGCCCCTGCTCTTTTTATCTTTCATGTTTGAAGGGTGTTTTCATTGAACACACTTTTCAGAATGAAACGTTTTTATTTCCTTCATCATTATAAGTATGTCGTATCACTCTCTTCTGACCTATAACGTTTGCACTGAGAAATATGCTTTTAGATGTATTGGAGTTCCATTGTATGTTATTTCTTTTTATCTTGCTGCTTTTAGAATTCTTCCCTTGTCCTTGACCTTTGGGAGTTTGATTATTTTGTGTCTTGATGTGGTCTTATTTGAATTAAATCTGCTTGGTGTTTTATAACCTTCATATACATAAATATTGATGTTTCTCTAGGTTTGGGAGGCTCTTTGTTATTATCTCTTTGCATAAATTTTCTACCCTGATCTCTTTCTCTCTCTGCTTCCTCTTTAAGGTAATAACTCTTAGATTTGACTTTTTAAGGCCATTTTTTAGATCTTGTAGGCATAATTCAGACTTTTTTATTATTTTCTTTTGTCTCCTCTGACTGCGTATTTTTTGGTAGCCTGTTTCAATCTCTCTAATTCTTTATTCTGCTTGATTTTGCTACTGAGAAACTCTGATGCATTCTTCAGTATATCAATTGTGTTTTTCAGCTCCAGAATGTCTGCTTGATATTTTAAAATTATTTCACCTCTTTGTTACATTTATCTGATAAGACTGAATTTCTCATCTGTGTTATCTTGAATTTTGTTGAGTTTCCTCAAAATAGCTACTTTGATTTCACTGTCCAAAAGGTCAAATGTCTCTGTCTCTGTAGGATTTGTTTCTGGGGACTTTTTTAGTTTGTTTGGTGAGATCATGTTTTCCTGGATGATCTTAATGATTGTGGATGTTTATGGGTGCCTGGACTTTAAAGAGTTAGGTACTTATTGTAGGCTTCACAGTCTGGGCATGTTTGTACCCACCCTTCTTGGGAAGGTTTTCCAGGTATTCAAAGGGAATTGAGTTATATGATCTAAGTCTTTGGTCACTGCAGCATATCTGTGTTAGGGGGACCCAAGCCCAGTAATGCTATAATTCTTGTAGACTTATAGAGATATTCTCCTGGTGGTCTTGTGTAAGATCTGGAATAATTTTCTTAATTAGCAGGCAGAGACCCTTGTTTTCTTCCCTTACTTTCCCCCAAAGAAATGGAGTTATTTCTTTGTTCTGTGCTGCCTAGAGCTGGGGAAGCAAGGACACTACACCAACTTTCCTGTGGCGACCATCACTGGGGCTGTGCTGAGTTGGACCCAAAGCCAGCACAATACTGGATCTCATCAAAGGCCCATAGTGACCACTGACTCACTACCGCCTATGTTCATTCAATGCCCAAGGGCTCTATAATCAGGTTGCAAATACAGCCAGGCTTTTGTTCTTCCATTCAGGGTGGCAAGTTCCCTCTGGTGTCAGGCAGGACCAGGGATGCCATCTGGGAACCAGGGCCTAGTGTTGGGATATTTAGGAATCTACCTGATGCTCTATTCTATTGTGACTGAGTTGGCTCCCCAGTCACAAGACAAAGTTCTTTCTACTAATCTCTCCCATTTCCTCAAGCAGACGCATCACTCTCTGCAGCCCCTACTGCCCCAGGCCCACAGTGACTACTTCCTTGCTACTACCGATGTTCACCCAAGGCCTAAGGGCTCTTCGGTCAGTTTGTGATGAACACTTCCCATCTTGATTCTCTCTTCTCAGCATAATAAGCTCCCCTCTGGCCCAGAGCATGTACAGAAATGCCATCCAGGAGTCAAAGCCCACAATCACAGATGCCAGGAATGTGCTTCCTGCTCTGTCTCACTGTGGCCAAGCTCATGCCCAAGCTTCAAGACAGAGTACCCTTCACTCTTCCCTCTTCTTTCCTCAAGTATAAGGGGTCTCTCTACTTAGTCACCGCAGCTGGGAATGTGTTGGGTCACACCTAAATCCAGCATGGCTCTGAGTCTCACCCAAGACACATAGTTAAGTACTGCCTGGCTACCACTGCTTATTTTTGAAAGCCCAAGGGCTCTTTAGTGAGCAGGTGAGAAATCCTGCCAAGACACAGTCCTTCCCTTTAGGGCAACAGGTTCCCTTCTAGCCCAGAGTGTGTACAGAAATATCCAGGAGCTAGAGTCTAGAACATGGGCTTTAGGACTCTGCCTGATGCCCTATCCTACTGTGGGCTGTACTGGTATCTAAGTTGCAAGACAAAGTCCTCTCTCCTCCTCCCTTTCCCCTTCTTAAGTGGAAGGAAGTAGTCTCTCCTGGAGCTGCATGCTGTGCTCCCTGGAGTTGGCTGAGGAATGGCACAAGCACTCATCTGGCTGCACCAGCTGGTGTCTTACTATATCATGTGTACTCCAAATCACTGGCTCTGAGACCAGCACAGTACCAGGGCTTGCCCAGAAATTGCAGTCCTTGTGGCAGTAGACAACCTTTTTCATTTATTTAGGACGCTAGATCACTTTAGCCCACAGTGGAAGGGCTTTCTGGAACTCAAGTTCTGACCACTGAGATGGGCAATTCTCTTCTGGCTAGAGTTGGTCTAAATGCTCCCTCTGTGGATGCTGGCTGAGTTCTTCTTGAGTTTGCTTTCTGCTGTGACAGCGCCACACTAAGTTCCAAGACAAAGTTCCACAACCACCGCACTCTTCCTTTTCCAAGCTAACATATTATCTGTCCATGCCATGTGGCCACTCCTGGCCAAATTGCTTTAGGATTGTAATGTAGGCAATTCAAGACTGTCTCCCCTACCCTCTTCAGTGCCTTTTCCTTAATACAATGTTAAAACCAGGTAAGGTGATTGCTCTCTTGAATTTTGGTTCTTATGAAAGTATTTTTTGTGTGGATAGTTGTTCAATCTGGTGTCACTGAGGGAGTGGGAGGACAATTGCTGGAGCCTTCTACTCAACCTTCTTACTCCAAATGCCTAATTATTTGTTTTCAACTTAAAAAATTCCCTGATGAATGCTCTATTTTCTAGAAAATTCTGTAACAGAAAATAAGAAATAAAATTTGACAAAACCACTATATTTTCTTAGCACTGATAAAGAAAAATTAATAAAACTACTTAATTGAAGTTTTCTAATGCCTCCCACTCCAAGCCTTTATCAACCCTAAACCTACCTTTTTTGTTATTTGTATTCTCACGGCACTTTGCCTCACTTTTCTGTGTTGGATTTATTTTCTGGCTTGTAATAAAATATTTAAACATTAAAAAGGATATATCTTCTATCACAAAGATACCTGGAGTGGCAGAACTGACCTCCCCTGCATGCCTTAGGTAGGTCTATGCACAAAGCAGACACTGAATCTATTTGCAACAAAAGAATTAGAACCCTCATTTTAAAAACAGCTTCTACAAAACTCCTGGAATGCAGTGTCTAAGCAAGAGGCATCATATTGTCCTCTGACAAATACTTTGTTGAACAGACAGGAAAAGATAAACAAATTTTTATGTATATGTGTTTAGCTGTTTTGAGGTGAAGTTTTGGTTCCATTTGCAACTTTACCATATTGTATATAATGAAAAATAGACTTTATAACAGATAATAGATTTGTTATCCTGCTTGTGTTGTATCTAAGTGTGATCATCTGCACTTTAAATATAAGATCAAAAAATGTTTAAATGTAATATCCTTTACCTTAGGACATTTTTAACTATAGAAAATGAAATCTGATTTTAAAATATAAGTTCACAGGAAGAAACATTTTATACATAAGCAATAAAATTGTTTGATTCTTGGTTATAAATACATTAGCTAATAACCTAATAGATGTGAATCATTATAACTAACATATAAAAGAAATATAAAAGTAAATGATTATATGTCATTGAGATTTTTCGAGCATAGTCCGTTCATTTTTTGAGTTACAATACTTATATATTAAGTATCTTTTAAGAAATGAGCTATATATTTTAATTAGAAACAAGTCATTTTACCATGTGCATATTGATGTATCAATAGCTTGTTCTCTATGTCTATTTTATTCACACCATCCAAAAAAGCTGTGTACTTAGAGATAATGTTCTAATTAACGAAAATGAAGCTAACATATATGCAAAGTGTTGTGGCAACCAGCATAAGAGAGCGTGTATTTAGTGTGTGTAGAAGTTGGTTAGAAATATACACTCATTGCAAATGAAAATAAGATGAAAATCTAGAAAGATAAAGCTTGAAAGCTTGACTAAGTTTTTCTTACATGTAAACTTGATAATAAAAAAAGATTGAATATTTCTGTTTTGTTCTAGTTACATAAGCAATCATAATGATATATCCCATGTGTTTATTGATTTATTTGTCAGAAGTAATACTCCTACATGCAAGAGATTTACTGTAAATTATTAACGTTTTATTTTATTGAAGTACACTTTATATCATTAGCTTATTAAAAATAATTATTGTCACTCTCATTCATGATTGATAATATATAACACTATGACATGAATAAAAAAGAACCTGTCAAATCATTTCTCACCTTAACATTGTTAATAAGTTAATCAATTGATAAATAAGAAATAAAAGGAATATGCTTAAAAACATTTCTCATTTTAGTGAAACTTTCAATGATAGTTTCTGAAGCAATTTCAAATGGCATATATTATCTTACATATTAATGGAAATATGATTGGTTGTTTTATGAGTACATCAAGAATATGACTCTGAAAATATGACACCTTTTAAAATATAAGTATAATGATTCTCCTATTTCTTTTTTTATAATTACTCATTCATTTAATTATATTTTAAGTTCTGGGAAACTTGTGCAAAACGTGCAGGTTTGTTACATAGGTATACATGTGCCATGGTGGCTTGTTGCACCCATCAACCCGTCATCTGCATCTCCATTAGGCATTTCTCCTAATGCTATCCCTCCCCTTGCTCCCTACCCGCCAACAGGGCCTGGTGTGTGATGTTCCCCTCCCTGTGCCCATACGTTCCCATTGTTCAATTCCCATTCATGAGTGAGTATTCTCCTATATCTATGCTTATTTCTACTTTACTATATGGTAAATAATATTTTATACTTTCTATATTTTATCTTATGTAATATGTTTCAACTTGTAGAATTATTTCTTATGTTATTTGTATAGGAATATACAAGAAATATTTGAAGTTATACTGATGTTGAATAATGTGCAATCAAAACATTGTATCTTTTTTTCTCCTCAAATGTATCTAACATTGAAAAAGCTATATTTCAGATTTTTATATGTCTATATATGCACATAATTACACTATGATATTTATTTATTTTCAGGTAAATGTTATGACATTTTCATCCTTTTATATTATTTAAAAAATTCAGATGTTCAAATAATGTTCAAATTGATAGAGCTATTTTTTTCTCTTTACATATTTAAAGGGTAATATTGTCTTTCTAAGCCTCCTCCAAGGTAGGGATAATACATTACTAGCCCTGTGAAAGATATAGTATACTAACAAATAATAATTAAGTGATTATTCCAAAATGATCTACCTAATTAATAGCAAAGACAAAAACTTACCTCCTGATTTCTAAGTTCGACATGTTGGAACTCATCATTCACTTCTTCCTAGTATATACAAAATTTATTTCCGAAATGGTATAGCCATAAGAAAACATAAATGATTTCTTTAAACAATAAAAATATTACATTATGTGAAAATTTTAAATAAGGAAATACTATAGTTAATTTTTAAATGAAACTCTAAGCATGCTATTAAAATGGTTAATAGTTTTGTGTTCCTTTTGTATCTCATTTATTAAATATTGAGAAAATAAAATTATGAAAACAGACTTAACATATTTTCACTAACAACAACAGACACCAGATAACAGATATCTTTAGAATCCTTAGACCAATCAAATCACACAAAATCTAGCAGTCTAAATTTTATGCTCAGCTAAACTATCATTCAAGTGTAAGTGGGAAATAAGAAATTGGTGGAGAATGATGTCAAAGTATATAAGCCAATAAAACAAACAAACAAAAAAACCAATTACTTTTACAATAGTACCAAGTGAAAATATATATCCAAGAACCCACAAATATAAGTGGATAGAGAGAAAACACTGCTTTGTGATCCACAAGGTATCAGAATCTGTTTGAGAAAAGTGGATGGAAGCAAAGGCCATCTGATCAATGTGAAAACAGGAACACCAATAAATAAACAACAAGCACATTTTGGAAATTGTGTAGGGGTAAACAATGGGTCAACAGCATGTAGAGAATAGAAGAACTACAGTACTCCCATTTGTGAGATTCATGGCAAATACTGAAAAGGCTTGAGAAAGCTGGGGTGCTATAAATTCTTTAAGAAACAATAATTTCTAACCAGGACAAAACCTCACAGTGAGGAAACATTATTGAGAGCTAAGACCAGATTGGCACCACAGGGAAAATAGAGGAAAGGAAAAGAGATGAGACAACTAAAAGAAGAGAAGGGGACTTAGAGGAAATTCTCACAAGAATAAGACCATATTTTTTTATATTGCTTATGAAAGTAAGAGAAGAGCAAGATCTAGAACTATTAAGGCAGAAGAACTGTCCCGAAACATCTCTCCAACTTAGAATTTCAGGTAAAAAATTTCACATAAATATCAGCAATGGAAACATGTGACTGCAAAAGTTAAAATTTTGACTCAATATTTCAAAATAAATGAAAAGGTATTGATAAAATGAAATAATCATATAAAATTAATTACTAAAATTATGCGTAATAGTATCACAGGATTCTAAATATATTTTAAAAGAAGTCTTCTCCTTTAGAGATACACACATAAATATCATGCATGATAAATGGTTGTATGTTTATAAAATGAAGCTAAATGATAGAGAAATGTGTGCTCATTATGCTCTTATGTCTTAATTTTTATATACGTTTGAAATTTCTTAAAAGGAAAAACAAATGGGTTAAATGTGAAATAAGAAAACTTTCTAGGTCATAAAAATAACAGATAAACAAAACAAAGACAAATTTATGAGGAGTGCTAAAATATTAAAAAGCATTCTGAAATAATTGCAGTAAGTATACGTGAACATATGTGAACATTTCACATGAAATGGAAATAAGATGTAAAGTTATTTAATGGGGATAATTGATAGGAGTTAAACCCAATGAGGTATTAGAACACAGCATCTAAAAATAAGAATAAATTAATTTTCACACCATTCCTATTTACCAAAATAGAAAAGCACACACTTTTCAAATATAATAAATATTTACCTATACTTTATTTAGGTGATAAAAAATGGTTTACAGTATTTAGCGTCCTGCATGATTTAAGCTTATTACATTATGGCCAATTTATGAGAGGATAATTTTCCAGGGACATTTTGTGCATTGATTGAATGTAAAAGGACTTTAAGCATCTCTTCAGAAGTCTGTAAGCTGGTATGTGTGCTCTTGGTAAAGGAAAGAATAGAAGAAAAGGAGCAGTCAATTTGTGAGTAGGGATAGCCCATGGAAGTCACAATCTTCCCTGGAAATTCAATAAAGAAAGTAACACTATATTTACAAAACAGTTCTTCTTGGTTTCTGATGTCAGATAGAGTGATTCTTAGCTCATAACTTTTGAGTAATGTGATGTAGGCCAACTATCTCTATCTGTATTTATTTATTTATTTATTTATTTATTTATTTATTTATTTAGCGATTGAGTCTCGCTATGTCGCCCAGGCTGGAGTGGAGTGGCGCAATCTTGGCTCACTGCAAGCTCCGCCTCCCGGATTCAGGCTATTCTCCTGCCTCAGCCTCCAAACTAGGTGGGACTACAGGTGCCTGCCACAACACCTGGCTAATTTTTTGTACCTTTTAGTAGAGACGGGGTTTCACTGTGTTAGCCAGGGTAGTCTCGATCCCCTGACCTCGTGATCCACCCGCCTCGACCTCCCAAAGTGCTGGGATTACAGGCCTGAGCCACCGCACCCGGCCAAATACCTCTACCTTTCTAAGGTTGAGTTGTCTCATCCTTGAAGTGAAGACAAGAGTAGAACCAGTCTTAGAGAGGTGTTCATGTCCAGATGCATATGTAGCATTTAGTACAGTGTCTGCAAATTAAAAGTATGCAAAAAGTGTTAGCTATGGTCATAAATTAGAAATAATACACAAATCTCTGATATAGAACAAAATGTGTATACAAATTCTAATTCTAAAAAATCCCCTCAAAAAATTAAATTCTATCTAACGATTTAATTTGTCTGTGGATTAGAGAAATAAATACGATTTATTTTAGTAGCAAATCTTTTTCAGATAAACAAAGGAGATTTGGACATGAAAGTTATTCTTCCACTTATGAGTGGCTCTCTTATGTTGCTTTACATTCCATAATAGTAAAATAAATTTATCCTACATTAATACAAAATGCACAGAAAATTGAGAGATAAAGTATATAAAAACTGGATAGTGATTCTGAATATTTTCAAAATAATTTTTACTGCAAAATATTTTTTGTGAACATCTGGGTAATTAAATTATGTCTATTATTCATGAGGACAAGTATCAGACACAATTAACACAATATTTTTTAATGAAGACATTATATTAGTTACAGTAGGAACTACTCATTGCAAAAACAGTCAGTACAAAATCTGTGAAGCAGGATTGGTTAAGACAATGATTGTTGCATGGAGGAACACCTAGATCCAATCCCTATTGGTAGTCCACATGACACTATAGTTAAAATGCGGGGTTTTTGATGGAAACTTTCAAAAGTGAAGGATATTCATCTTTCATTATAAAATGAACTCATCTCCAAAGGAGAACTATTGAATATCCCACACTCTTAAACTTCTTCCCTTTGGGACATCATCTGAACACATATGTTAGTGATTTGTGAGAAATAAATTTTAAGGCTATTCAATTCATTTTATGATATTTTATTATAGGCAAGAGTTAATCAGGAGTTAATTTTGGGTTCTTTTGTGGCAGAAGAATTCTTGCATTACTGTTTCTTGCTGACAACTTGCTCATTTTAATATGCACCCTGAATGACAGCCATCTTTTCTGTCATTTATTATGTCAGTGGCAGTGTCATTTATTCTTTGTCCTTATATCAGCCAATTACCTTTTGATTTGTCTTTCTTTTAGTAAATAGAAAATTTTTAGAAAACATGAATGATTTCATTTAATATGGAAATGTTGTTACTTAGAAATTTTCCTTTTGCTTGATTATAATGTCATTGGCAATATCCACCAGGTCCCTTCTGACTCAAATCATTAACCAACACAAGGTGTCTCATTACTATGTTCAAAGATTTTTTTTTTAGAGCTTTAAAATTCTAAATTCTATTTGTATATCAAATTTTACGCACTCTTATTTTATGCTTTAGACTTTGTTTTTTTCTATTCTTTATAATCTTGTAATCTCTTAACTAACATCATATGTATTCTTTCTTTACCCAGAGAACGAACATATCACCTAGTGAATTTATTTTAACATTAAGAAATTTCTTTATGATGCTCATTTAAAATTAGCATATTCTATTTATACATATTCTATAATAAAATGTCAATAGCTTTCCTTTTTAAGACTGTGTGTGTGTGGATGTGCAGGCATACAAACACACACACACACACGTACACACTTCTTACTTGCTGAGAGCCAGTGCCTTATTAATTCATGAAGCAAAAAATGCTTTCAGAATGTTTTTAAAGCGGGGACTGAATAGTAGAGTTTGTAGTGCCCTATGATTATTTCATTGATGGTAAGTGTCTTGGACAAAAAACAGAAAGGAGTGCTTTCAACAGCAACAGAAAGAAAAACATTCTCCATGTAGATAAAATCGAGTATTTAGAACATCCAGGTTTTTAGGGGACAAATAAACTTTTCACAGGAGCGCCACATGAAGATAGTAAGACTTAAGGGGGAAAAAAAAAAAGCAAAACTCTTCAAAACAGAAAGTGAGCCTCAGCAAATGCTCCCGTTCTCCAAACATGTCGTGGACAATTAATCAAAACTGTTCATCTGAAACAAGCAGGTAGGTTGGGATGCACAGGTATCTCTGAGGTGGACCACTAAGCAGAAGATCCTTTTATTTTTCTTTCTTTGAGATGGAGTTTCCCTCTTGTTGTCCAGGCCGGAGTGCAATGGTGTGATCTCGGCTTACCACAACCTTCGTCTCCCGGGTTCAAGTGATTCTCCTGCCTCAGCCTCCCAAGTGGCTGGGATTACATAGGCATGTGCCACCAGGCCCGGCTAGTTTTGTATTTTGTTTAGTAGAGACGGGGTTTCTCCATGTTGGCCAGGCTGGTCTTGAACTCCTGACCTCAGGTGATCCACTCGCCCCGGCCTACCAAAGTGCTGGGATTACACGCCTGAGCCACTGTGCCCAGCCAAGATCGTTTTTTCATAGTTGCAAAAGACACAGGCCTTTTGCATAGCCTAAGGTGCTAGGAATTACTACTGCTGCTGCTGCTGCAAGTACTAATATTACTGCTACAACTAGTAAGAACTTACATACTCTTAATATTCACCAGGAACTGTTTTAATGACTTTTATTTAGCATTCTTCATATAACGTTTTTAATTTTCACAATGGCCTTATATGGTATGGTTATATAAATATTAACTTGTCCTAGATTGATACCTTGCAAGTTGACTTATTACAAAACTCCATGAAAACTGGCTATTACTAACTGTTGAAGATATTCAATCCTGGAAGAGTTCTGAGGATTCAAATCAGGCTATTCTTCTACCATGTTATGTAAGTTTGCAAGGGCAAATTTTGAGCCCACATCCCTGATTATACCAGGAAAAAAGCTTGTGATCATGTGGAGCATCTGGAACTCTCATTCATTGCTAGTATGAATGTAAAATACTACAGTGATCTCAGAAGATAGTTTGGCAACTTTCTACAAAACTAAACATACTCTTGTCATATGACACAGATGTCTTACTCTTTGATACCTACCCAAAAAAGGTGAAAACTTATGTCTACACAAACCTGCATGTGATTGTTTATAACAGCTTTATTTACAATTACCAAAACTTGAAGACAACCAATGTGTCCTTCAGTAGGTGTGGTATATCTAGGCAATGGAATATTATTTAGCACTAAAATGAAATGAGCTATCAAACCATAAAAAGACATGGAGGAATACAAAATGTGTATTATTAGGTGAAAGTGGTCTACCTATAGAGGCTATATGTCATCCAATTCCAAATATATGGCATTCTCAAAAAGGTAATTCTATGGATACAGTAAATGGATCCACAGTTGCTAAGGGTTAGAGGGAGGAAGGAATAAATAAGCAGAACACAAAGGATTTTTAATATGACACTATTATACTAGATAAATACATATTATATTTGTCTAAACTCATAGAAAGTACACCACCAAGAGTGGGTAAAAACTGTGGATTTTGAATGATAATGGTGTGTCAATGTAGGTTAATCAATTTTAACAAATGTACTATATGGGGGAGAATGTTGATAACAGGGGAAACTATGAATATGTAGGTGCAAGAGATACATAGAAAATATCTATACCTTCCATGGCATAGTATCTTTTGTGGCATTTATTTTTCTTTCAGTGCTTTGAGAATATCAGCCCACTTTCTCTTGCCTATAAATTTTCAGTGGAATAGTACACTGTTAGTAAGATGGAGACCCTTTACAGGTGACTAGATCCTTCTCTTTTGTTGTTTTTAGAATTATCTGTTTGTCATTGACTTTAGACAATCTGATTACAATCTGTAGTGTACAAGACCTTTTGGTATTACATCTGTCTGGAGATCACTGGACCTCTTGTATCTAGATGTCTAAATTGCTTGCTAGACTTCAAAAGTTTTCATCTGTTATTTCATTCAATAGATTTTTTCAAGCACTTACATTTTATCTTCACCTTTGCCGACCAATAATTCCTATATTTGATTGCTTTATGGTGTCTCATTTATCACAAAAGCTTTGTTAATTCTTTTTACACTTTTTTCTTTATTTTTATTTGACTAGATTCTTCAAAATACTGTCCTCAGGATCTGAAATTCTTCCTCTGTTTTGTGTAGTCTGTTGTCGAAGCTTTCAAGTGTACTTTGTATTTCATTCAAGGAATTCTTTATTATAGAGTATCTGTTTGATTTTTGTTTTGTTTTGTTTTGTTTTTGTTTTTGTTTTTGTTTTTGATACAGAGTCTCACTCTCTTGCCTGGGCTGGAGCACAGTGGCGTGATCTCAGCTCACTGCAACCTCCACTTCCCGGGTTCAAGTGATTCTCCTGCCTTAGTCTCCCGAGTAGCTGTGATTACAGGCACCTGTCACTACGCGTGGCTAATATTTTCTATTTTTAGTACAGATGGGGTTTCACTATGTTGGCCAGGCTGGTCTCAAACTCCTGACCTCGTGATTTGCCCACCTTGGCCTCCCAAAGTGCTGGGATTACAGGCGTAAGCCACCACGCCTGGCCCTGTTTGATTTTTTACGATATCTATCTATTTGGAAAGTTTCTTTTTAATATCGTGAATTGTTTTTACCTTCTGCATTTTTGTTTCAGACTTCTCTTGCATTTCACTGAATTTCTGTAGTCCGTAACTTTGAATTCTTTCTCTGGGGTTTGGGGGCTTTTCTTTTTGTTGGAATCTGTTAGTGCGAAATTATTGTTTTCCTATGGAGGTGTCATGTTTCCTTGCTTTTTCATATTTCCTGTGTCCTCACATTGATATCTACACATCTGTTGTAACAGTGACCTTTTCAATTTTTTTTTAATTTGCTTTCATAGGGAAAACCTGTGGCTTCTTTAGCAGTTTAGGCTGTGTTTATTGGTGAAGGCTATGATGAAGTTTTGCTTAGGATGGGGATGGTGGAGGGGCGGACATTCTTTGGGATGGAGTTGTGGCAGTGTTGGGCTGAATGCGGTAGTTTTGGAGGCTTGGGTGATGTATCCTGGAATTGCTGTTAGTGGGACTATTCATGGGCCTCCAGGTAGTTTGCTGAGGTGCCAGTAGTGGCAGCAGTGACCTACATGCATAAGCTCAGGTTCCTGGGCAGTTGTCAAAACATGGGTAATGGCAGTAGTAGTAGCACGAAAACTCTCTGGATACTGAGTAGTATGTACTGGAATTGAAGGTGGCTTTGATGTGGGGTTGGCACCCATGGCACCAGACATGCAGCCAGTTGCAGTGTCTGCTGCTGTCATGATATGTAGAGGGATGGGAGATGGGTCCACGCTATGCATGAGTCTGAGCATGGAGACCAATATGCTGGTGGGCACAGAGTGACTGCCTCTAATTTTAGATAGCCAACTCTCAGTCTCACTGCTCTGGGTGCCTCATGTCATCCCTGTTGCAGGGATATACACAGAAGGGCAAGGATGTCACTCTGTTTTTACAGGCCTACAGACAAAGTTAGTGCCACTGATAGGGAAGGGGTTGTTTCTCACAGCCCAGACAGGGAGCTCTCAGGCTATGGAAAGCACACATTTTGGATTTCTTGGTCTCACAGGCTGCCTTTTTGGTGTGCTACACCATTCTTACTGTGCTACTGTTGCACTTTGGGTGGACACTGGAGAATGCCAGTAAGGATTCCTGGGATGTGGAAGTATGAGGTCTGTGGTTTCCAGGACTGGATGCAGGAAATCATTGTCTTTTCTTGGACTCAGAAAACTAAGGCTGCAGGAAAAATTGGGATGCTGAAATATTTCTGGAGACTTGGAAGTCCAAAATTGAAGTGCCAATATCTGGTGAGTGTCTTCTTGCTGTGTCATCACATGGTGAGAGGGAAGGAGAGTGAAAAATCATGTAACTTTCAGAATAAAAAAGACTACTCCTTAATCATTTACATAAAAATACTGACTAGACATCAAAACTCTTAAAAATCCCAGAAATTACCAATGATTTAAAGACTTCTGAGATTTAGGAAATTCAAGATGATTCTTCTAACTCTGAAATACGGTTTAATGTTATGTTTTAATTACCACTTAAATAAAATATTTTATAAATATGTTGGCCGGGCGCGGTGGCTCAAGCCTGTAATCCAGCACTTTGGGAGGCCAAGACGGGTGGATCACGAGGTCAGGAGATCAAGACCATCCTGGCTAACACGGTGAAACCCCGTCTCTACTAAAAAAAAAAAAAAAACTAGCCGGGCGAGGTGGCGGGCGCCTGTAGTCCCAGCTACTCGGGAGGCTGAGGCAGGAGAATGGCGTGAACCCGGGAGGCAGAGCTTGCAGTGAGCTGAGATCCGGCCACTGCACTCCAGCCTGGGCGACAGAGGGAGACTCCGTCTCAAAAAAATAAAATAAAATAAAATAAATAAATAAATAAATATGTTAACAACCAATAACAGTGTATGCTGTTTATTGGCTTAAATTTTGCTCAATCACCATGTGATTAGATTTCATGTTAAAGCAGGAAATAGAACAGTCATGAAAAAAATGTAATTTCCGTAAAATACGGATACACAAATGTACAACACACACTCAACAGCTGAAAAAAAAAATAGTAAATTCACTAAAGTAAAATAATTTTAGGTATTAATGATCTTATTTACTTTTCATACTTTTATACATGAGGCCAATAACAGTAATACTTCTTCTTTTTTCCTAGTACATAATAACTCAATAAGAATTTATTTTCTTTAAGCCACTAAACTTCGAAACCTCAGTTAACTCAGTTTAGACTTCACTTTTACTAATATGAGTGGTATGCACACACTTAGAAGAAAATATGTTTAAATGTGTTACTAACCTTTCATGTATCCATACAACATCTCATGAAGTAACTTCATAGATGGTGGGGTAAAGTTACAACAAAAACTGTCATGTTTATTTTGCGAAAGAAAGATTATATGTTAAGCCTTAATTAGCAAGTAGCAAATAATTTGCTCAAGTAAATGTAAATTCTTGCCACTTATTCTAGTATACAGATTGGGAGGATAATTTTCTTCCCATAGACAACTGGTTCTCTACTACAGATTCAATTATAAATGTTTAAAAAATGCTATCTAAATTGGATAATTTTCCTTTTTAATCACATACATTAATTAATATCATGTCATAAAAGCATGCTTATTTGTAGCATCTATAGATCTAAAATATGTTTACATACTCTGACATGATAATTAAGACTATAATTGTAATGGAACGGTGTGGCAGACAGATTAATGGCCCCACAAAGACATTCATGTACTGATTCCTGGAACCTGTGAAAGTTACAAAAAGGACTTTCCAAATGTGATTAAAGTTTTGAGATGGAGGGGTTGTCTAGGTGGGCCCTACATACAATAATCTGTCCCCTTATATATAGAAAGAAGTGGAGATTTTACACATAGAAATAGGGAAGGCAATGTGACAACAGAGGCATAATTAGAGTGGTGCAACCACAAATCAAGGTATGCCAAAAGACCAGAAGGTCAGAGAGGCAAGAAGTGAGTTCTCTACAGAACCTCTGGAAAGAGTATGGCTCTACTGACACCATGATCTCAGCAAAGTGAAACTGATTTTGAAATTTTTGCCTCTAGAACTGTAATGTAAGAGATACCAAAATGATGGTAATTTAAAGTAACATGGGGTAAGTACTATTACTCAAGTACTACAATTAAGCCATTATGAATAGGAAATTGCTAACTATGACTGAATGCAGAGTTGGAGAAGTTTTAAATGAATAGAAATAAATAAGGCATGACCATATTATTGACAGGATAAAGAGAAAACACATCTAGAAAAAGACCTGAAGTGTATATATATGTAAAGAAAAAGGTTTCCAAATAGAAAGAATATATCACATTATAAAAGGCAAAAAAGAAATAAAAGACAGGATAAATTGATTGTAATAAAACTTGTCTATAAAGCTAGAAGCTAAAAGTTGAAGAAATAAAGATAGACCTTATTTTAAGTCAATGGTTTTAAAGCTCTTTGCACATTAGAATAACCCCAGGGTCTCAAAAAACAGTAGCAATGAGTCAAAACTCTCAGCAAACATATAAGAATCTCTGGTAAATCAGTGAATGATACTATTAAGAATTTCTACAGATGATTCTAATTTTAATGTGCCATCCAATTTTAAAGCAACATCCCACAGACTATTTGAGAAAAAGAATTGCAAGCCAATAATTCCATACTCAGCTAAAGGACATTTTCTGCCAGGGTAAAATAAAGATATTTGGGGAAATACAAGATTTCAGAGAATATAACACCTAGTAATACATTTGGGGGAAAAAGTGCATGAGAAAAGATTGTAACTAAACAATAATTTAGAACCCGCTTCCTTACAGGGAAAAATAATGTGCTGGAGATTTCAGTGAGAAATGAGTCTTGCCTAGATATAATCATATGTGAGGGGAAAATGATTAAAAGTAAGAATGTAAAATATAACTGATAAATAATTCAAGATAAAAGAAACAGAGAGAAGAAAATATTCAATTAAAAAATTAAAAACTATAAACAAGTAATCAAAACTAGGAACTTATGCTAAGAGGAATGAAGAAGTAAAATTATTTTTAGCTTTTTATCTCATTGAACGTAAGATCAAGGAGTTTGGTAAAGAAGATAAAATAACTTAGCTAGAAATCATGTTTAATATTTTGATTTTACATTTCAGAAAACAGTAAATAACCACTTACAGAAAGAAAAATTTTGGAAGGACAACCAATTAGATGAAAAAAAAAATAAAAAAGAAATAAAAATCAATTCCAGTAGGGTAGACACAAATTTAAATAAAACGTTAAACAAACAAATCAAAAAAAAAAAAAAATAAACCCAACAAAAGCTAGGGGAATAAAACCAAAATATGCTAGTTAGTATCTGACACATTGACAGGCTGCTGGTACACACAAGTGAGTAAGTACCACTGCCACTGCCTCAATGAAGTGTTTTTGCCGGCACCACCCACCAGAGGGTTGTGGCTAGTGGACTACGAATACCTCAGTCCCTTCAACACAGCAGGTTTCTAATCTTAAGGGGGCAGAGGACAAAGCTAAGGTCCCAGTACCAAACCCCGATAATTAAGCACACAACCCAGGAGTGCTGAGCAGAGGCTTGGCCCTCTAAAATCTTCCAGAAATGAAACCAGTTGACTGAATCCACTTTATACCACAGTCAAACACAAGGGCATCAAGGAAGATAAAAGCAGAAAACCACACTCAAGGGACAGCAAATTCAAAGACTGAAGGAACATTAGACCGTGCAGATGAGAAAGAATCAGTGCAAGAACTCTGGCAACTCAAAAAGCCAATAGTGCCTTCTTACCTCCAAATGACTTCACTAGTTCCCTAGCAATGGTTCTCAACTAGGCTGAAAGAGTTGAAATAACAAAAATATAATTCAGTATATGAATAGGAACAAAGATCATTGATAATCAGGTGAAAGTAGAAACCTAATCCAAGGAATGTAAGGCGTACTATAAAATAACACAGGAACTGAAAGAAAAAAAATGTCAATTTTAAGAAATAACCAAACTGCTCTGACAGAGATAAAAAACTCACTGTAGAATTTCACAATACACTCACATGTATTAACACAGAATTGACCAAGCTAAACAAAGAATCTCAGAGACTGGTTGACCAAAAAGCTCAGTCAGAAAAAATAATAAAGAAAAATAAAACATTGAGAAATACGGGATTATGTAAAGAGACCAACTCTATGACACACTGGCATCACTGAAAGAAAGGGAGAGAAAGAAAGCAACTTAGAAAACATTTGAAGATATTATAGATAAAAATTTCCCCAAACATACTAGAGAGGCCAACATTCAATTTAGGAAACACAGAGAACCTCTGCAAGATAATATACAAGATGACCATTGCCAAGACACTTAGTCCTCAGATTTTTCCAAGGATCGCATGAAAGAAAAAATGTTAAAGGAGCTGGAGAAAAGGAACAGGTCGTCCATAAAGGGAACCCTATCAGTCTAACAGTGAATTTTTCAGCAGAAACTCTACAAGCAAAAAGAGACAGAGACCTATATCTAGCATTCTGAAAGAAAAGAAATTCCAACCAAGGATTTCATATTCAGCCAAACTAAATTTCTAAGTGATGGAGAAATAAGATTCTTTTTGGACAAACAAGTTCTAAGGTAATTTATTACTAACAGACATACTTTACACGAGGTCCTTAAATAAGTGCTAAATATGGAGAAGAATGACTATTACCAGCAACTAAAAAAAAAAGTAAATAAATACGGACATACACTATTGGTATAATAAAGCAATGACACAAACAAGTCTGCATAGTAACCAACTAACAACATGATGACAAAAACAAATTCATACGTATCCATATTAACCTTAAATGTAAATGAGCTAAATGACTCAATTAAAAGGCATACACTAGCGAGTTGGATAAAGAAGTAAGACTCAGTAAGTATGCCTAGGAAAAATGAATAAATTTCTGGAAACATACAACCTCTCAAGATTGAACCAGAAAGAAACTGAATCCTTGAGTAGAACAAAGATGAGTTCCAAAATATAATCAGTAATAAAAAGCCTACCAAGCAGAAAAAGCCCAGCACAAGATAAATTCACACCAAATTCTACAGTACAAATATAGAAGAGCTGGTACCATTCCTCCTGAAACAATTCCAAAAAAATGAGAAGGAAAGATTTCTCTCTAACTCATTCTATGAGGCCAGCACCATTCCTACAGAATGGGAGAAAATAGTTATAAACTGTGTATCTGTTAAAGGTCTGATATCCAGAGTCTACAAGGAACTTAAAGAAGTTAACAAGAAAAAATAAGTAACCCCACTAAAACATGGGCAAAGGATGTGAACAAATGCTTTTCAAAATAAGATATGTCCAAGAAGCATATGAAAAAATGCTCAAATCACTCATCATCAGACCAATGCAAATCAAAACCACAATGAGATTCCATCTTACAGCAGTCAGAATGGCTATTATCAAAAAGTCAAAAATAACAGATGTTGGAAAGATTGTGGAGAAAGGGAAATACTTATATACTGCTGGTGGCAATGTAAATTAGTTTATCCATTTTGAAAAACAGTTTGGTGATTTCTCAAAGAACTGAAAAAAAATTTTCTATTTGCCACATTGTTGTCTAGATTAGCAGTTTCATTTGTTGGTTGTTTATTTGCCTTCTGAAAAATTAGTTTCAACAGCGAAGTAAATAATTTATCAATTGTTACACTGTTTATAGATATAAACTTCTACCATTGGTATATTACCTTTGATTTTGTCAAAAATATTTATAAAAGATTAAAGTAATGATGCAAGTATATTCTGACAGAAAAGAGTCTTATCTCTTAATTTAATCACGAAATTCCTTGTTCCATAATCAAATTCATTTTTATGTACACAAAGTTACAACAAGAGCTTTAAAGATGAATCCTCATTGTCAGTCCCACAACATTATTCCCAGTGTTTTGTATCATGAAACCAACAATCCAGCAAATAAAATTCCCAATGCTATTTTTCTTCCTCTTTTTATCATTATTTTCTACTGTGAATCTTTATATATTTCTCTCAACTATGTTTGCTACTTAAGTCATTCTAATGCATATTGAGTGTTTCTATTTATTATAAATATACTTTTCAGATATATATTATCCATGCCTCTGATTTTTCCAAAACAACTTTCATTTTTGAGTAGCCTATAGGTAATATTTTGTTCATTGTAATATAAAGCATTAATAGGCAACACTGATGCAACTTCCTTTTCCTTCTTTCCTTCTTTTCTTCCCCCTGCCCAACTGCCTTCTTTTCCTCCATCCGTCCTTTACTTCCATTTGCACTTCCTCTTTATTTCCTTTCTTCTTTTCTTCTTTCCTTTCTTCATTCCCTCTGACCCCCCTTCTCTATCTTCCTTTATCTTTCCTTTCTTCCATTTTTGATTTTTTCCTACTCTTCATTATATTTCTCTTCCTTTTCTCTTTATTCCTCCTTCTCTGGCTCCTTTTTCTATTTCATGATTATCCACCTTTCCTGAGGGTGTTTACAAGAATATAATAAAGACAATTGATTAAGCTTTTTGATGAGAAAAGCAAAATGGGAAAATTAAATGGTTGTATAGTTTAGAGTACTGTACTAAAAAAACTTAACACATCAAACTATTCTAATATTAGTAGCTTCCTACTGTAGACAATAATCCTCTACATTATACTGTATAGTTAAGTCATTTGGTGAGGCTACCTAGTGCTCGCGAATGATATGTCAATTTCAACAACTACAAAATAAACTCATCTTCTCATACAAACATAGTTCTTTTTATAAACCATTTTAATTTATTTTTCAAGAACCCATGCTATAATTTTTTGCTTTTGCTTTTGTTTCAATTGTTTAATTAGACAAGGAGCATAAAAAGGAGTCATTATAGGTTTGTTTTCACCATGGATCTCATCCAGAGTTATTACTCAAAATAATGAAAGACCATATCATGATCTGTCTCACAAATAATGAGTACTGTGTGCCCACGAGGCTTGTAGTATCTGTAATTAACACTTTTAAAATTTATATTTGTTCACGAATTTTAATGTATGTGCATAAAATATATGTAGAGTTTCCAGAATAATTAAAAGCAAGCAGCAATGTATCCACCACTCATTTCAAAGAGTAAAGTATTACCATTACTACAGAAGTTCCACAAATGATATTTTCCAAACATAAAGGCCTACATTTCCCAGAGGAAATATTCTGCTGATTTCAATAGTAACCATACTTTTAATTTTAAATGTACATTCATAAGCTATGTATGCATACTCTTGTTTTCAGTTCTCATGTAAATGTAATCATATTTCATATATTTTCATTAAATGTTATTTGAGTTTCATACATGTTGCCTAGAGCTGTATTTTATTTAATTCATTAATTTCTGTATACTCTACCATAATCTATTTATCAACGTTACCGTTTGTTGACAGTTTAAGTCCCATTTTGGCAATTACGACAGAAGTCTATGAACAACCTTGTACATAACTCCTGACACACATATGCAAACATTTCTCAAATGTGTGTACTTAAGAGTGAATCACTGATCTTTAGAGTTAGTTCCTGTGTGTTTATTTTTGGTTTTGTTTTTGAGAAGGAGTTTCGTTCTTGTTGCCCAGGCTGGAGTGCAATGGCACTATCTCGGCTCAACGCAACCTCCACACTTCTCCTGTCTCAGCCTCCCGAGTAGCTGGGATTACAGGCATGGGCCACCATGCTCGGCTAATTTTGTACTTCTGGTAGAGAGGGGGTTTCTCCATATTGGTCAGGCTGGTTTCAAACTCCTGACCTCAGATGATCTACCTGCCTCGGCCTCCCAAAGTGCTGGAATTACAGGCGTGAGCCACTTCGCCCAACAAGTTTATATATCTTTTTTTTTTGGCGAGTGGACGGAGTTTCCCTTTTGCTGCCCAGGCTACAGTGCAGTGGCGTGATCTCGGCTCACTGCAACATCCGTCCCCAGGGTTCAAGTGAGTCTCCTGCTTCAGCCTCCCAAGTAGCTGGGATTGTAGGTTCCCGCCACAATGGCTGGCTAATTTTTGTATTTTTAGTAGAAATGAGGTTTCGTCATGTTAGCCAGGCTATTCTCGAACTCCTGACCTCAGGTGATCCACAACCTTGGCCTCCCAAAGTGCTAAGATTACAGGCGTGAACCGCCACACCCGGCCTAAGGTTTATGTAACTTTAATTTTACTGGACAATGCTAAATATTTTTTCAAAGTTCTTGGACAGTTACATTCACAGGCAGTGTGCATATTTGTCCCCTACTCCACACCTATGCTTAGGATTTTAAGAATCAAATATTGTTGGCCAATATATAGGGAGTGTCTATCTTACTGTGGTTTTAATGTACATTTATCTTAGGACAAACACACTTTCCAGATCTTTTGAGGAAGTCTGGATTTCCTCGTTGTGAAGTAATATCCCTACTAAATTATTTTGCCAATGGTGGAGTGGTATTTTTATTATTTCCTATTTATTTTTAAGAGCTTATATTTTGCGGCTTACATTTTATTCTCATTATGGTGTCATTTGATGAACAGAAGTTTATTTTTAAATGTCAAATTTGTGAATCTCTTTTAATGTTTATGAGTTTAATATTGTGTTTAATATATTCTTTCCTACGTTGAAATAAAAATATTGATATTTTTACTAAGATTGAATAATATTTCTTTCACATTTCTTAACCTACCTATATTTTTTATTAGTAGTTATTTATGTTATTCTACATAGCTGTTTGATTTTCCCAGCACTCTTATTTAAAAACACAGACAGAAAACAAAACCTTTAATGCGCTGATCCAAGAAATGATCTCCCTTATACATTAAGATAACCTCTATGTTTGCGAGACTTCCTCTTTTATATTCTGTCAATTGATCTCTATCTTGATTTATGCAAAGCAAGCTTCACTTTATTTTCTCTTATCATCTTCAGAGTTTTGGTAATTCTTCACTTGTACTTCTTATCAGATCTTATCTCTCTCTCTCTCTTTCTCTCTCACTTCCCCCGCACCCCGACACACACACCCTTTGTGGTACTTTGATTTAAATTAAACTGAAAGATAAATTCAAAATATTGGATCTTTGTATTATGTTCAATTTTTACAACCTTTAAATATAAATATAAATATGAAATGTAACACCATTTATTTAGTTTATTTAATGTCTCTCAAACTTTTACAATTTTTTATAGAGTTTCTTACATTACTTTTTGGATTTATTACTATTTATCTTGGAGTTTTATGCTGTTTCTTATTGGTTCCTGGAATGTATAGATAAAAAAGAATCATATTAGTAATAAAATAATAATTAGAAGCTTTGTCAAACTCCCTTATTATGACAATTTATATGTAGCTTATTTTGAAATATATATATTATATATAGTATATGTAATATATATATATGTGAAATCACCCGGTAATAAAGACTTTCTTTCATACTGTTGATCCTGACATTGTTATTACTCTTCCTCTTATCCTGTGCAGTTAGAACTACTAAGTGATACATAGCAGTTGTATTAGTAGGCATTAGTGTCTTGTCCTCGTCAAAAGGTAAGCTTCCAATCCACTAATACATATACTTGCTTTTGTAGATATTTTTATTAGATAAACACATTTCTCTACGTTAATACTTGGAGACATTTTAATCAAGAAAGGGTTGTGACTTACTATTTATTTTTGTATCTATCTGAATAAATATTTACTTTTTCCACCCCTGATTCACATATGTGCTGCTTTATATCAACTGATTTTTATTTTTTTAATTTCACCAAATCATGAACCCTGGGACATACCCTACTAGGTAATAATGTATCTTCTTCTTTATATAGTACTGGGATTGATTTGGTAAGTATTAGTTTAGAATTTTTGCACCTTTGCCGATGACTAAAATTGGCCTATAATTTTGTTTTCTCAGGCTTACCATATTGTTGGTATCAAAATATTTTTAGCTGCTAGGAAGTCTTCTCTTATTATTATTTTATTTAAGTATTTGTATTACATTGCTAGTATTTTCCCTTGAATGTTTGACTGAATTCATTTGGTAAGCCACTTATTTCTGTAATTTATATGTGAGACGCATTTTTATTAATGTGATATAATTTGGTAAGTTTGACAAGACACATTTTATGTGAACATAAATTTTCATATTCATTTCATCTCCATATTATCTTTTTAATATTTATGAATCTGTAGCAATTTTCTGTTTTCAGTCCTCGAGTTAGTTATCCGGGCTTTCTCTATTTTTCTTTTCCATCAGTCTCTTCAGAGGTTTATCTATTTTAATAATATTTACAACAGTTTTTGGACCATGTTGATCTCCTTTATTGTTTGATTTTTCTCTCACATACTAATTTCTGTTCATACTGTGCTCTTTCCTTCTCTTCAAGTTTATTATGATGACTTTTATGTATTTTCATTTGATAGACGTTAAGGTTTTTAATTTTTGCCATTTTTTTTCCTAATGTATGTATTTGAGGCTGGTTAATCTATCTGATAATTTTTCAAACAAACCACAATTGAAGATATATATTATTGGGCTGGACATGGTGACTCATGCCTGTAATCCCAGTATTTTGGGAGGCCAAGGCAGTTGGATCACCTTATGTGAGGAGTTCGAGACCAGCCTGACCAAGATGATGAAACCCTGTATCTACTAAAAATATAAAAATTAGCTGGGCATGGTGGCAGGTGCCTGTAATCCCAGCTACTTGGGAGGCTGAGGCAGGAGAATTGCTTGGACCCGGGAGGAGGAGCTTGCAGTGAGCCAAGATCGTGTCATTGTACTCCAGCCTGGGCAACAGAGTGAGACTTTGTCTAAATACATAAATAAATAAATAAATAAATAAATAAATAAATAAATAAATAAATGGTATATTATTTACCGTAGACTCAGTTAAAAATTTTAGCAATGTTCAAGATTATTTCTACTTTGCCCATGTATATTTTTGACCACTGACTTTCAGAAAATAGTGGGACTTTTATAAGTCTCCATACATTTGTCTAGCATTTATGAAAATCAATGTAGATCAACAACAAAAGTAAAATCGGAATCTTTTATCATTCTAAAGTAGAGTTTGGAACTTCTCGTTAAAAGTTAATACACTCTTTTAGTAACTTCTCACGGCATGCAGTTGCAACTGGGCAGCTTGGACTCAGCCTACTGATTGAATCCTAGGAGAAAATGATGCTACTCAGCTACAAATATGAACTGGCTAGACAAAGCTGCACCTAAATTTACAACACGTTGTATTGCCAATTTATTTCAGCTCTAATATCAACAAGGGATGTGTATTAGTCTGGTCTCATGCTGCTAATGAAAACATACTCAAGACTGGGTCATTTATTTTTTAAAAAGAGATATAATGAACTCACAGATTCACATGGCTAGAGAGGCCTCACAATCATGGCAGAAGGCAGAGGAGGAGCAAAGGCATGTCTTACCTGGCCGCAGGCAAGAGAGTGCATGTAGGGATACTACACTTTATAAAATCACCTGGTCTTGTGAGACTTATTCACTGTCACAAGAACAGCATGTGAAAAACCTGCCCCCATGATCCAACTGGGTCCCTCCCATGACATGTGGGAATTATGCGACCAGCAATTCAAGAGGAGATTTGGTTGAGGACACAGCCAAACAATATAAGGAGGTGTTTGTGGTTCTCTAATTCTATATCTTGAAAGCTCTACGACTCAATGGTCAAATTTTCTTTCCTGGGATCTAATTTATAGACCACTAGATTGCTCTATATTAATCCCGAGTGGGCAACAGGGAACCCATGTACTTGACACTGCTACTCTTCCAGGATTTTTCACTAATAACCATTGTTCCATAAGGTCTGGTGCATGATCTGCCTGGTTGTCCATCATTGGTTCCCAGATACTGTGTTTTTTTTTTTTGTTTTTTTTCTTTGTTTTATTTTGTTTTCTGTCTTAAATACTGATTTTCTCATATTAATATATCTAAATCAAAATTTTAATACAAATGGTTTGTTACTTAATATTTTACTCTCATTAATTTAGATATAGATCTTGTGAATAGAATAGTAAAGATTATTTGTATTTTGATTGAATAATTTAATTGATTTACAAGTAACGAATAAAGAAAGCACTGTGCTTCAAGACACATGCTCTCCCTTCTGTGTCCAAGATGACCAATTATTCCCCAATATCAATTCTTCCTTTTTTAGGAACAGAAACCTTGGTACCATCTTGGCTCCCCATCTGCAAAATATATTTCCTATTCATCTTTACCTCCACATGCGGCCATGTGAATGTTTCAGCCAACATTTGCTGATGAAGGGTGATATAGACAACTTTTGATGTATTGCTTCAAAACACCTCGGTTCTATATTTGCCCCTTTTTTGAGAAGCTTCTTCTGTAATCTTAGAAGCACAGTGGGAGCCAGCCAAATGGCAAAAATGAGATCAAAGTTATTATCTTTACATCCAGTACTATTTCAGTAAACTCCTTCCATCAATGAAGAGAAATGATGATGCAAGGAACACAGAAAACAAAAACCAGAAGTCCATTGTTATTGGGGAGGGGGGAAGAACTAGGTAAAAATAAACAAAGTATCAAAGTGAGACCCTCGATTGTGCTTATATATATTTTTTTTTTCAGTAGTGTATCTGGCTTTATTATAAGTCCGTAACCCAGGCCAAAACAAAGGTATAGAATCAAGTTTTGTGAGAACGGCTTGGAAGTGGTGCTTCAATGTCTATTAACTCACAATTTATGGACACAGCTACTT
>NW_012102110.1:0-14601 GCF_000951045.1 Mandrillus leucophaeus
CTGTCTCTGATGACTTCTTAGAAACATCAGATTGACTCACACCTTTTTTTGGTCTCTATTTATGCATTTCCCATTAATAAAGCATCCTGCTCCCTAAGGCTTCACACCATGAAATAGCCACAGTGCTGGGGGCTGTCCCAACATGTTCTTTCTTCCACAGACGCAAGATGGCTGTCCTCTCTAAGGAATATGGTTTTGTGCTTCTAACTGGTGCTGCCAGCTTTATAATGGTGGCCCACCTAGCCATCAATGTTTCCAAGGCCCGCAAGAAGTACAAAGTGGAGGTAAGTGGGAACACAAGCTGGTACCCTTGTAGGTTTGTCTGGGGGCCACAGGCTTAGCCAAGAACTTGTTTTCAGCCATGGAGGGAGAGGCAAGGAGTTAGTTGTGAAAAGTGGCAGTTTCAGGACTGGGTCTATTAGCGATTCTGCTTCTTCGTGGTGGGAAAGAGGCAAGAAATATGGGGCCCTGCTAGGGAGTAGTTTCCATCTTGTTTGACTTTGTCTCTTCTGTAGAAAGACCAGGTATGCTGGGATTCCAATAGTACACTTTTGGCTGGAGCTATTTGCTAGGAAGAGCCACTGTATTTTCTACAGTGGGTTAAATAGCAACATTGTTTCATGGTGTGCCACTTTAAAAATGATGTTGTAAGATGATTTTCCTGTTTTCCAAGTAGAAAAGAGGTATGTGGTGTTGAGATTAGCCTGGACTTAGACATAGGAAGGTGGTCTATTAAATACTTCCTTTAGTTTTAGGTGATGTACAAGGGATAATTACTAAGGTTGTCCCTGGTGAGCAATTTTAAATGTCTGTTTCTGTTTAGCAACTTAATAATTAAACTCCCTTACTAGAGCTTTTTTTAAGTTTTTATATTTAGTTTCTTTTTTTTTTTTTCCTTCCAATGGACACTTCCATTAAGATTCTCACACACTCAATTTCTGTTCTTCTATTAAGGGAAATCTTAAAAGGATGTGGTATTTGATGACTCTTAGGAAGGCTTTATTTCCCTACGGTATCTTTGTAATGCATCTGAAATCCACCGTTGATGCTTAACGTCAATGAAAAGCAGAGTTCGGCACAAAGCTGCCTCTTTCCCTTGTGCGGCTACAGCGCAGACATACATTCTTATTCCTGGATATTTAATAGAAACATTGAATCTGTGTCTGAGAATTGAGACCCTTGTCACTGTAAATAAGCAGAAATCGAATGGTCATCTATCAAGGGTGTGAAAGAAGATACTTTGGAATATATTATTTTTAAGGTTGATTTTAACTTTCAACACTGAATGCTACTCTTGACCATCTAATCAGTATGTGCTTTGTTGTGACAGTATCCTACCATGTACAGCACGGACCCTGAAAATGGGCACCTCTTCAACTGCATTCAGCGAGCCCACCAGAACACGTGAGTGTCGGCCCTGCCGGGCACCAAAGACATCTGCAGAGTGGGTGTTTTCCGTCTAACACCTCAGCCCTTAGTGCGCTGTATCTGCTGAGTCATAGTGACGGTGATAATCATGGGCACCTCATTAAAAGTCTTCAAAAATTATGTATGTGAACACATTGACTATTAAGCAAACTGAAGAGTGGTTGGAATGGTGGGATTTCTGGATATTCTTTTCAAAAAGTGTCTTCATGGTTGCATTACCTGCTACAGTTTTGCAGCATGACCCATCTAAACTGATGTTGACTCTCCCAGGCCTAGGGAGTAAAGAGGTTTTGAATGCTGTAAGGAAACCCACTGTGACTCACCAGGACCTTCCACTTCCATTGGTTAGATGTGAGGTCCTTTTACTCAGCATGTTCCAAGTGACCTCTAATCCCATGCGGAGCAAAGGAGGGTGGATGTTAGTGACCAGGTCTTCGCCCTGCAGTCAATGTTTATTTTTGCCCCCAAGTGTCTAACTTGGCAAGGAAGATGTAAAGATTCATAGTGCTGGCCGGGTGAGGTGGGCTCACATCTGTAATCCCAGCACTTTGGGAGGCTGAGGTGGGTGGATCACTTGAGGTCAGGAGTTGGAGACCAGCTTGGCCAGCATGGGAAAACCCCATCTCTACAAAACTTAGCCAGGCGTGGTGGCAGGCACTTGTAATCCCGGCTACTCAGGAAGCTGAGGCACGAGAATCACTTGAACCCGGGAGGCGGAGGTTGCAGTGAGCCAAGATTGCGCCACTGCACTCCAGCCTGGGCGACAGAGAGACTCCGTCTTTTCTTAAAAAAAAAAAAAAAAAAAAGATTCATAATTCTACACAGGCATACTTAAAAAGGGCACTTTTTAAAAGTTTCTTTCTGTCAATTCCAGGTTGGAAGTGTATCCTCCCTTCTTATTTTTTCTAGCTGTTGGAGGTGTTTACCACCCGGTAAGTTTTCCAGGAGGTGTTCATCTGTTTGGATGTAGTTCACTGAGCTATTATCGGGGACAGAAGGAGGAAATAAACATGCAATGAATATCTTCAGTGTCTAGGCACCGTATATTTAAAAGGATTTTATTCAATTATTTCTTACAGAGTTCTTTAAAGTAGGTGGGATTTTCCTCATATTTTACAGATAAGGTAAAGCCTCTCAGATACTATTTAAACTTCACGAGGTCAAATAGCTACAGAGTAGAAGGATTAGAATTTGAACCCAGGTCTGTCTGGTTCTAAGTTTCATGTCTATAAGAGTTCATTTGTTGTATTAATTCATTCACACAGCAAACTGTCACTCACCACCTGGGGTAAAGCAGTGATCAAAGTAGACAAAGACCCCTGGTTTCGTAGAGCTTGCCTTTTTGTTGTAGGGGATGGGGTGGTCGCAGACAAAAAGCAAAACCTAAGTAAATGACATCATGTGTTAGGAGGTGGTGAGTGCAGAGAAGAAAACAAAGCAGCAAAGGTGGAAAGGGGGTGTGGAGTGGGATAATTTTGAATAGGGTGGTCAGGGAGGGGGGCTTTGCTGAGATGATAGTTAAGCAAGTGTAAAAGGAGGTGAGGGAGCAGGTGCTGCACGTGTCTCCCAACCTCCAGCCAGAAGACAAGCAAGGCCCGAGGCAGGCACCTGTCTGGTTTGTTTGGTGAGCAGTGAGAAGCCAGTGGAGCCAGGAGAGGGTCAGCAACAGAGGGCAGAGGGGTGAGGAGGCAGATCACCAGGGCCTTGCAGGCCTCTGCAGTATAGATAGCCCTGTGGGCTGGAGATGTAGTCTGCACTTAAACATATCTAAATAAAGCACGTTTATCTGCCTCTAATTAATTGTCATTTGGGTCTTGTCTTGGACAGAAGTGTTCCCTTTTCCGAGGCCAGATTATCTCCTGAAATTGAGTCCTGACCAGAGTGGTGGCCCTTCAGACTTCTGGTGCTAAGCCTTTCCTAACCATCTGGTCCACACCTGAATGCCTGGTACTTTTGTTAAAAAGCTGCCAGAGTGCCACATCTACTGCTCATGACCTTGAAGGCCTGCATTTTTTTTCAAAGAAACATCTACTGCTCTTGTGTCTCTTAGGAAAGGGTATCTTTCTGGTGCCTCTCAAGACCCCCATTCCTAGCAAGTGACTAGACAAGCTGATCTGAATAGCCCAGGTCTCTAGATTAGGCCTCATTTGGTATCCCCACTCCATCCCCATTCCTAGCTCACATCCCTGGACCCCATTCCTTGTGGGTCGTTCTGAAAAATAACAGCTAGTCTGGGGACAAGCACCTAACAATTGTTCCTAGGTTGCCAGTCATTAGGCAACATTACAGTAAAGAAGGGCCCGGCAGAGGCTAGAGCTGCTACATCGTGACTTGAGGGACTGGCGTTTGTTTTCATTTGTTTCACCCTCCTGCTGATAAAATTTAACGTTACCCAAAGTCAACTCAAACAAACAAAGACCCGGATGCAGTAACCTTTTCCCTACCAGTAGCACTGCTGAGTGGGAAAGACACTGGGGAAGGCGGCCTTCTCACACGCTCTCTTCTGTGTTCTCTCCTTGCTTTTCTTAACCAAAGAAGTCACCCCAGCATGGCAGCCAAAGGGATGGATTTTTCATCTAAGTTTTTATTCCCTCTGCTCATGGATTTTTCATCTAAGTTTTTATTCTCTCTGCTCAAGGGCATTGGAAACAGGAAGACTTTTCTCTCGAAGACCATGTGTTCTGGGGTTCACAATACAAGAAGCTCTCCCCCTCTTTCTAGTGGAGCTACACCCCTAGTGTAGCCTGCAGAACCACCTGCACCCATCCCTGCCAGTGACTGACTTTACATAGAACAGCAGCTGAGTCTTCAGTCAGTCTCATGCTCAGAGGCCCATTTGAGAAAACGGCATTTCCCCTAGTCCTGACTTTGGGGCAGTTCCCTTTTCTGGCTTGCCCTGAGACCGCCTGGCCCACATGTCCTTCTCTTGCTCTAGCACAAGTTCCCCAAGATGCCCAGGGCAAGTGGGGGGATTCCTTCCATCCCACCTGTCTAGGAGAAGGCCAGTACTCATCTCTGAGGTCCACAAGCCAAGCCAGTCATAGAAGAATCACAGATATTTTATTTTCCTGACTGAAACTAAGTTAATTCTACCTAGTTTGGGTGGGGAGTGGTTAGCCAAACCATGAAATTACTAACTTTTTGCTAACGTATTGTGTAATCAACCCTAGATGTTAATAAAGGTTTGCTTGTTTGTTTCATGCAAATACTAATGTAGCCCTTTTTTCTTAGCGTATAGCTTCCGGCCTGGGCTTGGCCTGGATTGTTGGACGAGTTCTTTATGCTTATGGCTATTACACAGGAGGTTAGTATATATTGACATTTGCCAAGGAAACAAATTCTAAATTTTAAATCCTATGCTGGCCAGGCACAGTGGCTTACACCTGTAATCCCAGCACTTTGGGAGGCCAAGGCAGGCAGATTGTTTGAGCTCAGGAGTTGGATACCAGCCTCTGCAATGTGGTGAAACCCTGTCTCTACAAAAAATACAAAAATTAGCTGGATCTGGTGGTACACACCTGTAGTTCCAGCTATTTGGGAGACTGAGGTGGAATGATTGCTTCAGCCCAGAAGTTTCAGGCTGCTGTGAGCCATGATTACACTACTATACTCCAGCCTGGGAGACAGAGCAAGATCCTGTCTCAAAAAAAAAAAAAAATAAAATCTATGCTACTGTATTTTTCTTCTTGGGAATTCGAGAAAAGGGGAAGTCACTTGATATTTAGGTAAAAGGTCTGTTTTCTTTTTATTTTTCAATTGTAACAAAACTTACTTTTATTGAGCATTTTATATGTGCCAACCACTATAAGAACTTTGCATATGTTATTTAACCTTACAACAATTCTGTAATATAGATACTGCATTTTACAAATTAGGAAACTGGGACTCAGCATGATTAAAGCTGTAGGTCACAGAGCTACTAAGCATAAACTAGTAAACTAGGAATCAAATCCATGCAGTTCAACTCCAGAGCCTCATCATTACTGTACCTCCTATATCTGAGTAAGGAGGAGGAAAAGCCATTTTTGGCCGTATTTCTTTGAAACAGAGGCAACTCCTTCCAAAGGTCCTGGAGCAAAGTTGCTGTAATTATTATCCCATAATTTTCTAAGATCCAGGCAATACTACTGTGGCACATTACTTGGCATGTGGTATCTGACTTGCCAACAGCTTCAGGCAAAAGAGTTAGTTAACCTCCTAAGGCCAGTTTGTCTAATGTACAACCTCAGATGCCATGACAGAATGACTTGCGAATGTTGAAAGCGTCGTAATTCTGGAGCACTCCTGTAACTTGTTCTTTCTTCTTTTTCAGAACCCAGCAAACGTAGTCGAGGAGCCCTGGGGTCCATCGCCCTCCTGGGCTTGGTGGGCACAACCGTGTGCTCTGCTTTCCAGCATCTTGGTTGGGTTAAAAGTGGCTTGGGCAGTGGATCCAAATGCTGCCATTAAAGAATTTTAGGGGTTTAAAAACTCTTATTCATTTTAAATGACTTACCTTTATTTCCAGTTACATTTTTTTTTTCTAAATATAATAAAAACTTACCTGGCGTCAGCCTCATACCTAAAACTCCTGACTCTTACCACTCATTTCCATTTGAGTCTGTATCTGAAATCAGTAGCTAGTTCTACTAGATGAGAGAGGAGCCACAAGCAGTGCACCCTCTCCTCATCCTTCCAGCACATGTTTCTGTAGTATGTGAGGTTGAGAAAAAGTCTGATTTTAGTGATGTATGTATAGTCATGCCACAGTGGTGAAAAATTAAAGAAAAATATTTTAGCTCTCAGGATATGCTATTATCACTTGCTACAGATACTTAGGATAACAGTAAAGATCTTTTTAAAAAAATCTCAGCTGTGACAGTGGCTCACTCCTGCAATCCCAGCACTTTGAAAGGAGGCGGAGGCCAAAGGAACGCTTGAGCCCAAAAGTTCAAGATCAGCCTGGGCAACATGGCAAAACTTCAGCTCTACAAAAAAAAAAAAAAAAATACAAGAGTTAGGCAGGCATGATGGCACATGTCTGTAGTCCCAGCTACTTGGGAGGCTAAGGTGGGAGGATCACTTGAGCCCAGGATGTCAAGGCTACAGTGAGTTATGATCACACTGCTGCACTCCAGCATGGGTGACAGAGCAAGACCCTATCTCAAATAAATACAAATTAAGTTTCTATTAAAGATTGTTTCTGTTGCTTAAAAACTGAAGCAGTAGACTAAGATGAAACTTAACAGAGATGAATGTAACTTTCTACATTTGGAAATAAAGATCTGACTGCCTAGGTACAAATGAGGAAGACTTAGAAGATTTCAGCTGGTTTAGAGAACACTGCCAAGTTGGCAGTATAAGATAGTTACTCCAAAACACTGATGTGGCCATAAACTACCTTAAAAGGAAATATAGTGTCTAGACCTGTGCTGCCCGATTGGCCACATGTGGCCATCTAAATTTAAATTGATAAAATGTAAATAAAAGAGCAGTTCTTCAGTTGCACTAGTGCTTTTTCAAATGCTCAATAGCCTGTGAGGATGAGACAGTATTTGAACCCAGTCCTGACTCTAAAATCCATGCATTTTCCATTGTACCAGTTTATTGCTTAAGCTCCAAAGACG
The DNA here is from genome assembly GCF_000951045.1 of Mandrillus leucophaeus. Taxonomy (NCBI): domain Eukaryota; kingdom Metazoa; phylum Chordata; class Mammalia; order Primates; family Cercopithecidae; genus Mandrillus; species Mandrillus leucophaeus. The sequence continues at coordinate 7,035 of NW_012102110.1, forward strand.
AAGCATTTAAGGATGGAATGCCATGGCCAGCCATTGAAGATGGTCAGCCTTGGCCAAATGGCCACCTGGAGCCCTTGGGGCATTTGATGAGGAGGCTGGACCAGACCAGCACACACTCCAGTGTTAGTTCATGAGAAAGTTTCACCAGTGGAGAGTAAAATAAGGAAAATGATGACTGTTTTTCATAAAGCTTTTACTTGTATTTTTTACATTAAAATGTTCTTTATGAAATGCTGGTGATGATGAATGGTAGGGATTTTTGGTCCTGGCTTGAAAAAATGATGTAATTGAGAATTTACAATAAGACAGGGTTTTGGTTTTTGCTTCGTAAGAAACACATTTAGAGAGCTCAGAGAACTTGCCGAGGTTTCCTTTCTCACTGCACAAAGAATAGCAGGCATCAGTGAAGCAGGGCAGGGAAGATCTGGAGATGAAGCTGGCTTTTCACCTTTAAAAGTCTTAACAGGGTATAATTTTCAAACTACAGATGGTCCCCAACTTCTGACAGTTCGACTTAACAATTTTTTAATATGATGGTGCAAAAGCAAGACTCAGGCTGGGCATGATGGCTCATGCCTGTAATTCCAACTCTTTGGGAGGCCAAGGCGGGCAGATCACCTGAGGTCAGAGACCAGCCTGGCCAAAATGATGAAACCCCATCTCTACTAAAGATACAAAAATTAGCCAGGTGTGATGGTGCGCACCTGTAATCTCAGCAACTTGGGAGGCTGAGACAGGAGAATCACTTGAACCCAGGAGGCAGAATGTGCAGTGAGCCGAGATCACACCACTGCACTCCAGCATGAGTGACAGAGCAAGACTGTCTCAAAAAAAAAAAAAAAAAGCAATACTCATTCAGTAGAAATCATACTTTGAGTACCAATACATTCTGTTTTTGACTTTCAGTATCCAATAAGTTATATGAGATATTCAACACTTCATTATAAAAGAAGCTTTGTGTCAGATGATTTTGCTCAACTGTTGGCTAATGTAAGAGTTCAGAGCATGTTTAAGGTCACTAGGCTAAGCTACGATGTTCGGTAGGTTAGGTGTATTAAATGCAATTTCAACTTACAATATTTGCAATGTGTGTTGGGTTTCTCAGGATGTAGCCCCATCATAAGTCGAGCGTCTGTAATGTGATCCCAGTTTGTCATTTTGCTGTTGCACACTGGACTCAGACGGAGTTTTGTAAGGAAGCTCAGTACATAAAGGGCGCTGTGGTTAAAGTGCAGAACTGAGAGCTCTGCCTTTCAGTGCCCTACTTCCCCACTCACTGCACTTCCAGGGAACCCTAGGGCTTGGCAGAATCCAGTTGGTAAAGACTGCTTAGAGAATAACTCTTACAAGCTAGTCCCTTGTCTTGTGGGGAAAAACTTGGCATAAGTATTTCTACCATTAACTACTAATCTATTGGCAGTGTACATTCCAAACAGTCCATTTATGTGTATAAGGGAAACACATGCTGAGTTTTGCTAGATGAAAATCAGACAGCCATGCCAGCCTATAAATGCCTAATTGAGCCATAGTGAACCTTAAGTATTCCCACCTTCAGGTGCCTGTGTGCCCTTGGGCAAGCTTATTAGCCTAAGCCTCAGCTTACACAGCTGTAAGTTGGAGATAATGAAAATACTTACCATATAAAGTTCGTGAGGATCAAACGGTAATGCATGCACAGTGCCTACCAGGGGTCTTGTAGCCACGCAAATTGTGGTAGGAAGCACGAGAGCCACCTGCTGGTGTAGCTCGTTCAGCAAAAGTCAGCAACCAGGTTATCTTCTTTATGTTCTAAGGACCCACAGAGTTTGCCCAGTTTTCTGTTTCATCCCTAGTAACACTCGCCTCCAAAGATGCTCTCCTAACTTAATAAAAAACTGAGTAGTCTCTCAGTTCCTTTCCTCTTAAACAGCACTATCCAACAGAACCTTCTGACATGATGGAAATATTCTGTCGGCACTGTCCAATAAAGTGTAATCCCTACCCATGTGTGGCTGAGCTCAGTGTGGTTACAGCAACTGATGAGTTGAATTTTTAGATTTAAGCAGATGCATATGGCTACGGCTACTATACTCGGATAGTACAGCTCTTAAAGCAGCACTTTTCAACCTTGGCTACCTGTTAAGCTCATCTGGGTGCCTTTTAAGAATCCAGGCCAGGCGTGGTGGCTCATGCCTGTAATCTCAGCACTTTGGGAGGCCGAAGCAGGTGGATCACCTGAGGTTGGGAGTTTGAGACCAGCCTGACCAACTTAGAAAAACCCCGTCTCTACTAAAAATACAAAATTAGCCAGGTGTGGTGGCGCATGCCTGTAATCCCAGCTATCGGGAGGCTGAGACAGGAAAATTGCTTGAATCCAGGCTTGAATCCAGGAGGCGGAGGTTGCAGTGAGCCGCGATCGTGCTGTTGCAACAAGAGCGAAAGGAGTGAAACTCCATCTATATTTTTGTAAATAGTTGAAATGTAACATTACAGAGAATGAAATCATTCTGGTACTAATATAGTATAAAAAAAAAAAAAAAAAAAAAAAATCCAGATGCCCAGATCAATTAAATGAGATTCTTGGTATTTTCAGAGCTCTCACTGGACAATTCTAATGTGCAGTGAAAGTGGAGAACCATTGCTCTAAAAGCAGTACTTGGCAGACTCGTGCTTATGAGTCACCCAAGGATCTTGTTAAAATGCAGATTCCAATTCATAGGTCTGAAGAGGGAAATGAGAGTCTTCATTTCTGTTTTTGGAGACAGGGTCTCACCCTGTTGCCCAAGCTGAGTGTAGTCAGGCATGATCCTAGCTCACTGCAACTCAAACTCCTGGGCTCAAGTGTTCCTCCTGCCTCAGCCTCCCACGTAGCTGTGACTACACATTTGGGCTGCCACACTCCTTTTTTAAAAATTTATTTGTAGAGATGGGGTCTTACTATGTTGCCCAGGCTGGTCTCAAACTCCTAGCCTCAAACAATTCTCCCACCTTGGCCTCCCAAACTGTTGCGATTATAGGCGTGGGCCCTAAATGTCCTTTAAGTGTTCTTCTAAGAGGGAGGCAAAGGGAAGTTTGACTACACAGGGAAGAAGGCAGCAAGGGCAGGGAGAGGTTCTGAAGATGCTAAGCTGCTGGCATCTAAGAGGAGGGGGATACGAGCCAAGGAATACAAGGAGTGCCGCTCTAGAAGCTGGAAAAGGATTCTCTCCTACGGCCTCTTCAAGGAGTGTGGCCCTGACAACTTCTTGGTTTTGGCCACGTGAAACCATTTTGGGATTTCTGACTTCCAGAACTGCAAGATAATAAATTTGTGTTGTTTTAAGCTGCTAAGTTGGCGGTAATTTGTTATAGCAAGCATAGGAAACATATACTGGGTTCAGTTCTAGGAAACAGAGAGGGTAGCAGAAAGCACAGGAATTGGAGACTCACACCTGGCTTGAAGTTGCCAACTTCCAGACTTGCTGATGTGGAAGACAAATGGTTTTTCCTCTGCTCTCATACAACAATCAACACAGAAGACTTCTGTGACCAAATGTTGGAGTTTTCTGTTCACACACCAAGCAGGCAAATCAGTTCTGCAGTGGACACCAGCTGGGCATCCTCCAATTCAATTCTCACTATCTACCTGGAGATAGCATCAGATCCCACAGGTTGAGGGCTCAGTCCAAGACTGCCCCTGACTCCAACCAGCTGCAAGTCCAAGCTTCTGGAACTCGACTGACTGGCTTCAAGTTGAGGTTCGATTAATTTGCTACAGTGGCTCACAGAACTCAGAAATGCATTTACTAGTTTATTACAAAGAATATCCTAGGCCAGGTGCAGTGGCTCATGCCCATAATCCCAGCGCTTTGGGAGGCCGAGGTTGGACAATCACTTGAGCCCAGGTGTTCAAGACCAGCCTGGGCAACATGGTGAAACCCTTTCTCTACAGAAAATAGAAAAATTAGCTAGGCCTGGTGGCGCACACCTGTAGTCCCAGCTACTGGGGAGGCTGAGAGGTGGGAGGTTCACTTGAACCCAGGAAGGTCAAGGCTGCAGTGAGCTATGATCACACCACTGTACTTTCATTCGGTGACGTGACAGAGCGAGACCCCGGGTGATGGAGTGAGACCCTGTTTCTGGGGGAAAAAAAAAGTATTTTAAAGGACACAAATAAACAACTAAATGAAGGGATACATACAGCCAGGTCTGGAAGGCTCCCAAGCACAGGAGCCTCTGTTCCCGTGGAGTTGGGGTGCACCACCTTCCTGGCACCTGCACGTGTTCTTATTCACCTTCCTGTAAGCCCCCACATGTTCAGCTCTCCAGAAGCTCCCTGAAGCCTGTCCTCTTGGGCCTCCTAGACTTCATTAGAGAGGCATGACTGAAACACGGACACCATGTAGAAATGTGACTGGATAAAGGGGTATGATCTAATACAAAGGAGGCTGAGTGGGGAAACCCAGCAAGGCCTGTCTTCAGATTCCTGGCTTCTCTGTGTGGCATTTTTTCCTGCAGGACAGCAGGCAGGACCCCTTCTGAAATGGGAGTGTTAGGACCCGTAATCAGAAAAGTGGTGGAAGATTGGAGCCCTGCCTTGGGCAGGTGAAAAGGAGGACAGAAGGTCAGAGAGGGACATTCTGTTTTCTGAGGCCTGAAGTGCCCCAACATTATAACAAAAAACCATACCAAGGGAGTTATGAGCCAGGAACCATGGATGAAAAGATACATAATTTTATATAGAGGCATAAAATATCACACTTGCCTGGGACCAAGATGTCTCCAAATCTGTTTCTTCATTTGAAAATCAGGGATAATCCCTTTCTTAGGCTTAGTGTGAGTAATAAATGAGAAGGAGTGTAGCAGTAGGAACACAGTGAGTACTTAAATATTGCTTCCCTTTCCCCTGCTGTTTTCTCTTGCAGAGGTGTCTAATCATTTGGCTTCCCTGGGCCACACTGGAAGAACTGTCTTGGGCCACACATAAAATACACTAACGATAGTCGATGAGCTAAAAGAAAAAAAAAAAAATCGTAAAAAAAAAAAAAATCTCATGTTTTAAGAAAGTTTACAAATTTGTGTTTGGCTGCATTCAAAGCTGTCCCGGGCTGCATATGGACCGTGGGCTGCAGACTGGACAAGCTTGCTTTAGAGGGACTATCAGAAACTTATCTTCTTCCAGGCAGCTCCTACTGCTTAAGGTGCACAGGATCCCCTCAGACACAGGGTAAGATAACGCTATTGGCTTTGTCCAGTATCACATATGTATCCTCTGTGCAAAGAAACACCAAGAAAGGCTGATTTGGTTGTTCTTATGCTCTAAAACTACAGTACTTGCTCATCATAATACATAACTAGATCCAGGCCCAGTGACAACAAGCATCCCTTATCTCTGACTACTAAATTAGCTATGATTTATAAACTCTTCTCCTGAAAGGAAGAGAAGGGGGCAGAGTGAGGCATGACTGCAATAGTCTGAAAAGCCACAGTGATCTGACAACTCTTCAGGGACAGGCACTGCTTATCCAGGTGAGAATGCACATGGAGCCTGAATGTTTACCTGGACCATAAAAAGTTCATCACTGCAACCAAACCCGTCCTTTTGTTCTTACTGCAAAGATCAAATCCCCCTGCCCCTGTGCTTTTAACATCAGCCCTATCCTCTGTCCTCCTATAACCTCAAGATATGTTTAGTTTTAAAACACGAAAGCAAAAAGAATTAGCAGTGTGATTTATTTTAATTTCACCATATTACATTAGCGTACAAATAATTTGTACATTTAAAGGGTAGCTCTGCTGGTGTAAGACAGCAGGCTGTAGTTCAAGGACCCAAGATAGGGAGATAGGTTTCCTCTATTGCAGTAGTGAACAGAGACAAAGTGCTTACTAGGCAAGTTAACATTCACACAGAATTTGACCCCGTCTATTATCTAATCCCCTCCCTATCCCGGTTATCAGCTGTCTCAATGAAATGACAAGGGGATATAGCTTAAAAGAAAGTCAATGAGCTGAAATCATCTCTATTGATTCTACCAGGAACCTACAAAGGAACAAGGTGGTTTTTTTGTTGTTGTTGTTGTTTTTTTTCAAGACTAGTCAAGTGAAGCAGTGGGAATGGAGAAGGAACAAAGAAATCTAGAAACTGGTTGTGATCAATTAGTTGTAAATACCACTGCACTTGGATCAGCCAGGAACAAGTTCTTTGAAATACGCCAGAGAATTAACATTGTCAGTGGGCCAAATGTGTGGAAGATGTATTATCCCAGTCCCGTTTCCTGCTCTCTAGAAGTATGTTACTGGCTCTTAAAAGATTTCACAAAAATATACTTTGAGGAGAATGCCAACTTTCTTGATTACTATCTACAAGGCACTTAATGCACATTTTCAGTGACGAAGCTGATGGACAGAGAAAGAGTAACATGAACCATTCTCTTATCCTGAATGCCAAAATTCTGAATTTAAAAATAACATTCAGTTGTACTGCCTCTGTAAACAGGGCCAATTCGCATCGTTCCACAGCCTGGCCATGTCAGTAGGTTTCACTGCAGGTTTTCAAAAAGCAGATTCCACATCACCCATCTCCACACACACAGTCTTCAGTTGTGAATAATATTCAATTGTCACACGGCCGTTCTCTCTGCCAAATCCTGAAAGGAGGAGAAGCGGTCAGGTTGAGCCATCACTACAATAGTCTGAAAAGTCACAATGATCTTCAAAGGGCTAAGGAAGAATATAGAACCTAAGTGTTTTGGAATAAAGTCCTCAATCCACATATTAGCTATGAATGGAGTTAGGCATGGGGAAAATGACCCACTGGCCTTTGGGGATGGGGACAGGGAAATATACAGGTTTTCTTTCTTACCAATATGAATCTTAATTTCAGGTATCTACTGTTCTGGGTTGAGGTCTGAAAAATGCTGAGATTTTGTATCAAGTGTTAAAGGCAATCTCTACAACAATCAACCTGACACCCTTGAAAACTGATGCTAATTTAAAACTTAACTCTACACAATAGGTTTATTCACCATTTCTTATATACCTGTAGGAGCAAACTAGTAACTTAACCTACCCACTCATGTTGGGGAGGGGGCACTGAAGGTCCCTCTGATTACTCAGAGTCCAAGACACTGCCTAATTACTAGTGGATGAGGTTACTGTGCTAAAAGGGTAGTATCCCACCCTTGGCCCTGCCTGTACACCCTGCGCTGGACTTAGGCAGGCTCTGCCTTCTAAGGGCAAGGCTGAGGTCCCAAATATGTGTATTTCCAGGGAGCACCACTCAAATGGTATCACACACAAAGGTCCTGGGAAGACCTCGCTCTGTGTTTTGTTGCTTTCCACATCCCCTCAGCACACAGCTGGTCAGGCCTGTAGGCCCGGTGCTGCTCTGCACGTCTGGTCATCTTTCTCGCTCTCTCATTCGACACAGCATGGTCTGGTCCAAAGGAAAGGGAAAGTTAGGAGGCCCTCCAAAGGCCTAAGCTGCTGATTCCAAACAAATAATTCCCTGCACTGAGGGACTATCAGAAACTTAACATATAACGTTATATGTTACATGTTGTTAAGATGGCACCTTGGTTCCCACCTGCACTTGTGCCTGTATGTACGA
>NW_012102110.1:17471-19817 GCF_000951045.1 Mandrillus leucophaeus
CTTTTTGAGGAACTGCTAAACTCTTCCAAATTGGCAGCGCCATTTTACATTACAGTAGAGGGTAAGTTTATGCACAAAGATATTGATCACATTACTGTAATATTTAAAACTGGAAACAATATCCTAAATATCCAACTACAGAAGAAATGGCTACATAAGTTATAATGCATTCCAATTAGGAACTACTATAATGCCATTAAAAATTATGTTTTTGAAGAATACTGCCCACAATTTATATACTTACAGGTTTCTAAATTCCTTGACATGTGTGTTTTCAAAAGACATCTAACTCAATGCTTTACACAGATCAGAATCTTAAGTGTTTATTAAACGAGCTCAATTTAAAACTCAATAGCAGGGTTCTCTGGCCATTTACAGCAAACTACAAAATGCTACTTTCGTGTCTTCTGACTTAACCTGAAGCAAATAGAAAGTGCTGATGGCTCCTATGAGGGCAAACTAAAGTGAGAGAATAACATCAACTACATATCTAAGCAGATACTGCAGCCCCGCTCCTTCAAAACTGCTCTCAGTGTCCCACTCCATATACCTGGTAAAGACGCCAGCTGCTAGTCCAAAAGTGGTATCATTGGCTCTTTCTAGAACCTCAGCTTCAGTGTCAAATGATAAAATGGACATAACAGGCCCAAAGATCTCTTCTTTCACACAGGTCATGTCATCTCTGCAATTAGCTGCAAACATTAAAATAAAACCTCCTGAGTAGCTGGGACCACAGTGTGCACCACTACCCCCAGCTAATTTTTTGAAGATAGGGTTTCACTATATTGCCCAATCTGGTCTCAAACTCCTGGGCTCAAGTGATCCTCCTGCCTCAGCCTCCCAAAGTGCTGGGATTACAGGAGTGATTCACTGCACCTGGCCCCAATATTTTTAATTTAACAATGTATTTTAAGCTTTTCCTATTTATTAAATATTCATGTAATAACTGCAACCGAATTCATGGGATGGACATTAGGTTTTCAGCTTTTAAACATCAGTGGTTCTTTTTGGGGGGGTTAAAGGTTATATACTGCATCAAATATGAAGTTGTTAAAAACTGACACCACTATCAACCTTAGGGGCAAAAACCAGCTTAATTTATCTCCAAACAAGATGTAAGGAATTATACAACATGGTTCAACCTATATATAATTGTTTAAAGCCTACAAAACTACCAACATTTTTGTAGGGGATACTAACATACACTATAAAATGATAGAGAAAAGCGTAAGAATGATAAAACAACGTTGAGAATAGTAGTTATCTCTGAGGTAGGAGGGAAGTAGATGGGTGGGAGTAGGACGACCATATACACCTTGATTGTCAAAACTAGATTTTTAAGATTGAATGCAGGTACTAAAAATTATTAAATTATGTAATTTCTAAAAAGATTAGCATATTATCTGACAAACTGGTTTTATTATATTGATGACTGATACAGTTTGGATGCTTTTCCCCTCCGAATCTCATGCTGAAGTATGATCCCCACTGTTGGGAGGTGGGGCCAGTTTGGGTCACAGGGGCAAATCCCTCATGAACGGCTTGATGTCCTTCCCATGGTAATGAGTGCATTCTCGCTCTGTGAGTTCACACAGAGCTGGCTGTTTAAAAGAGCCTGGCGCCTCTCTTGCTCTCTCTCTCTCAACATGTGACTTGTCTGCTCCCCTTTCACCTGCCAGCATGACTGAAAGCTTCCTGAGACCTCACCAGGAGCAGATGATGGCGCCATGCTTCCTGTACAGTCTGCAGAACCATGAGCCAAACAAACATTTTTTCTTCTTACCCAGTCTTAGATATTCCTTCATAGCAATGCACAATGTCTAACACAATGATCTACAGGTCACATGAAAAACATTCTTTATTTTCTCAAGGAATTAAATTTATTATTTCATTTTTTTAAATCAAATAGGCACTTTCACATTTTGAGCTCCTTGCTTCCAGAACAATAGTTGTGGTCCTGGATAAACTAATACATATGGGTGCCCTAAAGGAGGGGCACACAGAAGGCTTCGAAGATAATGGAGTAGTTCTACTTCTTAAACTTGGGTAGTAGGACCACATAATTTGCTAGCCTTTGCTTTATACCATGTACATATTTTATAAATATTCATCTCTGTCCATTCAGTATTTAATTCAAATAATCTAAAAGCAAACAAAAAGAGGACATACTTAATACACAAGGTCTCATGTAATATCCATCCTTTAATTTGGGATCTTCAGGCACATATATATCTCCACCACATAACACTTTAGCACCCTGCCGAAAAGGAAAAAAATATTTTGCATTAAAAATACAACCCCAAAATGCATTCCTGAAATGTTAATTGTATCCCAAACAAACTCGTA
>NW_012102110.1:19867-22155 GCF_000951045.1 Mandrillus leucophaeus
AGAATGATGTCTCAACAAAGCCCAAACCAATTTTCACTCTAGAAGAACAGCATGAGAAATATGTAAATGAATATTTACAGGCAACAAACTCCAAAGGTTCTGGCTATACTCCTGATGCCTCAAACCCTCTCCTGATATACCAGACTTATAAATTTGTATGCTGTGGTAACATACGTCTGACTATAGAATAAACGAAATGAATGAGCAGTGGCTAAGGAAACACACTCCCGTATGCCATCAAGGGTAATGAAAACAATAATAATTGATTGCTTAATGATAAATTTAAAGATTTTAATTTGATATAACAGAGGAAACAAAGTTACTGAGATATTACTTTAGAGACACTTTACCTAAACGGAATCTAAAACCTCCACAGTGGATGATGATGGACATCCTGATACGGAACCCCTAAGGGAGTGATTTTATTTTATGCTTACAGCAATCACAGGCTGTGCAGAAAGAGTATTCTACCCACAAGACAAACCTTTTTGAGATATCTATCAGCAGTTCACAAGCCAGGCTATATGTCAGAACCCTCTGGAAAGATTTAGGGAGTGTTGGGTAGGGGAAGATGCTTGACTTCCATTCCCAGAGACTGCCACAGTGGATCTGGGAAAGGACCAGGAACTTGTATTTCCTCAGGTGATTCTTATCTGCAGACAGGTTTAGGAATACTGGTTTGTAAGGTCTGCATTACAACCTATCTCTAGAGACCTGGTTTGCATTCACACCTCCCAGCTCCTCACCTGACTTCTTATATCCACCAAAGGGCAACTCCACTGGGCTGACATTATAGTTGTTAATGAAGCACGTTCCAGCCTGAAGCTCAGCTACCACTCTATGAGCCCGCTGGATGTCCCTATGAAGAAAAAAAGAATGTGTGCATTATTCAAAGTTTCTTAGTCTACTACTTTAACAGGAAAAGTTACACTGCCAGTTCTAGGGTTCTCAAATCTTACTAAATTCTCATTTCTTCAAAATGTTTTAAAATCTTTGATCATCCAGGCAAAACAGACATGGATTGGATTTTATAATCCCAAGCACAAGGCATCTTTAAAATAAGTAACAGCAACAAGGGTGCCCAAAATTCAATGGGGGAAAAACAGTCTTTTCAACAAATGGTGCTGAAACAAGTGGATATCTACATGCAAAAAAAAATAACAGTGGAGCCCTTTCTTACACCATACACAAAAATTAACTTAAACGCATCACAGACATAAAAATGTCAGACTGAGAACTATAAAACTCTTTGAAGAAAACAGAGGAATAAATCTTCATGACCGTGGGTCAGGGAAAGATTTCTTAGATTATGACACCAAAAGTAACTGACAAAAAAAAACAGAATTGGAATTGGTCAAAATTTAAAATTTTGTGCTACAAATAAGACTATCAAGAAAGAGAAAAGAAAACCCACAGAAATGCAAATAAAAACCACAATGAGATACTACTTCACACCCACAAGGATGGCTAAAATCAGAAGGACAGACAATAACAAGGGCTGGTGAGGATGTGGACAAATTAGAACCTTCATACGTCATTGGGAGGAATGTAAAATGGCGCTGCCAATTTGGAAGAGTTTAGCAGTTCCTCAAAAAGTTAAACCTAAAGTTACCATGTTACCCAGAAATTCATTACTAGATATACACCCAACAGAAATGAAAATGTATGTCCACACAAAGGCCTGTACACATATGTTCACAGCATGATTATTCGTAATAGCCAAAAAGTGAAAACCACCCAAATGCCTGTAACAGATGAATGGATGGACAAAAAGTGGTCCATATCCATACCACGGAATATTATTTGGGAATAAAGTACTGATAAATGCCACAACACAAATGAACCTTGAAAACATTATGCTAGGTGAAAGAAGCCAGTCACCAAAGAATACACACTGTATGATTCCATTTATATAAAATGTTCAGAATGGGCAAATCCATGGAGAAAGAAAGCAGTTTAGTGGATGCCAAGGGCTGGAGGTGGGGAGTGGGAATGAAAAGCAACTGTTAAGAGGCACAAGGTTTCTTCTTGAGATGAAAGCGTCCTAAACATAGACTATAGTGATGGTTGCACAACAATTCCATGAATAAACTAAAAACCACTGAATTGTACACTTTAAGTGGGTGAATTGTACTGTATGTGCATTATTCCAGTAAAGCTGGTAAGAAAAAAAGAATAGCGCATTGGAGTTACCCGCCTTTGTAACTGGACTTTGTATGAGGGTGGAAAAGTAAAGTAAGAGCACTTAACCTGCTCAGTCCCCAAATCAAAAGAGCAGCTCCTCAATC
>NW_012102110.1:22205-24035 GCF_000951045.1 Mandrillus leucophaeus
GAGGGACTATCAGAAACTTAACATATAACGTTATATGTTACATGTTGTTAAGATGGCACCTTGGTTCCCACCTGCACTTGTGCCTGTATGTACGACTCCTCTGAGTACCCCACAGGGACAAATAAGACTGTCAAATTAACACCCACCATCTCATCAGTGTTCATCAGGGTTTATACATTTGCCAGCACTGTGATGGCTGTAAATATTTCTCACAGAAACTAGAGGTCAGACTCTTAGAATGATGTCTCAACAAAGCCCAAACCAATTTTCACTCTAGAAGAACAGCATGAGAAATATGTAAATGAATATTTACAGGCAACAAACTCCAAAGGTTCTGGCTATACTCCTGATGCCTCAAACCCTCTCCTGATATACCAGACTTATAAATTTGTATGCTGTGGTAACATACGTCTGACTATAGAATAAACGAAATGAATGAGCAGTGGCTAAGGAAACACACTCCCGTATGCCATCAAGGGTAATGAAAACAATAATAATTGATTGCTTAATGATAAATTTAAAGATTTTAATTTGATATAACAGAGGAAACAAAGTTACTGAGATATTACTTTAGAGACACTTTACCTAAACGGAATCTAAAACCTCCACAGTGGATGATGATGGACATCCTGAAACGGAACCCCTAAGGGAGTGATTTTATTTTATGCTTACAGCAATCACAGGCTGTGCAGAAAGAGTATTCTACCCACAAGACAAACCTTTTTGAGATATCTATCAGCAGTTCACAAGCCAGGCTATATGTCAGAACCCTCTGGAAAGATTTAGGGAGTGTTGGGTAGGGGAAGATGCTTGACTTCCATTCCCAGAGACTGCCACAGTGGATCTGGGAAAGGACCAGGAACTTGTATTTCCTCAGGTGATTCTTATCTGCAGACAGGTTTAGGAATACTGGTTTGTAAGGTCTGCATTACAACCTATCTCTAGAGACCTGGTTTGCATTCACACCTCCCAGCTCCTCACCTGACTTCTTATATCCACCAAAGGGCAACTCCACTGGGCTGACATTATAGTTGTTAATGAAGCACGTTCCAGCCTGAAGCTCAGCTACCACTCTATGAGCCCGCTGGATGTCCCTATGAAGAAAAAAAGAATGTGTGCATTATTCAAAGTTTCTTAGTCTACTACTTTAACAGGAAAAGTTACACTGCCAGTTCTAGGGTTCTCAAATCTTACTAAATTCTCATTTCTTCAAAATGTTTTAAAATCTTTGATCATCCAGGCAAAACAGACATGGATTGGATTTTATAATCCCAAGCACAAGGCATCTTTAAAATAAGTAACAGCAACAAGGGTGCCCAAAATTCAATGGGGGAAAAACAGTCTTTTCAACAAATGGTGCTGAAACAAGTGGATATCTACATGCAAAAAAAAATAACAGTGGAGCCCTTTCTTACACCATACACAAAAATTAACTTAAACGCATCACAGACATAAAAATGTCAGACTGAGAACTATAAAACTCTTTGAAGAAAACAGAGGAATAAATCTTCATGACCGTGGGTCAGGGAAAGATTTCTTAGATTATGACACCAAAAGTAACTGACAAAAAAAACAGAATTGGAATTGGTCAAAATTTAAAATTTTGTGCTACAAATAAGACTATCAAGAAAGAGAAAAGAAAACCCACAGAAATGCAAATAAAAACCACAATGAGATACTACTTCACACCCACAAGGATGGCTAAAATCAGAAGGACAGACAATAACAAGGGCTGGTGAGGATGTGGACAAATTAGAACCTTCATACGTCATTGGGAGGAATGTAAAATGGCGCTGCCAATTTGGAAGAGTTTAGCAGTTCCTCAAAAAG
>NW_012102110.1:25036-28175 GCF_000951045.1 Mandrillus leucophaeus
CATATGTAACAAACCTGCACGTTATGCACATGTACCCTAGAACTTAAAAGTATAATAATAATAATAAAAATAAATAAATAAATAAATTTAAAATTGTGACTATATATGCTGTTAAGAAAGGCTATGAGGAAATAGGTACTCATGCATCGTTAGTCAGAATGTTCCTTTTGCTGCCTGACAGCTGCCATCATGGGTTGCTTGTACGCTTCCGGGAAGGGCCAGTCCCAGTCGGCTTTGCCCTATCACCGCAGCGTCCCCACTTGGCTGAAGCTGACATCTGACAACATGAAGGAGCAGATTTGAAAACTGGCCAAGAAGGGTCTGACTCCTTCACAAATCGGTGGGATCCTGAGAGATTCACATGGTGCTGCACAAGTAAGCTTCTTGAGAGGAAGAGAAGGGGTAAGGATGCTAAATTCCATCTGATTATGATAGAAAACCAGATTCACTGTGTGGCTCGATATTATAAGACCAAGTGAGTCCTCTCTCCCAACTGGAAATATGAATCATCTACAGCCTGTGCCCTGGTTACATAAATTTGTCTATGTACTTGAGCAATAAAATAATTGCTTAACTAAAAAAAAAAAAAGAATGCAACATTTCCTTTTAGAGAGGGATTTGGCAATGTCTTATAAAATTACATATGCAGTCAACATCACTAATCATTAGGGAAATGCAAATCAAAAGCACAATGAGATACCACTTCATACCCATTAGGATGACTATTATCAAAAACAAAGCAAGCAAAAAAATAAGAAAATACATGTGTTGGCAAGGATACTGAGAAATTGGAAACTCTCTGCATTGCTTATAGAAATGTAAAATGGTGCTGCCATTGTAGAGCACAGTACAGCGGTTCCTCAAAAAATTAAACACTGAATTATCATGTGATCCACTTACTTCACTTCTGGGTATACACGCAAAAGAACTGAAAGCAGACACTTCCACTATAGATATCTGTACATCAATGTTCACAGCAACATTTTCACAATAGCCAAAAGGTGGAAACAACCTAAGTGTCCACAAATAAAAAAATGGATAAACGAAATGTGGTATGTATGTGTGTGCGTGTGTGTGTGTGTGCTGTGTGTGTATACATATATACAATGGAATATTATTTAGCCTTAAAAAGGAAAGAAAATTTTGACACATGCTACAACATGGATGAACCTGAAGATATTACACTAAGTGAAACGAGCCAGACATGAAATAATAAATATTATATGATTCCACTTATAAGAGGTACCTATTCAGTCAAATTCATAGAGACAGGAATTAGACTAGTGGTTACCAGAGGCTGAGGGGAAAGAGAAACAGAGTTATTATTTAATGAGGTACACAGTTTTCAATGTGGGGTGATGAAAAAGTTCTACAGATGAATAATGATGATAGTTGTACACAATGTAAACGTATTAAATGTCACTGAACTCTACACTTAAAAATGGTTCCAAAAGGCCAGGAGTGGTGGCTCACGCCTGTAGTCCTAGCAGTTTGGGAGGCTGAGGCAGGAGAATTGCTTGAGCTCAGAAGTTCAAGACCAGCATGGGCAACATGGCAAAATCTCATCTCTACAAAAAATACAAAAATTAGCCAGGCATGGTGCCACATGCCTACAATCTCAGCTACCCAGGAGGCTGAAGTGGAAATATCACTTGGGTTTGGGAGGTCGAGGCTGCAGTGAGCTGGGATGATGTCACTGTACTCCAGCTTGAGCAACAGAGTAAGATGCTGTCTCCAAAAAATAAAAAAATTTAAAAAATACACACACACGGTTAAATTGGTAAATTTTATGTTATGCTTTACCATACACACAAAAAAATCATCACAATATATAAGGAACTCACACTATTTAATTGCAAAAAAAAGAAAAGAAAAAACCTCTGATTACAAATGGGCAAAAGACCTGGATAGACATATTTCCAGAAACATACAAATGGCCAAGAAGTTTATGGAAAGATCCTCCACATCACTAATCATCAGGAAAATGAAAATCAAAATCACAATGAGGTATCACCTCACATTTGTTAGCATGGTTATTATCAAAAAGATAAAAGATAACAAGTGTTGGTGAGGATGTGGAGAAAAGTGAATCTTGGTATACTGCTGGTGAGAATATAAATTAGTATAGGCTGCTCTGCCTATGGAGTAGCCATTCTTTATTCCTTTACTTTCTTAATAAACTTACTTTCACTTTACTCTATGGACTTGTCCTGAATTCTTTCTTGTACAAGATCCAAGAACCCTCTCTTGGGGTCTGATCAGGGCCCCTTTCCAGTAACATCTTTCTGGCAAACCATGGAAGGGACAATACTGAGGAGACCCTCCCAACCCAAAAGAAACAGACTGCAGCACTGACTGGCCAACTTCGGATATCACCTTTTGTTGGAACTCAGAGTTATAAGCGACCCTCACCCTGACACTTTCTGACTGAGCTCTTCTCTACCCTGAATACAAGAGACCCTAATAATTAGGCAGGAATATCATCGCCCCTATTCAGCATGAAGTTTACAGAAGATGGATCTTTGTTCCTCTGCAACCCTTAGGATTAAGGGTTCTTTTATAAAAGGGAAGGGGGAAATGTCAGAGGTGTTTGAACGAGAGCAACTTCATCTTAAGTAGGGGCTGGGTAAAATAAGGCTGAGACCTACTGGGCTGCATTCCCAGGAGGTTAGACATTCAAAGTCACAGGATAAGATAGGAGGTCAGCACAAGATACAGGTCATAAAGACCTTGCTGATAAAACAGGCTGTGGTAAAGAAGCCAGCTAAGACCCACCAAAACCAAGATGGCGATGAGAGTGACCACTGGTTGTCTTTGCTGCTAATTATACATCAACATGCTAAAAGACACACCCATCAGCACCATGACAGTTTACAAATGCCATAGCAATGTCATTTTACCTTATATAGTCTAAAATGAGGAGGCATGAATAACCCACCCCTTATTTAGCATATGATAAAAAAAACCACAAAAAGGGGCAACCAGTAGCCCTTGGGGCAGCTCTGCCTACGGAATAACCATTCTTTAGTCCTTTACTTTATTAATAAACTTCCTTTCAAAAAAAAAAAAAAGAATGTTAGTAGTATAGCCATGAAGGAAAACAGGATAGAGGCTCCTTAAAAAATTAAAACTTGGCTGG
>NW_012102110.1:28496-31466 GCF_000951045.1 Mandrillus leucophaeus
TATATACCAAAGGAAATGAAATCAGTACCTTAAAGACACATCTGCACTCACGTGCTCAGTGCAGCATTATTCACAATAACCGAGATAAGGAAATAACCCCATTGACAGATGAATGGATAAATTGTGATACATATTTAAAATCATGCCAGGCACGGTGGCTCATACAGGGCGCGGTGGCTCATGTCTGTAACCCCAGCACTTTGGAAGGCCGAGGCAGGTAGATCACCTGAGCTCAGGAGTTCAAGACCAGCCTGGCCAACATGGTGAAACCCTGTCTCTACTAAAAATACAAAAAGATTAACCGGGTGTGGTAGGGCATGCTTCTAGTCCCAGCTACTTGGGAGGGTGAGGCAGGAGAATTGCTTGAGTTCCAGGGGTGAAGGTTGCAGTGAGCCGAGATGGCATCACTGCACTCCAATTTGGGCTACAGAGTGAGACTCCATCTCAAAAAAATAATAATAAAATAAAATCACAATTACATCACAATTATTTTTAGTGTTCTCTCTATATCTGTACAAAGAATATATACATAGTACAGACTATGTAGAATATTCTATATATTTATTCTACATATGCTATACTATATGTATTCTTTGTGTGTGTGTATATATTCATCCATACACACACATAGCAAAGAAAGCAAAGTACAAAAGAGTACCTCTAATGTGCTACCTTTTGTGTGTGAAAGAAGAGTAAGAAATATACAAGTACCTATTCATTTGTGCAAAAAGAACCACCGGAAGAAAAACCAGAAACAAATCAGACTAGCTACCCAAAGGAGATGGATAAAACTGGGTGGGGAGGTGGTACTGGAAACAGAGCAGACAGGATGGGGAGGAGTAACACTTCTAAGTGTCTGTTTTTGTAAAATTCTGATGTTTAGAACCATGTTTGTGTTTCGCCTAATGAAAATAAAATTTTAAAATCAGCAAGGATGGGGAAAATAAAACCCAAATGAATACAAACACAAACAAATGAATCTGTTATTTTAAATGAATATCATAACCACACTGAAGGAGGGGGAAGGAAGGGTAGAACTGACCCAAGTAACTTTTGAACATAGTATTTTGACTATACCCTCTGGCTAAATATAAAAAGAACTGTAAAAAAATTCTGAGCTCTAATTAGAAGGTTTATTTTCCACAGAGGTATGGATTTACAAATCTGAAACTGCTATTATTAGAATACTACGTGTATTCTATGATGAGCAATTACATAAACATATTGTGGATAATGGGAGTCCAATTTCTTACTGTCAGAGAAGAAATACAAATATGGAAAGGGAGAAGGCAGAAATGAACCCTGTGGTATTCGACTGCAATTAAAAGTATCTGGATGAACTTATTTTTATGTAGATAGACAGATACAGAAATAGATATGTGCAGAGACATATACACAAATATGTATTTCCCAGCACTGGACTCTGAGAGGGCCTAGAAGGAATGATACCACAGTAGCAATAAGCACACCTGGCACTGAGATCTTGGTTTCTAAATACCATTCACCACTAAATGGAACCAGCACTTTTGGTCAGTACTGCCATCTTTCAGTAATTCACCAAAATGAAAAACACAGGGAAAGAGAAAAAGTACCCAGTACATGTTCTCTAGGCCTTTTAGAAAACATGGAGTTGTTCCTTGGGCCACATGCATGCGAATCTATAAGAAAGGCAATATTGTAGACATCAAGGGATGGGTACTATTCAAAAAGGAATGCCCCACAAGCATTACCAGGGCAAAACTGGAAGAGTCTACAATGTTACCCATGTTGCTGGCATTATTGTAAACAAATTAAGGGCAAAATTCTTGCCAAGATAATTAATATGCACATTGAGCATATTAAGCACTCTGAGACCCAAGATAGCTTCTGAAATGCATGAAAGAAGATGATCAGAAAAAGAAGCAAGCTAAAGAAAAAGGTACCTAGGTTCAGCTGAAGCACCAGCCTACTCCACCAGGGAAGCACACTGTGTGAGAACCAATGGGAAGGAGCCTGAGTTGCTGGAACCTATTCCCTATGAATTCATGGTATGATAGGTGTGAAAAAATAAAAGACCTCTGGACTGCAAAATTGTTTCTCTTTATTGAGTAGAGAAGTGTGGTGTCCTCTCCCCTCAAAAAAATATTTAAAGCACATTTTAATTGTGTCCTCACTCACTGTGTAATTTCTTTACTGTTCAGAGTTAGCGTTTTTCTTGCTGAAAGATGTGGGGTGGCTTATTCTGCAACAAATTACTCAACTGGTTACAAAACAACAAGATATTATTTATGAAATACTTGTACTGGTTTGAAGGTAGTCCTTCTAAATAATCATAAAATAATTTACAAAAAATAAAAAAACAGGCCAAGCATGGTGGCACATGCCTGCAATCCCAGCACTTTGGGAGGCCGATGCACGTGGATCACTTGAGCCCAGGAGTTCAAGATCAGCCTGGCCAACACAGTGAAACCCCGTCTCTACAAAAAACACAAAAATTAGCTGAATGTGGTGGCATGCTACATCAGAGACTGAGGTGGGAGGATTGCTTGACCTGGGGGGTGCCGAGCTTGCAGTGAGCCAAGAAGGCACCACTGCACTCTGGCTTGGGCAATAGAGCAGAACTATCTCAAAAATTAATAATAAACAGATAAACAATAATGGAACCAGGGCTCCTTCAGAGAAATGGCTGATTCCAGAGTGCAGCCAGGGGAAGTATGAGATGAGTCTGGAACACTTTGCTATGCCAGAAAGTAATGAAGTATTCAACGAATAATGAGGACATATCAAAAGGTCACAGAAAGGGATTCCTGGCCATTTGCAATTATTTTAGCATCAAAATAAATAATGAGGCTGGGTACAGTAGCTCATGCCTGTAATCCCAGCACTTTGGGAGGCCAAGGTGGGCAAATCACCTGAGGTCAGGAGTTCAAGACCAAACTGGCCAATATGGCAAAATCCCGTCTCTACTAAAAATACAAAAAAATCAGCTGG
>NW_012102110.1:32107-41646 GCF_000951045.1 Mandrillus leucophaeus
CCTGGCAAACACAATGAAACTCCGTCTCTATTAAAAATACAAAAATTAGCTGGGCGTGGTGGTGGGCGCCTATAATCCCAGCTACTCAGGAGGCCGAGGCAGGAGAATCACTTAAACCTGGGAGGCAGAGGTTGCAGTGAGCCGAGACCATGTCAGTGCACTACAGCCTGGGCAACAGAGCTAGACTCTGTCTCAAAAAACAAATAAATAAAAATAAAAATAATACATACAAATGATAGTACTGGATTATAACCTATAGAATGAAATAAGAATCCATGGGTCCATACTGATATAAATAAATGAATGGAAAACAAACAGGGGTAAAGGGCAAGTTCTTTCTTACAGTAGAAGGTGAACAAATATAGAAGAAATGATGGAATTGGAAAATCACCATCTGCAACCACCATAATAAAAACTGTTTTCAGCAAGGATCATCAGTGGTGACAGAAGTATTTACTGCATGAAACTTTGATGAGGAACAGGATAGCCTCAAAATACCTCCTACAAGTTCTTATTAACCACAAAGTAAAAAACAGTAACTTTACAGTGAAGACTTACCTTAAAGCAAGTGATCAAAGTTAAATCACCACTGAGTAGGATATGACATCATGTTTGTGGTATTTTTGCCAAAAATTCACAATATGAATCTAACAGGAATATCAGACAGACCCAAACTAAGGAACATTCTACAAAATGAATGGCCTGTTCTCCCAAAATGTCAGTGTCCTGAAAGACAAGAATAACTGAAGGACTGTTCTCAACTAAAGGAGATTAAAGACAACTAAAGGCAATGCATCATCCTTGACTGGATCGTGGACCAGAAAAAAAAAAAACAAAAAACATTATTGTTCTATTTTGCTATGAGGACATTAGTCAAACAAGTGGCAAAATTTGAATAAGGGCTGTAGATTGAGTAAGGGCTATAGATTCAGTAACGCAGTACTATACCAATGTTAATTTTTTAATTTTACTAAGTGTACCATGCTTATGTAAAAGAACGCACTTGTTTTTAGGAACTTTATATTTAGAAGTTAGGGGCCTTATGTCGACAATTTACTCTCAAGGTTCAGAAAAACTTAATATGCCTATGTATGCACAGGCAGATAAGAAGATAAAGTAAATGTGTTAAAATGTTAATATTTGAGAAATCTGGTTCAAAGGTACATGGGAATTATTTGTACTATTTGTGTAACTTTTCTGTAAGTCTGAAAGTATTGCAAAACAAAAAGCTTTAAAACATGCTGTTGGATGAGGGGGTGGAGATTCCTTTTACACCTCTTCCAGGGACAGGTACATACCTGGCCTTGTGTGAGAAAGTTGGCCATCAGCGCTCCCTTCACAGCATTGTTCATATCACAGTCTGAGAAAATGATGAGTGGAGATTTGCCTCCAAGTTCCAAGGTAACAGGTTTGATTCCTTTAGCTGACATCTCCATGATCTTACAGAACAAGAACAAGGTATTCAGAACTTTAACACAAATTATATTGCATGCTAGGTCAACTAGACCCTGAACCTACAAAATCAGCTTAAACTGTGTGTGACCTGTAGCCTTATTCTTGTTAATATCCTTTGCCTTTTGTCTACTAAAATTTCTATTCTAGAAAACTGAAGAGAATCCACAGAGTTGCACTGACATTGGAAGAGGGAGCTCATTTAAAAAATATTGTCCCAGCCTGGGCAACATAGCAAGACCCTATCTCTACAGAAAAATAAGAAACTTAGCCAGGTGCAGTGGCACATGACTGTAGTCTCAGCTTCTTAGGAGGCTGAAGCAGGAGGACTGCCTGAGCCCAGGAGTTCAAGGCTGTAGTGAGCTGTGATTACACCACTATAATCCACCCTGGGCAATAGGGTGAGACCCTGTCTCAAAACAATAAAAATAAAAAATACTGTCAATTCACAGGACTGTCATAGCCAGAAATTATTCTGTTATTGCTACTGTGTTTAAGGCTGACAGAGTTCAGAACACAAATTCATGTCAAAATAATGAATCTGAAATAGCCTGAGTAGAAATCCTTCCTTCTATACAAGAAATTAAGTCACCAAACAATACAAGTGGCAGCCCAGGCCCCTGTCCACTCAGACACATCCTCTCCTTAGGCTGGAGCTGTTAATTTCCACCCCAACCTGGCCTAACACAAATCACCCCATGTGTACTCCCTTTCTCCCTTCACACTTTTATAGGAAACTTCACACCTCTGCCTAATAAAATCTCCTTCCCATTCCCAATTCAGGCTAGGTAAAATCAAAAGAGAAGCCTCCAAAATGTACTCTGGGTAGGACCAACTTTGCCATATCCAAATGCCATGTGTGTTGACCAATACTGGTTTCATCCTCACCTTCATGCCAGTGGGCACACTTCCAGTGAAGGAGACTTTGGCCACATCGTGATGCTGACACAGAAACTGGCCCGTGGCAGCCCCTCCCTGCACCACATTGAAGAGCCCAGGAGGCACACCAGCCTCAGTGTAGATTTCAGCCAGTAGCAATGCAGAAACAGGTGTAAAGGGAGAAGGTTTAAAGACCATGGCATTACCTGCATAAACCCAAGACACAAACATAAAAAGACTTTCTAAGACCAGTGATCCCCTGAAAACAGGACTAGAGGACAATTCAAGAACGATTCCAATTGTTTTCTCTTCCCCAACCAAATCCTAGACCAAAAATGTTATTAATAACCACATTAGTTTGTTTTCATGCTGTTGATAAAGACATACCTGAAACTGGGAACAGAAAGAGGCTGAACTGGACTTATAGTTCCACATGGCTAGGGAGGCCTCAGAATTATGGTGGGAGGTGAAAGTCACTTCTTACATTGGTGGCAGGAGAAAAATGAAGCAGCAGCAAAAGCAGAAACCCCTGATAAACCCATCAGATCTCGTGAGACTTACTCACTATCACGAGAATAGCATGGGAAAGACCAGCCCCCATGATTCAATTACCTCCCCCGGGTCCCTCCCACAACACATGGGAATTCTGGGAGATACAATTCAAGTTGAGATTTGGATGGGGACACAGCCAAACCATATCAATAAGTAAACAAATCTTGCCCTTTTCATCTTGGTTTCTCTCATTAAACAGATCTCAAACCCTACAGTTGCCCAGTCTCATATTTGCGTTTCTAGGCCTTTTCATATATATTATCTCATTTAACACTTTCAACAGCAGTATGAAGTAGGTATCAGTAGCCCCATTCTATAAAAGTTGACATTGAAGACCAGAAAGGTTCACTTGATGAAAGTCCCCAAAGCTAATGATTTAATGCTGGGCCTATTTTTCCTCTTTCACAGCTGTCTCTCAAAGAGAAACAGGCTAAAACAAGAACATGCAATGGCAACAGGACAAAAGCTGTATTTCAGTATAACGTCCTAATAGTAATGCTTTTTAACATTATAGTTTTTTTCTAAGATATAATTAGTCTTCTTTCCTCAAAGATTCGTCTCCTTAAATACTGTAAGAAAACTATTTTATGTTAATCAACCAGAGCTCCTCTTTGATAAGGAGCTTATCAAAGCCTTGCTTATTATTTCTCTTAAGACCCAAATGAAGAAAGGAGTTTACCTTCTGCTTCGCAAATGAAGTCAAACTCCTAAGTGCTAACTCCTACATTAAAATTCTTGTCCAGAAAGGAAGAGAATTTATAAGTAGCACAAATCTAATTCAATTTAATAAGAAAAAGTTAAGTTTCTTCCTTTTCATATACAAAATTAAATAAATAAAACCTGGGAATATCTAGACATGATTGTGTACCACCTAAACTATAAGCTCCTTGAGGGGCAAGACAGGGCAGGAGCCAGCCATGTCCTCTGAGGCTTTGAATATCCCAGAGCAGGCCCCTTCCGATTTAAAGTGTGTGTTTACAGAGAGGTGAAGGGTAGAGAATGGGGAGAGAACAAATGAGAGAATGAACAAATGGCTCTCAAATGGAGGGATAATTTGTTCTTACCACAGGCTAACGCTGGAGCCGACTTCCAAGAGGCGATCTGAAAGGGGTAGTTCCATGCTCCTATTCCCACACATACCCCAAGTGGTTCTCTTCTGGTATAACCAAAGGATCCGCCTGGGAGCTGGATATGCTCACCTACGGGGAAAACAGGAGTAAAACAGGATGCAGGTCTGTGTTCCCTAAGATTTCACCAACATCTGTACCAGTCTGACTTGTATTCTAGTCAACACAGCCTCCCCACTGCTCCCAACACACCAGGCTCAACCTGTCTCCATTCTTCTATTTGTTCCAGTCATTCTTCCACTGGCTCCACATATTCTCTCCACATAGAGAATCCTGCCTATCCTTCAAACACATGTTCATCCAATTTGATTTAACAACGCTCTAAGAATTTACTGAGCCTTTATTAGATAGTTTAGATGAAACAAAATGGAAATGAGAGGAACACTCAACAGCAGGGGAAGCATGTGAGCTCCCTGCAACCTTCCTAGGCCCTACCAACCATCCAATATCAGTTGTCGAAAACTTTATACACTGTCAAAAAAAAGCTTGCTAAATAGATAAAACTGGTAAATATGACAAACTGATTCTTGTGAAAACTGGTTTTTCAGCAATTTGGTCTAAAGCTCAGGTATCATGCTAGGTGCTTTACATGCACTATCTCATTTAATCCTTAACCCAAGAAGGTAGGAATTACTATCTACAGTTTAGATTAGGAAACATAAAGTAATTCCCAGGCCACCCAAGTAGAAAGTGACAAACCCAAGACTTTCACCCAGTTCTGTCTTAATTCCAAAATCTTTGCCCTTCACCACTAGGCCCTGCTCTTCTGCCTCACTATCAGCTGGTCACAGACACCAGGTGAGGACTTACCAGCCATGGATGCAGCCAAGCCCGCATAATACTCCAGGCACTGCCAGGAAGTGTCAATGTCCAAGCGGGCCTCAAAGATGGACTTGCCATTGTTGATGCATTCCACAGTGGCAATTTCATCCTCTCGTTCCTTTGGGTAAAGCAGGAGACTAGATTTAAGACATATTCCAATATGTCTTGATGTAATTAATGCTTAAATAGAATACATTGCTCAATTTTTAAAACTAAAAACAGTTTTCACTTTAAATGAAAAGAAATGGCAGTGTTACATTTAGAAGAGAGATAAAAGCTTATAGCTGAACAGCAGCAGCCCTGTTCTTCCCTTGTGAATTAATTGACAAAGATTTAAGACCACAACTTTATTTCAAGATCAGCCAGTAAAACAAGGGCAAGACCAGGCAGGAATGAACCCATGCCCTCTGAGGCTCTGAAAGTCGCAGGGCAGGCCCATTCTGATTTGAAGTGTATATTTATTGAAGAGGTGAGGGGTAGAAAATGGAGAGAAAATGGATGGCTCATAAGTGGAGGAATAATTCATTTTGGAAAATGAACGTAATACGTATATGTACATAAATATCTACATATGTTTGCTCATATATGGTAAGAGAAAACAGTTCTTAGGGAAATTATACAAAATATTCTAACACACAATTGCATTTAAGAGGTTGTAATATACATCACTTTAATTCACCCAAAGAATTGCGGCATATTCTCTTCTAATACTTTCTAATACTTAGCATTCAATCAATAGTATTTTCAAATACTGTTTCTAGTTCTGGGCTCCACAACTTACTAAGGATAAAGATATTCAACAGATGGTCCAGGGATGAGCTTAAAGGTTTAGGAAATTAGACCTAAAAAAGAACGCTAAATAATGCCTTTCTTTGGTCTAAAGATGATAAAAGAATTGAATATGTAAGAAATAGGCAGTTGCTATTATGGGTCCAATATAAAATAAATAATAGGGTGAATATCAGAACATACATAAAAGATGAATCAAGCAACTGACAAGAAGGAACATTCTCTTTATAAAACTGATAAGCAGTAAGGCTGGCCAGAAGCAAAATGGAGTGCAACAGAAACTAACTCAACCATCTAACCACAGTACAAAGCTCAGAAAAGATGAAAGTAGGAATATGAAAACCAATATGAAATACAAGACAGGACAGTTGGATAGTGAGATTTGGACATGCTGTATTTCTATAAAGACCAGAGGTATAAAGTGCTTTGACTCATTCATTCTACATTCATTACTAGGGAAAAGAGTATCAGTCCTGTCTATCCCTTTAAGAGCTTACTCAACTAAAATGGCAAGTTTGTACATTTTAAATAAATATTGGAATTATTGAATAGACATGTTCCTTCAGAAAGGATAACGTGTTTATAATCAAACCTGGTCTAAATTAAACTTTCTTTTAAACCAACAATTTACCTTCTCCCTTCCTGATTCTATACTCAACAAAACAATCTTTTGACAATTAACTTGTTCCCCAGTATGCTGACACTAGAAAGAGGTTACCCTAGGAGGACAACACACATCAGTTCTTACACCAAGCATAAATTATTCCCCACTCTTAAGTTTCTTGAGTACAATTAACACGAAAGCTTTCCAAAGGTATAATCAACCATAAGTAGCTTAAATTTTGTTTCTTGAATTCAAGAGGAAACCAGGCCCTAGAGAGGCTAGTGCATTAATTGGTTGAATAAAGTGATGAATCAGTACAAAACATTTCAAATACAGGGAAGAGATATTACACTGGCAATAGTGAAAGACAGTTCTGCTTACACTTCAGTGTAAGAGTGAACAAAAAGGAAGTAATCTGTGATTCTATCGCTGCTAAGTCCTGGAACATTTACTAAGAGAATAGAAACTTACTCTTGAGATTTTTTTCTCTTTTAAAATAATGGATAGGAAAGCAGTTTTGGTGACTCTTTTGGGGTTTCAACTCTCACAGAAAATTCAGTTTACTAGATGGCCTTGGGAAATTTTTTCTGTGTTATTCTATTATTCTCCATCCTTATTAAAAAAAAGTTATCTACTAAAGAGCAGTAGGAGATCTTCTGATATAATATGTAAGGATCATCAAAGATGTCTCTGACAAAAATTTCTGCCAGCTACTATTGCAAGAACAACCATAAGATAAAATTGTTCACCATAACAACATACTGCTACAAGTATTTCTTAGGAAATACATGTGTTGTTCCCAACCCTGTTCCTCTTCTATATCACCTTGCTTTACAATATGAACTTGACCAGGTGTCCACTGGGATAGAAGCCAAGGGTAGGTCCCTCACTTCTCCCTTTCACTTCGAACCCCTCAGCAGGCCTTAATGTCTAGCTTTAAAGCCCAACAGACTAGCTCTTATATTTACTAGTTATATGACCTAAGACAAGCTATTTAACCTTTCTGAGCATTTTCTCATTTCTCAAATAGGTAAAATAGCTATATACATCCTAAGATGTTTTTGATAATATAATTATGTACAAAAATCACCTTGCTCAGAAGGAAAAAGCTGGAGGAAAGGAGAGATAAATTATAGTACAGTCCGCTAAATGCTAAACATGTAAGCACAAGACGCAAGAAAAACAAAGGAACAGCACCAAACTCAGCGTCACAGCACTGCAAAAGCATGAGGTGTGAGAGTATACACATGGTAAAGGAAGAAGGACCAGTAGTGCAAGACAGCTGGGTCTTACAGTGTGTGAAGAGAAAAGACAAGGCTGAAGAAACAGGGCCTGAGGGCCATGTTAAGGAGGGGGACCATGTCCAGTTTTACCCAGGGATGTACCATGATCAAATGTGCGTCTGTAGGAGGAACACTCTGGTGGCGCTGTACAAGACAAACCAACCTGGGCCTGGACTTGAGGCAAGCAGATAACCTACACACACACTCTCTTCTCTATTTAGATAGTTTTGTCATCATTTTAAGTAACATTCTCCTTCTCCTTTTAATCCAAATGATAGCTACTTCACAAGGGGTCTCCAACTGAAAAATGACTGGGTCTCAGACAAGATCTGTACAATCTGGTAAAAGTACCAAAGGATCCAAAGTAAAAATGAGAAGATATGGAAAAATGTTCATTTCCACTAGGAATCAATGAGCTTCCAGCCAAAATGGAGTAACAGGGACCAGATTCACTCTCCCACCTTAAACAACTAAAAACATCACATAAAATACATGAACCATTTTCAGACATCAGACATTAGGCAACTGAAGGCAGTGGTCCCTGGAGGAGGGAACCAATGAGATGAGCCCTACAATTGCTGCAGCCTTCTGCCTAAGTTTTCAGGCCACAGAGCAGGGAGGAGGAAGCTAAGTGGCGCCCAGCAGACACAGGAGTTGAGAAGACAGGTTGGGAGTTTAGGGAACATTGAGTGACTACAGTTCTTCAAGGCTGAGTATGGAAGGGAAAAGAGCTGCACAGATAGAGAACTCCAGAAATCTGCAGATTCCCCTTTGAGTACCAGTGTGAGAAAACTACCCAAGACTGGGAAAGGGACTACCCAAGAAGAAAAGGTTAAAAAAAAAAGGTTAAAAAAAAAAAGCCCCACAGGGCCAGGTATAGTTCATGTTCTGACCAGCCACAGTGAGAAAACCTCCTTAACACCCAGATTACAGAATTAAGCAGTCAGAAGGGTATTGAATAACAGGGCAAAATTTGCTGATCCAAAAGCAAGCCTTCCAAGGATCAAACTGATTCCAAGTAACTTCACTGTGCCCCAGAACAAAGCTCAAGAATATTTTTTAAAGTACATGACTATCCAGCACCCAGCAATATAATATGCACTAGTGATTCACTAGAAATCATAAGTCTAGTGATCAAAAACTACCAGGCGTGCAAAAAGCAGAAAACCGCAACATTTAACCAGGAAGCGAAACTAACCAATAAAAACACATTCAGAAATAACACAACAGAACTAGTAGACAAGAACATTAAGTTATGATAGCTATACTCCGTATGTTCAAGAAGGCACAGAAAAACATAAGCATGTTAAGGAGAGCCATAGAACACATATATAAAAGACTTAAATCAATCTAGAGATGAAAAATACACTGGATGAGATGAACAGCAGATAAAACACTATACAAGACCAATGAACTTGAGTCACAACAATAGAAATTACCTGAAAACAAAACATGCACACACAGGGGGTGGGAGGGAAGGCTCAGAAGGAGAAAAAAAACCATAAACACACCCAAAAACTGGAAAATGAACTGAGCATCAGTGACGTGGGATAGCTTCAGGCCGCACAATATATTTGTAATTGGAGGCCCTGAAGGAGAAGAGATGGAAGAGGGGGAAGGAAAAAAAAAAAGATCTAAAGAAATGATGGCCAAATTTTTTTTCCAAATGAAACAAATTTACAGATCCAAGAAGGTCAATAAACCTCAAGGAAAATACATAAGAAAAAAATTGCACCAAAAGACATCATAATCAATTGCTTAAAACCAGTGATAAGGAGAAGAATTTTAAAACAGCCAGGGGTAGGTGGAGTACATTACAAAGATACAAAAATGAAAACGACGTAAATTTCTCTTCTGAAACAATACAAATTAGAAGACAGTGGAGCAACATCTTTAAAGTACTGAAAGAAAAAAACTATATACCTACAATTCATTCAAAAATTAATGCAAAAAAAAAAAGACTTTTTTAGACATACAGAACCTGAAAGAGTACCAACAGACCTGCGCTATAAGAAATGCTAGGCTGGCGGC
>NW_012102110.1:41981-47536 GCF_000951045.1 Mandrillus leucophaeus
CACAGTGGCGCACACCTTTAGTCCCAGCATTTTGAGAAACTGAGGCAGGAAGATGACTTGTGCCCAGGAGATCAAGACCATCCTGGGCAACATGAATAAACCCACTCTCTACAAAAAATATAAAAATTAGCCAAGTGTGGTGACATGTGTCCGTAGTCCCAGCTCCTCAGGACGCTGAGGTGGGAGGATCGTTTGAGCCCAGACAGTCAAGGCTACAGTGAGCTATGATTCCACCACTGTGCTTCAGCTGATGAGACAGAGCGAGACCTTGTCTCAAAAAACAAAACAAAACAGAAAAGAAATGCTGAAGAAATTCCTTCTAGCAGAAGAAAAAATGATAGCAGACAGATATCTGGGTCTACACAAAGGACTGATGAGCATCAGAAATGGTAACTATGTGGACAAATGTAAAATATTTTACCTTATTCTTAAAATATTTTTAAAAATAATTGTTTACAGCAATAATTTTTTTTAAATTCCAGCCTGGGAAACATGGCGTAACTCTATCTCTACAAAAAATGGAAACGAAAATTTGCCAGGTATGGTGGTGCGCACCTACAGGAGGCTGAGGCAAGAGGATCCCCTGAGTCCAGGAAGTTGAGGCTGCAGTGAGCCATGATTGTGCCACTGCACTCCAGCCTGGGTGACAGAGTGAGACCCTGTCAAAAAAGAAAAGAGCAAAGAACTGCAGATCTTGATTAACTAGAAAAATCGCTTAAAAGAAAACTGAGGGCTAATATGATTGTAGGTGTGGTCACAGAGTGGGATCTATTCAGTTATGGAACAAATTGGGGTGAAGGCAGGTCCAGGGCATCATCATCAGACAAGAGCTTTAAAGAAAGGTATATTTTTGATTACTAAAACACCACACAGGTATCAAAGGAAATGCAAAGGGGAGGGTAAAGTAAAAAGAAATGAAAATTAGTATCAGACAACAGATTTCAGAGCAAAAAATATTATTAGATATTACCCAGGATCAATAAAAGTCATTTCTTAACAATAAAGGAGCCAATTCTTAACAGTCCTACAATACTGCTCATTCACAGGAAAAAAAAATGGACAAATGAAAATAATAAATTACCTGCTTTGAGTTATCTTTGGTTTATTGAATTAAAAATAAATTTTTAATAACGGGAAAATACTTCATTGGGAGAAAATTCTAAATGAATATTTTGATATTTCTTCATGGTCAGGGCTTTCCGAGCAAAGGACACTGACAGGTTGATTGAATAGCAAAGGCCTTGAAAGGCAGAGACAGTATCTCCCTAAAGACAGAAAAATCTGGAGAATTTTGGAATTGTAAACCTCTTTACTTCCTGTTCCTGGAAACATCTGCTTATACTCCAGGATAATAAACTTAGCGATACCCTCCCTCTCAACCCTAGAGATTTGCTTAATAAGTAATCTCAATCTCTTTCGCTCTCTCCCCAAAGAAGAGGACGGGCAGATGCGCCAGTAGCCTCTATTTAAATGAATCTCAGAAGTTTAGTTCTTCTCCTTTGGTGCAACTTCCTGCATGCACAGGGATCTCACCTGGTTCTCATCCCATTCCCTCTCCCACCATGGTAACTGGCTTTGAAAACAAAACTAGGTTGCGCGCGGTGGCTCATGTCTGTAATCTCAGCACTTTGGAAGGCCAAGGTGGGAGGATCACCTAAGGTCAGGAGTTCGAGATGTGCCTGGCCAACATGGGGAAACCCTGTCTCTACTAAAAATACAAAAAATAGCCGGGTATGGTAGCATGTGCCTATAATCCCGGCTATTCAGGAGTCTGAGGCAAGAGAATTGCTTGAACCCAGGAGGCAGAGGTTGCAGTAAGCCAAGATTGTGCCATTGCACTCCAGTCTGGGTGACAGAGTAAGACTCCATCAAAAAAAAAAAGAGAGAGAAAGAAAGAAGAAAAAAGAAACTAGTGCTAAGGTATTGCTATGGCTGCTGCATTTTGCTGTAATAAACTATCCTTTTCTGTGATCCAAAAAGCCTCATGTCTCTTGCCAGAATATATATATGTATATACTATACATATATTATACATAATTGTATAATTTACAAATATAGATTATACATAGTATATAAATTATATATAATTATGTGTATAACGTAGCTTATATGTGTATAATTATGTATACATGCATTATATGTGTTTTATATGTATATGTATGTAATATATACACATATATACACACACTCTTGAAAGTAGGGGAACTCTCAGACCCTTCAGTTTCTGACTTAACATACTTATGATGAAAACTCACCACAGACCTACCACTCAGATACCCATGATTCTTATTTTGATGCATTTTCTTCTGAGTTTTCTTTCCATAATGAGCATCTGGTACTTCTGATCTTTAAGACTATAAAAAGTTTAACTATCGGGGTCCAGAACCAAGATGGCCGAATACGAACAGCTCCAAACTGCAGCTCCCAGCGGGATCGATGCAGAAGACGGGTGATTTCTGCATTTCCAACTGAGGTATCGGGTTCATCTCATTGGGACTGGTTGGACAGTGGGTGCAGCCCACGGAGGGTAGCCAAAGCAGGGCAGGGCATCGCCTCATCCAGGAAGCACGAGGGGTCCGGGAATTCCCTCTCCTAGCCAAGGGAAGCTGTGACAGATGGTACCTGGAAAATCAGAACATTCCTGCCCTAATACTGCGCTTTTCCAACAGTCTTAGCAAACAGCACACCAGGAGATTATACCAGACACCTGGCTTGGTGGGTCCCATGCCCACGGAGCCTTGCTCATTGCTAGCACAGCAGTCCAAGATGGAACTGCGAGGTGGTGGTGAAGCTGGGGGAGGGGTGTCTGCCATTGCTGAGGCTTGACTAGTTAAAACAAAGCATGCGGGAAGCTGGAACTGGGTGGAGCCCATTGCAGCTGAAGGAGGCCTGCCTGCCTCTGCAGACTGCACCTCTGGGGGCAGGGCATACCTGAACAAAAGGCAGCATAAACTTCTGCAGACTTAAAAGTCCCTGTCTGACAGCTTCGAAGAGAGTAGTGGTTCTCCCAGCATGGAGTCTGAGACTGAGAATGGACAGACTGCCTCCTCAAGTGGGTCCCTGGCCCCCAAGTAGCCAAACTGGGAGACACCTCCCAGTAGGGGCCAACTGACACCTTGTATAGGCGGGTGCCCTTCTGGGACAAAGCTTCCAGAGGAAGGATCAGGAAGTAACATTTGTTGTTCTGCAATATTTGCTGTTCTGCAGCCTCTACTGGTGATACCCAGTCAAACAGGGTCTGGAGTGGACCTCCAGCAAACTCCAAACAGACCTGCAGCTGAGGGTCCCGACTATTAGAAGGAAAACAAACAAACAGAAAGGAATAGCATCAACATCAACAAAAAGGACATCCACACCAAAACCCGATCTGTAGGTCACCATCATCAAAAACCAAAGGTAGGTAAAACCACAAAGATGGGGAGAAACAAGAACAGAAAAGCTGAAAATTCTAAAAATCCGAGTGCCTCTTCTCCAAAGGATTGCAGCTCCTCGCCAGCAACAGAACAAAGCTGGACGGAGAATGACTTTGACAAGTGACAGAAGTAGGCTTCAGAAGATTAGTAATAAATTTCTCTGAGCTAAAGGAGGATGTTCGAACCCATTGCAAAGAAGCTAAAAACCTTGAAAAAAGATTAGACAAATGGCTCACTAGAATCAACAGTGTAGAGAAGACCTTAAATGACCTGATGGAGCTCAAAATCATGGCATGAGAACTATGTGATGCATGCACAAGCTTCAGTAGCCGATTCGACCAACTGGAAGAAAGGGTATCAGTGACTGAAGAGCAAATGAATGAAATGAAGCAAGAAGAGAAGTTTAGAGAAAAAAAGAGTAAAAAGAAACGAACAAAGCCTCCAAGAAATACGGGACTATGTGAAAAGACCAAATCTGCGTTTGATTGGTGTACCTGAAAGTTATGGGGAGAACGGAACCAAGTTAGAAAACACTCTTCAGGATATTATCCAGGAGAACTTCCCCAATCTAGCACGGCAGGCCAACATTCTAATTCAGGAAATACAGAGAACACCACAAAGATACTCCTTGAGAAGAGCAACCCCAATACACATAATTTTCAGATTCACCAAGGTTGAAATGAAGGAAAAAATGTTAAGGGCAGCCAGAGAGAAAGGTTGGGCTACCCACAAAGGGAAACCCATCAGACTAACAGCGGATCTCTCAGCAGAAACCCTACGAGCCAGAAGAGAGTGGGAGCCAATACTCAACATTCTTAAAAAAAAGAATTTTCACCCACAATTTCATATCCAGTCAAACTAAGCTTCTTAACTGAAGGATAAATAAAATTGTTTACAGACAAGCAAATGCTGAGAGATTTCTTTGCCACCAGGCCTACCTTACAAGAGCTCCTGAAGTAAGCACTAAACATGGAAAGGAACAACCGGTAACAGTCACTGCAAAAACATGCCAAATGGTAAAGACCATCGATGCTAGGAAGAAACTGCATCAACTAACGAGCAAAATAACCAGCTAACATCATAATGACAGGATCACATTCACACATAACAATATTAATCTTAAATGTAAATGGGCTAAATGCCCCACACAGACTGGCAAACTGGATAAAGAGTCAAGACCTATCAGTGTGCTATATTCAGGAGACCCATCTCATGTGCAGAGACACACATAGCCTCAAAATAAAGGGATGGAGGAAGAACTACCAAGCAAATGGAAAACAACAACAACAAAAAAATCAGGGGTTGCAATCCTAGTCTCTGATAAAACATACTTTAAACCAACTAAGATCAAAACAAAGAAGGCCATTACATAATGGTAAAGGGATCAATGCAACAAGAAGAGCTAACTATCCTAAATGTATATGCACCCAATACAGGAGCACCCAGATTCATAAAGCAAGTCCTTAGAAACCTACAAAGAGACCTAGACTCCCACACAATAATAATGGGAGAACTTTAACACCCCACTGTCAACATTAGACAGATCAATGAGACAGAAGGTTAACAAGAATATCCAGGACTTGAACTCAGCTCTGCACCAAGCAGATCTAATAGACATCTACAGAACTCTCCACCCCAAATCAACAGAATATACATTCTTCTCAGCACTACATTGCACTTATTCCAAAACTGACCACATAGTTGGAAGTAAAGCACTCTTCAGCAAATATAAAAGAACAGAAATTATAACGAACTGTCTCTCAGACCGCAGTGCAATCAAATTAGAATTCAGGATTAAGAAACTCACTCAAAACCACACAACGACATGGAAACTGAACAACCTGCTCCTGAATGACTACTGGATAAATAACGAAATGAAGGCAGAAATAAAGATGTTCTTTGAAACCAACGAAAACAAAGTCACAACATACCAGAAACTCTGGGACACACTGAAAGCAGTGTGTAGAGGGAAACTTATAGCACTAAATGCCCACAAGAGAAAGCAGGAAAGATCTAAAATCGACACCCTAACATCACAATTAAAAGAACTAGAGAAGCAAGAACAAACACATTTAAAAGCTAGCAGAAGGCAAGAAATAACTAAGATCAGAGCAGAACTGAAGGAGATAGAGACACAAAAAA
>NW_012102110.1:47586-59398 GCF_000951045.1 Mandrillus leucophaeus
TTGGAACCAACCTAAATGTCCATCAATGATAGACTGGATTAAGCAAATGTGGCACATATACAGCATGGAATACTATGCAGCCATAAAGAAGGATGAGTTCATGTCCTTTGCAGGGACATGGATGAAGCTGGAAACTATCATTCTGAGCAAACTATCACAAGGACAAAAAACCAAACACTGCCTGTTCTCATTCATAGGTGGGAATTGAACAATGAGATCACTTGGACACAGGGTGGGGAACATCACATGCTGGGGCCTGTCGGGGTGTGGTGGGCTGGAGGAGGGATAGCATTAGGAGAAATACCTAATGTAAATGATGAGTTGATGGGTGCAGCAAACCAACATGGTACCTGTATACCTATTTATCAAACCTGCACGTTGTGTACATGTACCCTAGAACTTAAAGTATTAAAAAAAAAAAAAAAAAAAGAGGCAGGATTATCACTTGTTCCTTGCAGCTCTGGACTCCCAGGAAGAAGAGGCCTGGTCAGATTCTGGGAGACAAAAGAAACCTTTTGTTTCCACTGGGTTTCAAATAGAGGACCTTCCATGTGTTAGGCCAGCGTAGTAACTACTACACCACAGAAAACCTTTGCATTGCAGGCTTTTTATATTTTGAGATGAGCATTTAATACTTGTTTTTACAATTATTTTTTAGTTGACAAAAACTGTATATATTTATGATGAAAAAAAAAAAGTTTAACTTTCTTTTTTCAAAGGGAACATCTACAAATCTTCCCAATTAAAGTAACAATACTTAAAACCCTATCTGAAAACAAATCTGAAAAAGAAAGGTAGACTTGAGAGTCATCAAAACAAAGAATAAAAAAGAAACAAGTAAACAACATGGTTTAAAAAGAAAAGGAAGGCTGGGCACCGTGGCTCACCCCTGTAATCCCAGAACTTTGTGAGGCCAACATGGGTGGATCACTTGAGGTCAGGAGTTCAAGACCAGCCTGGCCAACATGGTGAAATCCATCTCTACTAAAAATACAAAAATTAGCCAGGCGTGGTGGCACGTACCTGTAGTCCCAGCTACTTGGGAGGCTGAGGCAGGAGAACTGCTTGAGCCCGGGAGGCGAAGGTTGCAGTGAGCTGAGATCACTCCACTGCACTCCAGCCTGGGCAACAGAGCAAGACTCCGTCTCAAAAAATAATAAGAAAAAAGAAAAAAGAAAAGGAAGATGAGCTATAAAGAGTGCATTACAATTCAACACAAAGCTTTACAAACATGAAAACCTGCCAAAGGAGATGTCCAAGAGCCAAGATCCAGATGGGAAGCATTGAACAAAAACTTGTTTTATATACTAAGGTGAGCATGTGGAAATGTTTTTCCATTTTATAAAAACGTTATGGGCTGGGCGCGGTGGCTCAAGCCTGTAATCCCAGCACTTTGGGAGGCCAAGACGGGCGGATCACGAGGTCAGTAGATCGAGACCATCCTGGCTAACACGGTGAAACCCCGTCTCTACCAAAAAAATACAAAAAACTAGCTGGGCGGGGTGGCGGGCGCCTGTAGTCCCAGCTACTCGGGAGGCTGAGGCAGGAGAATGGCGTGAACCCGGGAGGCGGAGCTTGCAGTGAGCCGAGATCCGGCCACTGCACTCCAGCCTGGGCGACAGAGCGAGACTCCGTCTCAAAAAAAAAACAAAAAAAACAAAAAAACAAAAAAAACACGTTATGGCCTAATGTTGCATCAAAGTCGAACGGCAAACAGCACAAAGAACCCTCAGAGCAATGGCTGAGTTTTCTGGAAGGGAATAAATTGAAACATACCCTTATTATCCTGGCAGCCTCCAAAAGGATTCGGCAACGCTCCATGCCAGATTTTTTACTCCATATTTTAAAAGCAGCTTTTGCATTTTGAACAGCCAAATTTACTTCCTTTTCTCCTGAACATGTGAAAGTCGCTATCACTCGGCCTATAAAGAGGGGAAACATCAGTTTTATCTCGAATTGTTGCCACATATTTAAATAAAATATTATCTATAGGCCGGGCGCGGTGGCTGAAGCCTGTAATCCCAGCACTTTGGGAGGCCGAGACGGGCGGATCACGAGGTCAGGAGATCGAGATCATCCTGGCTAACACGGTGACACCCCGTCTCTACTAAAAAATACAAAAAACTAGCCGGGCTAGGTGGTGGGCGCCCGTAGTCCCGGCTACTCGGGAGGCTGAGGCAGGAGAATGGCGTGAACCTGGGAGGCGGAGCTTGCAGTGAGCTGAGATCCGGCCACTGCACTCCAGCCTGGGCGACAGAGCGAGACTCCGTCTCAAAAAAAAAAAAAAAATTATCTATCAATATTCTCTTAGTAGTATTCCCTTCTTGTTTTTTGTTTGTCTGAGATGAAGTCTTGCTCTGTCGCCCAGGCTGGAGTGCAGTGGCGCGCAGTCTCGGTTCACTGCAATTTCCGCCTCCTTAATTCAAGCGATGCCCCTGCCTCAGCCTCCTGAATAGCTGGGACTACCAGTGCACAGTACACGCCACTACGCCCGGCTAATTTTTTGTATGTTTTAGTAGAGATCGGGTTTCACCATGTTGACCAGGATAGTCTCGATTTCCTGACTTCATGATCCGCCCGCCTCGGCCTCCCAAAGTGCCGGAATTACAGGCGTGAGCTACCGTCCCTTCTTGTTTTTAAGTATGGTTTGATTTAGTGACATCTCTATACTAGCAGGGGGTTTTTTGTTTTCTTTGTTTGTTTGTTTTTAAGACAGAGACTCGATCTTGTCGCCCAGGCTGGAGTGCAATGGCGCGATCTTGGCTCACTGCAACTTTCCCCTCCCGGGTTCCAGCAATTCTCCTGCCTCAGCCTTCCCAGTAGCTGGGATTACGTGGGATTACAGGCACGTAACACCACATTCAGCTAATTTCTGTATTTTTAGTAGAGACGGGGTTTCATCATGTTGGTCAGGCTGGTCTTGTACTCCTGACCTCAAGTGATTCACCTACCTCTGCCTCCCAAAGTGCTGGGATTACAGGCGTAAGCCATCACACCCAGCCTAGCAGTTCTTAATTATATTTTGCGGTCACTGACATGTTTTAGGAGTCTGATAAAAGCTGCAGACTTCTCTCCAGAAAAATGTACTTAAACATATAACAGAATTACAGGAATGTCATGTCCCCTGCCCTAAACCCATCATGGATTTAGGGTTAAGAACCCCTGCTCTCCACTATTTTACAGTTGAGTTTACTAACATTAACTTCTATTAAGTTTTGCAACACTCCTAAACATTATCTCAGAACCTCAGAGGTCTCGTAAAATGAAAGTCAAAAGTAATCGGTCTACTGGATTATAAACTCTGACTGTAAATCCCTCGTCTATATTCTGTGTAGGTTATATCATACTACTGATACTTGATAAATATAGTTAATAAGCAGTAATATCAGGATAAGGCATTCCTAAAGAACATATTTTTTCTCAAAAAATCCAGTATTTCCTTTTCTTATTCCACCTTTATTCCCTCTCCCTATTCTGATGCAAATTATGAAACACAATCAGTTTTTCTAGACCCATGTCCCAAGGACTGTACTGCCTCTACCAACAAGCATTCTTTAAGCTTGTCAACTCAGCAAATCCTCTTCACAAGAACTCCTGGGACTCTTTCCAGGGAGACTTCACAAATCTGCAATTTCTGTTACAAACTTGAACAGCCAGCTGGTAAAGGCAGTGGCTGAGGGTCACACACACTGTAGGCAATTAAAACAACAAAGAGCAATTTTTCTTTCTTCTGTATCAAGATGAGGTCGGGGTAGAGAAGCTGTTTCCTCCTACATAAAGAAGAGATGCGGTAACACCTTCTGGGTCTGCCAAGTCACTGCTCTGTGGTTTAGTGTGGATGGGCAAATACTAAATTCTCCAGTCCTCTGCAAATCAGTTTTATTGCTCTGGCTACATTTTACACAAAATATTTACATTTTTCTCCCCACATATATTCCCTAAAACCCAGCAAAATAAACACAACACAAAACCAAAACAAAAAGCCTCTTCTTCCTTATCACTGTGACCTTCAGAGTTCCCAGAGTAAATCCAGTGCCTAGCACAGCGCTTAGCACACATTATCCACTGGATTAAAAAGTTTTATTTCAGCAAGATGAATAAATTGTGGAGAGTTCATGTAGACCATGGTGACTATGGTTACCAATACTGCATCGTATACTTGAAATTTGCTAAAAGAATAGATCTTAAATATTTCACTATCCAAAAAAAGCTGTAACTATGTAGAAGCAATGGGTAATTAGACTGACTGTGGTAATCATTTTGTAAGGTATACATACATCATGTTTTACACTTAAATATATACTATTTTTATTTGTTAATTATACTTCCATAAAGCTGGGGAAGAAAGTACTGAATAAAGGTGGGGTTTTTTCCTTTCCCAATTCTGATTAATGTGCAGAAATATTTTAATATTAGAATGTGGTGACAAAGTCCTCATTCGTAGTCATTAGAAACGATCTGTGAGCGCTCCTTCATTCCCAGCACAAATAATTATCTTCCCCACAACCCCGCCCCGTTCTTTTAGAATTCCTCTCCTATGCACACATTTGAAGATAATAATACATCAGTCCTAGTTTTAAAAGGGGAACAGCTGGCTGGGCACGGTGGCTCACGCCTGCAATTCCAGCACTTTGGGAGGCCGAAGCGGGAGGATCACCTACGCTCAGGAGTTGGAGACCAGCCTGAGTAACATGCTGAAACCCCGTCTCTACTAAGAATACAAAAATTAGTCGGACGTGGTTGGGAGCCTATAATCCCAGCTACCAGGGAGGCTGAGGCGGGAGAAGCACTTGAGTCCGGCAGGTCGAGGGCGCAGTGAGCTGAGATCGTGCCTCTGCACTTCAGCCTGGGCAACAGAGTGAAACTCTGTCTCAAAAAAAAAAAAAGGAAGTTAACAGACGTACGACTTACCACACCAGGACTTTGCGAACTCTGTTCTGGCCCCGGTAAAACTCCTCACGATCCTCCCATCAGCTTTTCCTTTTCCTCCCTTCCCATCCCTGCCCAGAGGCACTCGCGTTGCCCCAGAATCGCTAGCTGCCTACACACACAACCTTAGACTCTCCACTGTCACTGTCTGTGCTCAAGTCGACCCTGCAGAACACAGGAAACGGGGGCTGGCCGGGAAATCCGCGCACCCGGCCCCGCGGCGCCCCAGCCTCCCGGGCTCGGTGCAGTTACCGGTTGCCGGCTCGAAAGCTTTCTCGGTGCCGGAGGCGTCAGCCGGCTCCACGCGGGCCCCACCGCGGTAATTGAGCGGCTGCGACACGACGAAGGTGCCAGTGCTCATGGCGGCGACAGGAGAGGGCTGAAGACTGCGAACAAGCGGAGAGAGCGCGGCCACGCCTGCTCGGAGAAACATGAGGGGCAAGCGCGGCTCCGGCGCAGAGACTGAGACGCCGCGGGAGGGGCGGGGCCACGGGGATCGGTTCTAGATTTTTGAGGCAGTCACTCGATTCCTCCGCGGTCCAGGTTAGGCCCTCCCCTCGTCAGGAGGGTGGAGCAAGACACCAGATTCCCACCCACCACCTCGCCATACCC
Source organism: Mandrillus leucophaeus (assembly GCF_000951045.1). Lineage (NCBI taxonomy): Eukaryota > Metazoa > Chordata > Mammalia > Primates > Cercopithecidae > Mandrillus > Mandrillus leucophaeus. Next base: position 53,128 of record NW_012102110.1, read on the forward strand.
CACATAGTCTCCAGGCGGGAAGAGGACTTCCTTCTTTGTGATCAATATTTGTGAAGCACTTTACAAGCGTTTTCGGGTTCATCATTGCATGTAAGCATCCTAGGATCCCATTCTTAATCCTATCGCCTGAAGAAGGCAGAGGATTGGCAGGCCGAGAGTTTTTGGTGGTTACTTCACTGTTAAACCGCCGTTTCTTTATCTGTATAATGCTTTTTAAAGGGTTACAGTAAAAAGCAAGGGGACTGTGAACGAGATAGATGATATTGTGATCTGAAACTGCTTTTTAAATTCTTAGAGAGGCTGGGCGCTGTGGCTCTCACCAAGGCTGGAGGGTCGCTTGAGCCCAGGAGTTTGAGGGCGACATAAGAGAGACCCTGTGTCTACAAAAATAAAAATAAAAATAATACAAATTGGGCCAGGCGCAAGGTGGCTCACGCCTGTAATCCCAGCACTTAGGGAGGCCGAGGCGGGCGGATCACCTGAGGTCAGGAGTGTCATGCGTGTGTGTCTGTGTGAAGAGACCATTAAACAGGCTTTGTGTGAGCAATAAAGCTTTTTAATCACCTGGGTGCAGGTGGGCTGAGTCCCAAAAGAGAGTCAGTGAAGGGAGATAAGGGTGGGGCCGTTTTATAGGATTTTGGTAGGTAAAGGAAAATTACAGTCAAAGGGGGGTTGTTCTCTGGCGGGCAGGAGTGGGAATCACAAGGTGCTCAGTGGGGGAGTTTTTGAGCCAGGATGAGCCAGGAAAAGGACTTTCACAAGGTAATGTCATCACTTAAGGCAAGGACCGGCCATTTTCACTTTTTCTGTGGTGGAATGTCATCAGTTAAGGCGAAGCAGGGCATTTTCACCTGTTTTGTGATTCTTCAGTTACTTCAGGCTATCTGCGCGTATATGTGCAAGTCACAGGGGATGTGATGGCTTGGCTTGGGCTCAGAGGCGTGACGTTCCTGCCTTCTTATATTAATAAGAAAAATAAAACAAAATAGTGAAGTGTTGGGGTGGCGAAAATTTTCGGGGGGTCGTATGGAGAGAGAATGGGTGATGTTTCTTAGGGCTGCTTCAAGCGGGATTAGGGGTGGCATGGGAACCTAGAGTGGGAGAGATTAAGCTGAAGGGAGAGCTTGTGGTAAAAGACAATATTGTGGGGTTGTTAGAAGAAGCACTTGTCGTATAGAATGATTGGTGATGGCCTGGATATGGTTTTGTATGAATTGAAAAACTAAACAGAAGACACAAGGTCTGAATAAGAGAAGGAGAGAAAACAGGTATTAAAAGACTAAGAATTGGGAGGACCTAGGACATTTAATTAGAGAGTGCCTAAGGAGGCTCAGAATAGCCTTGCCAGCAAAGATTATTTACTTTAAGAGGGAATTTAGAGTGGCGGTTTGGGATAGCACCAGGAGATATCAGCTGTGATGGCTTGGAGAAACAGTGTAAACTAGCAGTGTAAACACGAGCAGGGCATTTATGAGTAGTTGAGAACGGTGAATAGGAGTATGACTAGCCAGAAGATAGTAGGGATGACAAGTGTTTTGGGGTGCAGTCCAACTTGGTCTGGTGTCTGGAATGAGATGGGACCTAATGAAAAGGAGTGTCCACCTAGGAACTCAAATGGGCTGGAACCTGTAGCATTCTGAGGACAGGCCTGAATTCTGAGAAGGGAAAGTGGTAAAAGTATTGTCTAGTCCTTTTTATGTTGGTGACTGAGCTTGGTGAGGTGTGTTTTTAAAAGACCATTAGTCCATTCTGCCTTTCCTGAAGATTGAGGATAGTAAAGGATATAAAGTTTCACTGAATACTAAGAGCCTGCGAAACTGCTTGGGTGATTTGACTATTAAAGGCTGGTCCGTTATCAGACTGTATAGAGAGGTGTGAAGGCCAAACTGAGGAATTATGTCTGACAGAAGGGAAGAAATGACTGCGGTGGCCTTCTCAGGCCCTGTGGGAAAGGCCTCTACAAAAGTGAAAGTGTCTACCTAGACTAAGAGATATTTTAGTTTTCTGACTCGGGGCATGTGAGTAAAGTCAATTTGCCAGTCCTGGGCAGGGGCAAATCCCCAAGCTTGATGTGTAGGAAAGGGAGGGGGCCCGAACAATCCCTGAGGGGTAGTAGAATAGCAGATGGAACACTGAGAAGTGATTTTCTTGAGAATAGATTTCTAGGATGGAAAGGAAATGACAGGTTCTAAGAGATAGGCTAGCGGCTTGTAATTTAGATGGAAGAGGTTATGAAATGACGACGGACTAGAATGGGCCTGTGAGGCTGGAAGGAGATCTTTTCCTTGGTCTAAGAACCATTTGCCTTGTGTGGGAAGAGATTGATAGGTGGAAGTTTCAGCGGGGGAGTAGGTGAGAGTGACTGATGTGAAGGAGGAAAACTGCCATGAGGGATAGAAGTTGGAACACTGGCTGCTTTTCTAGCCAAGCGTTACCTAGAGCAATGGTAGGGGGAAGAAAATAGATTTTGGAAGTTATGAGAACTGTAGAGAATGAGTTGAGCATAGTTTGTGATTTTTAGGGCCTCTAAAAGTATTAAAAAAGTGGCAGGCACGCATGCAGACATGAGGGCTAGGCTAAAACAGTAAGATCAAGTTGTTTGGACAGAAAGTCTACAGGACGCGGTCCTGGCTCTTGTGTAAGAATTTTGTCTGCACTAACCATGCCTAGGAAGGAAAGAAGGAGTTGTTTTATAAAAGGGATTTGGGTTTGGGAGATTAGCCGGACACGATCAGCAGGGAAAGTAAGTGTGTATTTATGAGAATTATGCCGGGATAGGTAACAGATGAGGAAGAAATTTGGGCTTGACTGAAGTAATGGGGGCTGTCCGTAAAGCCGTGCAGCAGTACAGCCCAGGTAATTTGCTGAGCCTGATGGGTGTCAGGGTCAGTCCAAGTGAAAGCAAAGAGAGGCTGGGATGAAGGGTGTAAAGGTATAGTAAAGAATGTTATGTATGAGTTCCAGAACAGAATAATGGGTTGTGGAGGGAGGTATTGAAGATAGGAGAGGATATGGGTTGGGCACTACAGGGTGGACAGGCAAAACAATTTCGTTGATAAGGCGCAGATCTTGAGCTAACCTGTAAGCGTTGTCTGGTTTTATGACAGGTAAAATGGGGGAATTGTAAGGGACATTTACAGGCTTTAAAAGGCCATGCTGTAGCAGGCGAGTGATAACAGGCTTTAATCCTTTTAAAGCGTGCTGTGGGATGGGATATTGGCGTTGAGTGGGGTAAGGGTGATTAGGTTTTAATGAGATGGTAAGGGGTGCATGATCAGTCACTAAGGAGGGAGTCGAGGTATCCTATATTTGTGGGTTAAGGTGGGGGGACACGAGGGGAGGATGTGAAGGAGGCTTTGAACTGGGGGAAAAGGCGGCAATGAGGTATGGCTGTAGCCTAGGAATAGTCAGGGAAGCAGATAATTTAGTTAAAATGTCTTGACCTAATAAGGGAGCTGGACAGGTGGGGATAACTAAAAAGGAGTGTATAAAAGAATGTTGTCCAAGTTGGCACCAGAGTGGGGGAGTTTTAAGAGGTTTAGAAGCCTGGCAGTCAATACTTACAACAGTTATGGAGACAAGGGAAACAGGCCCTTGAAAAGAAGGTAATGTGGAGTGGGTAGCCTCCATATTGATTAAGAAGGGGACAGACTTACCCTCCACTGTTAAGAGTTACCCAAAGCGTCTGTGATGGTCCAGTGCCACTGCACTCAGGCCTGGGCAACAGAGTGAGATCCTGTCTCAAATTCTGAAGGAGCAATGTAAAATGCTATTAATGACAAATATTGATAGAAACAGAAGCCTAACATACAGAATATGAAGAGCAAAGGCCACAGGAAAAGGTGTCAGGAAACAGAATGCCTTCTGTAAGACAAAGCAGCCACCCGGAGGCTCTCACAGGTCTGTCAGCTGAGGGATCTTGCACAAAGGTTCATTCTTCTCACCAAACTTCCAAGCACCTCCAGTAGAGACTTTGACAAACAGAAAGTAATTGGCAATTTGGACATTTCTTTTAGGATTGTTTCTCTTCTAGGGGCTGCTGTCTTTCTCAATGTTTTTTCCTTTACCGGCCAGCACACCAGCAGAATATTAGGGAGTGTGGTTTTCAGGTTTAGAGTATATATAAAGTATTCTGATCAAATTTTCTGGCACTCTATACCAGTTTGTTAACTTTTTCAATGCCACTGAGATGTGTAGGTCTTGGTCCTCAGATGGAAACAGCAGTGTCCAAATTCAGAATACCTGAGGCCACACTCACATATTATTTTATTATTGTCCATTGCAAACAGAATTGAAACGTATCAGGAGTTGGTGATGAGCAGCACTATAGATTTCCAAGATCAATGAATGTTCATTTAGGTACAGAAACTATACGTCTCAAATTTTATGGGACAATTTCTATTTAAAAGATTCTGTCCCCAACCAATGCATTTTGACTTGTGACATCGTAATTCCTGATGTTTGCTTTGGAAATGTGGTCGTGATGTCTATTGAATTAATTCCTAGATTATAAGACTGGCAAACCTCTATCCAGGCACAGGACTCACACCTATAATCTCAATACTTTGGGAGACTGAGGCAGGAGGATCGCTTGAGGCCAGGAGTTCAAGACCAGCCTGGGCCACATAGTGAGACCCTGTCTCTAGAAAATATTTTAAAAATTAGCTGCATGGTGGCAGAAGCATGTAGTCCTGACTATTTGAGAGAATGAGGTGGATTGCTTGAGGCCAGGAGTTCAAGATCGCAGTGAGTTATCATGGTACTACGGCTCCAGTCTGGACAACAGAGTAAGACTCTTCCCCAAAGAAAACAGATCTCCTCCAAAATATCTAGCTGTTCCTCTTACCTATTTGTGCTTTTGTTTTTAACTTTTAGGTTCAGGGGTACATGTGAAGATTTGTTATGTAGGTAAATTTGTGTCATGGGGGTTTGTTGTATAGATTATTTCATCACCCAGGTATTAAGCCTAGTACCCATTAGTTATTTTTTCTGATCCTCTGCCTCCTTCCACCCTTATTATTAGATTATTAATGTATTATTTTTCATTAGCAAAATCCAACATGTAGAAAGAGATTTGTAGGTTACAGAGCTCTTTCACATTTAATTTCTCACACGATGCTCATAATAACCCTACAAAAGAAAAGGAAACTAACACAGATTGAGCTAGGAGGTAGTATGTGGCACTTTGTCAGATATCTCAGTGACAATCATGCAAGATAGGTTTTATCATCCACATTGTATAGATGAGGAAACTAATAGAAAGGTCGTAGAGCTTCCCCATAGAGGAGTTAAGGCTGGAGTCCAGCTCTGTGCAAGTCCAAAGTAAATTTCTTCTTACTACACCAGGTTGAGATGTTGACCCCATGAAGGTTGCTATCAAAATTCACTCTTATGTTGATGAATATTTATCAGAAACCCAGAAATCTGGTCCTAGGGAGAAGATTTAAAGGACATGTAAATTTCTTAGGATGTTTGTCAGCACTACCCAGTAAGCAGCCCAGAAGCCACAGAGGATGCTGGCCCGTTTACAAGTTCAGGGTGAAATTCAAAGGCACAAAGATGCCACAAGGAGCAGAAGGAATGCCAAAAGAGAAGCACCCTTCTGTGTTGGAGGGCAGATTTGGGGGTAGAAAGAAATAGAAAAGGAGTGGAATCATTGCTAAAGGGGTAGAAGATCCAAGGAGGAAACTGCCTACCTCACAACTTGCTTAAAGCCAAACTTGGGTGCCCCTAAAGCTCCCTCCATTGCCACATTTCCTTCCCCAGACAACCAGTGGAGGAAAAGAAAAGCATCTGGATCCCTTTCGCCCGTCTCCAGGTCTCCCAAAGGAAGAAGTCCTTGGGAACCCATACTGTGTGATCCAGGGTCCTTCACTGGCCTCTCCCTCAGGTCATCCAGTTGCCAATTTGTTGCTTTGGCTTAGTTTCACCATTAGCAGTACTCTTCTTGGACACAACCTCCAGAGTAAAAGAAAATGCCGGACATGATGGCTCACAGCTGTAATCCCAGCACTTTGGGAGGCGGAGGTGAGTGGATTGCCTGAACACAGGAGTTCCAGACCACCCTGGGCAACATGGTGAGACCCCAGTCTCTACTAAAACTACAAAAAACTACAAAAAAAGCTAAGTGTGGTGGCGCACACCTCTAGTCCCAGCTACTGGGGGGTGAAGCATGAGGATCGCTTGAACCCAGGGGCAGAGGCTGCAGTGAGCCGAGATTACAACATTGCACTCCAGCCCGGGCGACAGAGCAAGACTCCATCTCCAAAAA
>NW_012102110.1:59489-61589 GCF_000951045.1 Mandrillus leucophaeus
AAAAAGGGCCAGGTGTAGTGGCTCATGCCTGTAATCCCAGCACATTGGGAGGTCGAAGCGGGCGGATCACCTGAGGTCGGGAGTTGGAGACCAGCCTGGCCAATATGGTGAAACCCCATCTCTACTAAAAAGGAAGGAAGGAAGGAAGGAAGGAAGGAAGGAAGGGCAAGAAAGAGAAAAGATCTTTAGGGAGTACCAGCTCTTAGTCTGTCCTCTAGAACTATTAATACATCAAACACACACACACCCCCCACATTTATTTTTCTTTCCTGAACAATAGTATGTTTACTAATCTTGTAACTCCTTCAGTGGGGAGCCAGAAAACCATCCACACAAAAAGAAAGGAAAAAATTATTCAGAATCCTGTTCCTGCCCATTTTAACAGGGCCTTTCACTTAACAATAATTTATAGATTGTATTTTATTTGAAGCCTGAGTGTCCTCATATTCTTCATATACAGAATATAATTTTCTCACTGAAGACCTAACAGGTTTCCTAATCTAGGCAGCCTGACACTAGGATTAGGTCCTTAATGAATATTTGTTGAATGAACACATGAGTCAGGTGTTACAAACCAGGACTTTGAAATTGCCATGCTGATGAGGATGTCCCCTAATGCTAGTTAGGCACCTCTGCTTGGATAATCTAGTCTTTTTGATTGTTAACAACGTTTTAGGCTATAATACTCATATTTTCAAAAATAGGTTTAATTTATAAACCTGAGGTAATACGAAACAGAGTATGTGAAAGTGGTCTAAAAATTAGAAAGCACTATACAGTTGCTATTGTAATAACAACGTTCATAGTTTGTAGTGCCTTCCTGTTTTTCTCAAATGAAATTCAGGGTCATTGACTTTGGAATTTGTTCTTGGAGTTGATAATTAGCTAGAGACTAGAGACCTTACAGAAAAACTTAGAATCTGTCTGTTATCTGAGACAGTAGCATTATATAGAAATTATTCCAACTCTTCCAAATGTATAAGATATAAAAATGAGAGATTCAGAAGGTTTTTTTCTCAAAAAAAGGATATGATTTTTGTGTTCTAGGAAAGGGTCTCACTCTGTCATCCAGGCTGGAGTGCAGTGGTGTGATCACTGCTAACTGCAGCCTCAAGCTCCTGGGATCAATCAATCCTCCCGCTTCAGCCTCCTGAGTAGTTGGGAAGACAGGTATGTACCAGGATGCCTAAGTTTTCTTATTTTATTTTTTTTAAAGACAGGGTCTCACCATCTTGCCCAGGCTGGTCTCGAACTTCTGAGCTTAAGCAATCCTCCTGCTTCAGCCTCCCAAAGTGTTGAGATTACAGGTGTGAGCCATCACCTGTATATACTGATACGTATATCAGTGGTTGTGTCAGTGTTTTTTCTGGGCACATACCTATAGTCCCAGCTACTCAGGAGGCTGAGGTGAGAGGATCTAAGGGGGAAGGATTGCTTGAGCCTAGGAATTTGAGACCAGCCTGGGCAACACAGTGAGACCCCAATTCTAAAAAAACTCAAAACTTTAAAAACTCAAACAAAGAGGCCAGGTCCAGTGGCTTATACCTGTAATCCCAATACTTTGGGAAGCCAAGGTGGGAGGATCACTTGAGGCTAGGAGTTCGAAACCAGCCTGGGCAAATAACAAAACCCTGTATCTACACGAAGTAAACAATAAAAAAGTACCCAGGTGTGGTGGTGCGTAACTGTGGTCCCAGCTACTTGGGAGGCTGAGGTGGGAGGATAGCTTGAGCCTGGGAGGTCGAGGCTGCAGTGAGTCATGATCATACCACTGCACTCCAGCTTGGATGACAGAACAAGACACTGGCTCAAAAAAAAAAAAACCACACAAACAAAAACCCAAGCCATTCTGGCATACCATTTAAGTTAAAGGCATTTGAAAAATAACAGGGATGCTGAAGTGAGAGTATCACTTGAGCTCAGGAGGTTGAGGCTACAGTGAGCCATGATGGTGCCACTTCACTCCAGCCTGAGCAACAGAGTGAGACCCTGACTCAAAAAAAGAAAAAAAGAAAAACAGCAGGTGCAAAAAGATCACTCTAACCTTTGTGCTGTTTCTTTTCCTTTCTTTTCTTTTCTTTTTTTTCTTTTTTTTTTTTT
>NW_012102110.1:61639-63318 GCF_000951045.1 Mandrillus leucophaeus
ATCACAGCTCACTGCAGCCTCAACCTTCTGGACTCAAGCGATCCTCCCACCTCAGCCTCCCAAGTAGCTGGGACTACAGGCATGTGCCACCACACCCAGCTAATATTTGTGTTTTTTGTAGAGACAGGATCTTGCCATGTTGCCTAGGCTGGTCTTGAACACCTGGGCTCAAGTCATCTGCCCACATCGGCCTCCCATAGTGCTAGGATTACAGGCATAAGCCCGGCCTTGTGCTGTCTCTTAAACGCAAAAAATGAAATTCCCATGTGAAAGAAGCAGCATCCTTATTTTTAGGGACAAGAAGTCAAGACCAAGAGAATTCTGTACAGAGCTTGTTAAAATAACTCTTACCTTTTAAGTCCTCCCACATAATTTAGTTGCTTCATCATAACTTACCACTCTTTGTCCAATTTAGTATATAAGGAACTGACTCGAACTGTTTCTTTTCTTGTGTGCCACCTAAAACTTGCATTAAATATATTTGTGCCAGGCGCGGTGGCTCATACCTGTAATCCCAGAACTTTGGGAGGCCCAGGCAGGCAGATCACCTCAGATCGGGAGTTCAAGACCAGCCTGGTAAACATGGTGAAATCCTGTCTTTACTAAAAATACAAAAATTAGCCAGGCATGGCAGTGTGCACCTGTGATCCCAGCTACTTGGGAGGCTAAGGCAGGAGAATCGCTTGAACCCAGGAGGCAGAGGTTGCAGTGAGCCAAGATCGAGCCACTGCACTCCAGCCTGGGTGACAGAGCAAGACTCCGTCTCAGAAAAAAAAAACTAAGGCAGGAGAATCGCTTGAACCCAGGAGGCAGAGGTTGCAGTGAGCCAAGATCGAGCCACTGCACTCCAGCCTGGGTGACAGAGTAAGACTCTATACAAAAAAAAAAAAAGAAAGAAAGAAAGAAAAAAGAAAAAAAAAAGTCTTGTCCAACAGAGCAGGCAGCCTTTGGCTAGAGGTATTGAGGTATAGTTTACAATTAATAAAATTCACTCATATTAAGGGAACAGTGCAATAAATTTTGACAAAGGTATATAATTACTTCATTCATGATATGCAGGGAGTTTTTTTATTATATGACTCTGTAAATATTAATCAACATTAAGCCAAGTAGTCTATTTTAATTATATTTCCTTTTTTGCACAAATTTTTTTATTTTTCCAGTTCACAATTGCTTCTAATTTTCTTATGAATACTTGACTAAGTCCTTCCACACCCTCCAACAGCTCTGTAAAACAAAGTCAATATATAATTTCTATATGGTCAAACCTATTAGATAATTTATGTGGCTTTTTGTTTTGTTTTCCTTGAAGATACCTGTACTGGAGTTTTCTGACCTCCTCATCTACTCTGGATTGCTTGTTCTCTCCACCTGCTCCCCCACAGTTGCCCTGGGACTTGTCTTTGCTGTCATCCTAAGCATTCCCTTTGCTCTCTGCCCTGCCAATAACCTGTTTCTGGTCTTCCGTGTCTTCCTCTTTCTTGGTATACTCCCTTATTTATTTATTTATTTTTTTACCTTTTGTATCTGAAATTTAATGGCATTTTTTTTTATTATACTTTAAGTTCTATAGTACATGTGCACAACGTGCAGGTTTGTTACATATGTATACTTGTGCCATGTTGGTGTGCTGCACCTATCAACTCGTCAGCACCCATCAACTCGTCATTTACATCAGG
>NW_012102110.1:67768-77050 GCF_000951045.1 Mandrillus leucophaeus
GTTTTTTTCTTATAAATTTGTTTGAGTTCTTTGTAGGTTCTGGATATTAGCCCTTTGTCAGATGAGTAGATTGCAAAAATTTTCTCCCATTCTGTGAGACATCTTCTAGTAGGAGCTTCCTGAGAAAGGGCACAAGGAAGGTAAATCATGTGAGACTGCCCAAATGAAAAATAGTCGTTCTCTCACATATGATTGATGATCTAGGTATGCATAGATAATTATAGTATTCAAGTTGAAAACAACATTCTTTTAGAATTTTGAATGTAGTATTCCATTATCTTCTAGTTTACAATTGCTATTGAGAAATCTAATGTGTAGGCAGTTTTTTGTCTGCCTTTCCAATGTTTTTTGAGAACCCATTCTGCACAAGGCATTGAATCAGATGTTAGGAGTATACAAACCTGAATACTCCTGAATACAAACCTGAATGGTAAGAACTTAATAAGTAGCTATTGTATTATGTAGCCAGTTTCTTTTTTTTTTTTTTTTTACCTTGAGTCACAGAAAAACACAATAGAGAAATCAGAAGTTTAATGAAAGTGCTTTGGACAATTTCTAACATAAATTACAATGCAGAACTTTTAAAAAATCCCAACCTATCCAATCTCTAAATGTCCCACATCCAATCCATTATCAAGTGTTAACAATTTTACCTTTAAAATAGATCTTCTTAAAGTATAATAAAAAAAATAGATCTTGATTCAGCTAAGCTATGAGGACGCAAAGACATACAGAGTGATATAATGGACTTTGGGGACTCAAGGGGAAGGTTGGGAGAAGGGTGAGGGATAAAAGACTACACATTGGGTACAGTGTACACTGCTTGGGTGATGGGTGCACTAAAATCTCAGAATTCACCGCTATAGAACTCATCTATGTAACCAAAAACCACTTGTACCTCAAAAGATATTGAAATTTTAAAAAAGAAGAAAAGAAGAAAGACCTTAGCTTTTTACCTTAAATAGGAAGAAATCACAACAAAGAAATCCATGCTTTATTATAAAAAACAGAACAGAGATTGCACACCATGATTAGTCAGAAAGTAGGTTCTCTTTTTATCTCTGAATTAATTAGTTTTCAGATCAGCTGCATTATCAAAGGCAAAAATAGCAACGGCATATACAGGAAATAAATGTATTTTCTATTATATAACGGTCTAGTCCAGGGATAATATGGTGGCCCCCAAAGTATTAGGGACTGAGGCACGCTCTGTGTTCTTGTTCTGACATCCTCACATGTTAACTTCTCCATGTTCCTTGAAAGGGTGTTCTTTTTCGGCTTCTGGCAGAAGAGCTTCTGACATAGCAAGACGTGGTGATTAGTTTTCATATCAATAATCAACATCCAAAGTGATTCTGATGCAAGTGTCCTTGGACCACATTCAAAACAATTAAGCATTGTTTCCCATGTTATGACTCCCAGAACACTAATTTTGCAAGATGCTCCGTATAAAAAGGATTCTGTTGATAAATAAGTTTAGAAAACAGTACTTAACATATCCCCGTTTTGGAAATCACAATGATTATTAGGATATTTTTAACGTAAATAAGTGCTGCAGTAAAGAAATCTGCTCAATGGCCGGGCGCGGTGGCTCAAGCCTGTAATCCCAGCACTTTGGGAGGCCACGACGGGCGGATCACGAGGTCAGGAGATTCAGACCATCCTGGCTAACACGGTGAAACCCCGTCTCCACTAAAAAATACAAAAAAAAAAAAAAAAAAAAAAAAAAGAAATCTGCTCAATGTTATACAACCCAGTGTTTCTCAATCTTATTTGAACTCAGCATTGTTTTTTCAGGTGACTTATTAAACTCTGTAGGAAATGCTGTTTAAGAATCAGATTGGGGACCCTTTCGGCTTTCGGCTCGGAGGAGGCCAAGGTGCAACTTTCTTCGGTCATCCCGAATCTGGGTTCATCCGACACCAGCCGCCTCCACCATGCCGCGGAAGTTCGACCCCAGCGAGATCAAAGTCGTATACCTGAGGTGCACCGGAGGTGAAGTCGGTGCCACTTCTGCGCTGGCCCCCAAGATCGGCCCCTTGGGTCTGTCTCCGAAAAAGGTTGGCGATGACATTGCCAAGGCAACAGGTGACTGGAAGGGCCTGAGGATTACAGTGAAACTGACCATTCAGAACAGACAGACCCAGATTGAGGTGGTGCCTTCTGCCTCTGCCCTGATCATCAAAGCCCTCCAGAAACCACCAAGAGACAGAAACAGGAAAACATTAAACACAGTGGGAATATCACTTTTGATGAGATCATCAACATTGCTGGACAGATGTGGCACCGATCCTTAGCCAGAGAACTCTCTGGAACCATTAAAGAGATCCTGGGGACTGCCCAGTCTATGGGTCTATGGGCTGTAATGTTGATGGCCGCCACCCTCCTGACATCATAGATGACATCAACAGTGGTGCTGTGGAATGCCCAGCCAGTTAAGCACAAAGGAAAATATTTCAATAAAGGATCATTTGACAAAAAAAAAAAAAAAAGAATCAGATTGGGTAAAATTGGGAAGAAATCATTAAAGTTAGCAAGTAAGGGATCTTTAGTATGTTTAAATAGAGCAATTTCAGTTGAAGGGTGAGAAGAAGGCAGACGATAATAAGTTATGGAATGAACCAGAGGTGCAGTGCATACATTGAATGTACAACTATATTTTCCAAAAGCATAGTGAAAGAAAGAAAGGTGCAACACAGCTTCAGGAAGAAAAAAGTAGCCAGGAAGAGGGAGACCTTGCAAATCCAAGAGAAATAAGAAATAACTGGGTCATCAAGTGGAATGGAGACTGCAGAGGGAGATGAAGAGAAAGGGCTGAGAGAAGCAGCAAGAGACTTGTTCTGGGGACCCAGAAACCCATGGTACCCTACTGAAAATCAAATCCCTTGGAAATGCACAGCGACACAGAGATAGCAACAAAAAAAGGGATAAATACACTCAACATGAGGAACTCACATCTCTCTCTGCCTCTCTCCTCACTCTCTCTGCCTCTCTCCCCATCTCTCTCTCTCTCTGTCTGCCCTAGTCTTCTAGTCTCCAAACTCCCAGTCCCCTGTGCCCCTTCCTGGGATACCATGTTGTTCTTCATCATCTTGCTAGAGGTGATTTGGATCCTGGCTGCAGATGAGGGTCAACACTGGACATATGAGTGCCTACATGGTCAGGACCACTGGCCAGCCTCTTACCCTGAAGTGTGGAAACAATACACAGTCCCCCTTCGATATCCAGACAGTGTGACGATTGACCCTTAGATGACTGCTCTGCAGCTCCATGGATATGACTGGCCTGGCACTGAGCCTTTAGACCTGCACAAGAATAGCTACACAATGCAACTGTCTCTGCCCTCTACCCTGTATCTAAGTGGACTTTCCAGAAAATATGTAGCTACCCAGCTCCACCTGCACTGGGGCCAGGATGATCCCCAGGGGGCTCAGAACACCAGATCAACAGTGAAGCCACAGTTACTGAGCTCCACATCATGCATTATGACTCTGATTCCTGTGATGGCTTGAGTGAAGGCGCTCAGAGGCCTCAGGGCCTGACTGTCCTGGGCATCCTAATTGAGGTGAGTGAGACTAAGAATATAGCTTATGCCAGCCTGGCCAACATGCTGAAACCCCATCTCTATTAAAAGTACAAAAATTAGCCAGGTGTGGTAGTGGGTGCCTATAATCCCAGCTTACCTGGGAGGCTGAGGTAGGAGGAGAATCGCTTGAACCCGGGAGGCAGAGGTTGCAGTGAGCTGAGATTGCACCATGTACTCCAGCCTGGGAAACAGAGCGAGACTCAAAAAACAAACAAACAAAAAAGATATAGCTTATGAACACATTCTGGGTCACTTGCATGAAATCAAGCATAAAGATCAGAAGACCTCAGTGAGACAGCTGCTGCCCCGACAGCTAGGGCAGTTCTTCCTTTACAATAGCTCGCTCGCAACTTCGCCTTGCTAGTAGTGTGCCCTGGACAGTTTTCAGTCCAAGGGCCTGGATTTCAATGGAACAGCTGGAAAAGCTTCAGGAGACATTGCTCTCCACAAAAGAGGGGCCCTCCAAGTCCTGGTACAGAACTACTGAGCCCTTCAGCCTCTCAATCAGCAATGACCTTTGCTTTTTTCATCCAGGTGAGATCCTTGTATCCTACAGGTGATATGCTGAGCCTCGGTGTAGGAATCTTGGTTGGCTCTCTCTGACTTCTGCTGGCCGTTTTCTTCATGGCTAGAAGAATCCAGAAGAAGAGGCTGCAAAATCAGAAGAATGTGGTCATCACCATGAGCCACCACTGAGGCATAAACTCCCTCTCAGTACCTTGGCTATGGATGCCTTCCCCTTGTGCCTCCAGAGGTGCTTTCTCCTCATGTCTCACCACCCCGCAGGGAACCTCTAAAATGGGGTGCAGGGATTGGCCAGGATTACTGTAGGAGTAGTAGGCACTCCTTCCTCTGGACATCCCCTATAGAGAAGTATGGACCCAGGCTCTCATTCAAGGAAGAACAGCAGAGCCTTCAGCCCCTCAAAACATGTAGAAGGAGATCAGGGGATCCCTGTGTTGTTAGTGCAGAGAATAAACTGTTTAGTTTTAGGGGAAGTTTGGGATGTACCCCAAAGTCCTCCACCCCCTCACCTTTATGTCCCTTTCCTTAGATATATTGCAGGATCTACCCTTAGGAGAAAGAGTTGCTGTTGGGGATGTATATTTTTGCTCAACATATTTGGAAACTAAAGTTTCTGGAGGAAAAAAAAAAAAGAGAGATAAGAAATAACTGATGAAAAGTCCCAAAGGCAGCAAGAAAGAGGTGGCGTCAAGAGGGCAAGTAAAAATGTAAAGAGAAGAAATACTGTTTTTCTTTCCTCAAAACAGAGACAAGGTGAAAATATGAGTACAGATATATGTTTGGAAGTGAAGGAGCAGGGCTGGAAGACAGCTGGTTTTCTCTGTGAAGTAGGAAGGAAAATCACCTGCTGAAAGTAAGGAGAAAAGAAAAAGGAAGATAAAGTTTTGGAACAGCACTTCTGGGAAATAACAAACTTTGCTAAGAATTAGTAAAAAGGTTGTTGAGCAATACTCAACGCTGAGTTGAATATTGAGTAAATTTTTTTCCATCCTCGCTCAGTGATCCAGGAGGAGAACAAGCAGGTGCTTGGATTCATCTAGGGTTGAGGATTAATGGGGTAATGGGGCAGATAAAGAGGAACAAAGGACCTGAAGGCCCTTGTGACATTGAATGATAACTTAGTTTTCAATAAAAGAAAAAAAGGCTGGCGCAGTGACTCACACATGTAATCCCAGCACTTTGGGAGGGGTGGCTCACCTGAGGTCAAGAGTTCGAGACCAGTGTGACCAACATGATGAAACCTTGTCTCTACTAAATACAAAAAATTAGCCAGATATGGTGGCACATGCCTGTAATCCCAGCTACTTGGGAGGCTGAGGCAGGAGAATCGCTTGAACCCGGGAGGTGGAGGTTGCAGTGAGCCGAGACTATGCCACTGCACTCCAGCCTGGGCAACAAGAGTGAAACTCTGTCTCAAAAAGAAAGAAAAAGAGAAAAATGGGGAAAAGTTAAGTTTGGAAGCATCTAAGATATGTGTGTTCAAAGAGATTTCTCTGTTCAATATTTCAAAGCTTTAGGTGGTGATTACAGTAATTCTTGGGAATGAATTGTTGGAGTGAAGTGGAGGGGAAGTCTGCTGCAGTAAAGGATGTCTAGGAATTGCAAAGCTAGTTTAACAAGGTATATGATGAGCAATGGCTACTTTTAAATCTTGGCTCTGTCCCTTAACAACAAATGAATTTGAACAAGTTGCTAAACCGCTAGAACTTCTGTGTCTGTTTTCTTATTTTTTTAAAAAAAGGAGCAAATTATAACTAACTGGTAGGAGCAATGTAAGAAGACAACATATGTAGACTGGGCATGGTGGCTCATGCCTGTAATCGCAGCACTTTGGGAGGCTGAGGCAGATGGATCACTTGAGGTCAGGAGTTCGAGACCAGCCTGGCCAACATGGTGAAACCCTGGCTCTAGTAAAAATACAAAAATTAGCCGGGGGTGGTGGTGGGTACCTGTAATCCCAGCTACCCCAGAGGCTGAGGCAGGAGAATTGATTAAACCTGGAAGGCGGAGGTTGCAGTGAGCCAAGATTGCCTCACTGTACTCCAGCCTGGGTGACAGAGCAAGACTCCATCTCAAAAAAAAAAAAAAAAAAAAAAAAAAAAAAAAAAAAAGACAACATAGGTAAAATATCTGGCACAGTAGGCTCAGTAAGTAGGAGCTGCTATTACTGGACTGGTCGACTATAAGGATGTCATAGACACCTGGAATTATGGCAGAAAAGAGAACAGAAAGGAGCTGGGCATGGTGACAAGCACCAGTAATCCCAGTTGCTCAGGGGGCTAAGGCAGGAGGATCACTTGAGCCCAGGAGTTTGATGCCAGCCTTGGCAACATAGTGAGGCCCTGTCTCAAAAAAAAATAATTTTTTTAAAAAGAAAAAAGAATATAAAGGAAAAGATTAAGCTGTGTGTTTAAGTCCTCAACAAATCTGAGGGTCCGCCTTGTAAGTTGCTAAAGGGGAGTATCAAGATTTGAGAGAACCCAGGCGATGTTAAGTCCCTGGCGGTGCCTTCTGGGAAGTACTCTCTTCTCTATCCTCCAGATTCTCATCTTAAGTGGGTATTGAAACTTCTGCTTCCAACTTTGATGAAATAACTGGAACCACGCTTTCCTTCCTGCCTTAAACAACTAGAAAACCGGACAAAATACGGGAAACGATGATTTATAAACATTGGACAACAGGTAGCATAGGTGTCATCTCTGAGAGAAGGGAAACAAAGTAAGCTCTTCAAGTTTCCCAGCTCTCTACCTAAAAACAGGAAAAACAAATAGAACACAGGTGTTTCAGAGTTTAGGAAAATCAAAGCAGCTAGAATTTGTGGGGCAGTGCCAGAAAGAAGGGAACTATTGGCTGGGTGCGGCGGCTCACGCCTGTAATCTCAGCACTTTGGGAGGCCGAGGCGGGCGGATCACAAGGTCAGGAGATCGATACCAGCTTGGCTAACACGGTGAAACCCCGTCTCTACTAAAATTACAAAAAATTAGCCGGGCGTGGTGGGGGGCACCTATAGTCCCAGCTACTCGGGAGGTTGAGGCAGGAGAATGGCATGAACCCGGGAGGCGGAGCTTGAAGTGACCCGAGATCACACCACTGCACCCCAGCCTGGGCAACAGAGCAAGACTCTGTCTCAAAAAAAAAGAAGGGAACTATTAAAAAGAGAATTTTGGATATTTGAAGAGCTTCCTCCCTCTATTCTCCCTCTATTTCCCCCAGCTTTATTGAAGTATAACTGACAAGTAAAAACTGTGTGTATGTAAGGTGTACATTGTGATGTTTTGATATACATATATATATTGTAAAATGATTACCATGATCAAGCTAATTAACATATCGATTACTTCACATGGTTACCATTTTCTTGTGTGTGTGGTAAGAACATTTAAGATCTACTCCCCTAGCATATGTCAAGTATGCAATACCGTATTATTAACTATGGGACCCATACTATACAATTAGAGCTCCAGAATTTATTCATCTTGCATAACTGGAACTTTGTACTTTATGACCAACATCTCCCCATTTCCCTCCCTCTCAGCTCCTGGAAACATCATTCTACTTGCAGAATAGGCTGAGTACTGATCTGCAGTGTTTAGCAATGAGGAAACTACCCAGGGCCAGGGGAAAAACCACCAGAAAGGAGTAGGCAGGAAAATCCCTTGACCTCATATAGGACTGGGAATAGTTTGGGTTCCCAGCAGCCAGCGTGGACAGATCTTATAATATAGGGCATTGTGTAGGGTCCTCAGAAGGCTATTGCCTCAATAATGGGGTCAAATTAGCGCTAGGCTAGTGGCTGCTCTGGGCCGCCATAACAAAGCTTAAAAGCAAGCCTCTTGTGCCTCTGCACTCCAGCCTGGGCGACAGAGCGAGACTCCGTCTCAAGAAAAATAAATAAATAAAATAAATAAAAGCAAGCCTCCGAAGAATCAAACCAATTCCAAATAACTTATCTTGTCCCAGAACAAAACTCTTGAAATATTCAAAGTAATACAACAAAGTCTATCACCTAGTAAAGTAAAATCCACAATGTCCAGGAGCCAATAAAAAATTATCAGGCATGCAAAGAAGCAGGAAAAGATAAGCCATGATCAGGAGGAAAACCAGTCAAAAGAAACAGACCCAGAAAACACACAGATGATGGAATTATTAGACAAAGGTGTTAAAACGGTTGTTATACATATACTTCCTATGCTTAAAAGGTAAAGTATAAACATGATGAATAGGAAAATGGAAGATACATAAAAGATCCATATTGAGATGAGTCTAGAGATGAAAAATTTAGTATCTGAAATTAAAAATAAACTGAATGACATGAACAGGTAGATACTACAGAAGAAAATATTAGTGAATGTGAAGACAGCAGTAATTTTATAGAAACTACAGATGAAACACAGATTAAAAAAAGACTGAGAGAAAGTGAATTAGTGGGCTGTGGGGTAATATCTAGTGACTGAACAGATATGTAATTAGAGTCTCAGAAGATACAGCAGTTGGGAGGTAGAAAGAAAAAATGCTGGAAGAAATAATGGTCAAAATTTTTTCCACATTCGGCCAGGCATGGTGGCTCATGACTATAATTCCAACACTTTGTGAGGCCGAGGCAAGAAGATCGCTTGAACCCAGGAGTTTGTTACCAGCCTGGGTAACGTTAGTGAGACCTCCTGTCTCTAAAAGTAAAAATAAATTTAAAAATTTAAAATAATTTTTCCAAATTTGATGGAAACTACAAGCTTACTGGCCTAAGAAGTTCAATGAACTTCAAGCAAAATAACCATTAAGGAAATGACACTGGGCCGGGCACAGTGGCTCACACCTGTAATCCCAGAACTTTGAGAAGCCGAGGCAGGTGGATCATCTGAGGTCAGAGGTTCGAGACCAGCCTGGCCAACATGGTGAAACTCTGTCTCTACTAAAAATACAAAAATTAGCCAAGTGTGATGGCACATACTTGTAATACCAGCTACTACTCAGGAGCCTGAGGCAGGAGAATGGCTTGAACCCAGGAGGCGGAGGTTGTAGTGAGCCAAAACTGCGCCACTGTACTCCAGCTTGGGTGACAGAGCGAGACTCCATCTCAAAAAAAAAAAAAAAAGAAAGAAAGAAAGAACACATCCTAATCAAAAGACCAAAAAGCTGTGAAAAGAAAAAAATTATAAAGGAGGTGGTGAGGA
>NW_012102110.1:77769-114263 GCF_000951045.1 Mandrillus leucophaeus
GAGACTCCGTCTCAAAAAAAAAAAAAAAAAAAAAAAAAAAGCTTACAAGACATTTAATCTGTTTGCTTCTTCTATTCAGTACCATGTGCCAATCAATAGCCAGAGCCAGGATTCCTTTCTAGAGAGAGTACTTAAGCCTATTTTATTTATCTCTTTTCTTTCATGCCCCAAACCCTCTTTTCTCAATTTAGTGTCAGTTGTCTTGAAACTATCTGAAACAATTGGGCATGATTGAAGGAAGATCTTTGTCTGACTGAAATGTCTCAATGTCAGTCCTCTGAGCTACAAGTCTTGTCTCGGCTATTACGGTACTGAAGCAGTTGGCTTTTAGGAATCTTTAAGTCCCCAAGCTTCTGGACTCTATTCCCTTCCTTTGCTTGCAAACCAGTAGATTCTAGTCTGAGCTCATCTCTTTTTTGAACATACCTAGCCAAAAACAGCCAGCAGCAGCCAACTCACAGTTACATTCTGGCTCATTCCATCTACCTTCCCTAGAAGTACCAGTACCATAAGAATTGTGTCTGCTTGTCAAGTTACCACAGCAACAGTTTTACCAAATATTTTGACATGGCATAGGAAGAGGCTCCGTCTTTCAGTCAATGATATCAGTTCCTAACCTCCTGCTGTGCATCTACTAAGCCAATCCCTATGTTTTAGGTGTTGGATTTCTAAATTAGGGTAAGTTAAGCTAGTTTATTAAACAGATCCAAAATGTAATAGTTTACACACAATAGAAATTTTTTTGCAATTTACCTAACAGTTCAGAGACATCTAAGTAAAATGTTCAAAATCTGTAGGAGCAGGGTTGGGGAAGAGGGGACTCAGCTCCACATGGTTACTGAAAGACTCAGGCTGCCTTCTTCAACACATGGTTTCCAAGGACGCTCCCAGCATGACCCTCCCAGTCATCCAGAGAAGAAAAACAGCAAGAAGTTTTCATTGGTAAGGCATGAAATGGTTCACGTCACTTCTCTTCCCATTCCAGCAGAGATAACTTAGTTGAATGCCACAAAGAACTGCAAGAGAAACTAGCTATGAGAGTGAAGAATGGATTTGGTGAGACACAGGGCCATCTCCATCATTAATACAGGCACTGTATCAGTCAGAGTTCTCCAGAGAAAAAGAAACAATAGGATAAAAAGACAGGGAGAGAGATTTTAAGGATCTGGCTCATGTGATTGTGGGGGCTGGTGAGTCTGAAATTAGTAGGGCTGGCTAGCAGGCTGGAGATTCAGGATAAGAGATGAAGTTGCAGTCTTGAGTCAAATTCCACAGGGCAGTGATTTGGAAACTAAGTTAAGGTTTCTACATTGCAATCTTGAGAATTCCTTCTGCTTTAGGAGACCTCAGTCTTTGCTTGTGAGGCCTTCAGTTGATTGGATGAGGTCCATACATGTTATGAAACGTAATATGTGTTACTCAGTCTACTGATTGTAAATGTTTATCACATCTAAAAAATAACAGCATAGCAACATCTGGGCTGGTGTTTGACCAAATAACTGGGTCCTATAGCCTAGCTAAGTTGACACAAAGTTGACCATCATGTGACCATCACAGATAACCAAATATTGACAATGGTTACCTTTTAGAATCCAAAGTAAGGGAAGGTGCTTGAGGACAGCATAGGGAAGGAAGAAAGGCACAGATTTTTGCTTTTCATTTTATACCTTCACAGATACTTGTATTTGTACCAACTGTGTATATTGCTTTCCTTTTTAAAATTGTTATTTTTAATAAGAAAGACAGAATTTTGTGGATTGAACATGTGAGACTGAAAAGAAAAAAGGCCTTTTTTTTTTTTTTTTTTGAGACAGAGTCTCACTCTCTTGCTCAGGGTAGTGTGCAGTGGTGCAATCTCAGCTCACTGCAACCTCTGCCACATGAGTTCAAGCGATTCTTCTGTCTCGGCCTCCCAAGTAGCTGGGATTACAGGCACACGCCACCACACCCAGCTAATTTTTGTATTTTTAGTAGAGATAGGGTTTTGCCATGTTGGCCAGGCTAGTCTCGAACTCCTGACCTCAGGTGATCCACCCTCCTTGGCCTCTCAAAGTGCTGAGATTACAGGCATGAGCCACAGCACCCGGCCAAAAAAAGGTTTTTTGAAAAAGAGGATGAGGCAATGGGTAGCTAGGAGCACATTGACCCTGCCTCTTGGTCCTCAGACAGAGGAGCAGAGAAACAGCAGCGTCTGCTCAACAGGGCTGTGAATTATCATGGATTATCAGATATATTTGTGTAATTACATTGACATTTCCCTCATAATAAATTTAGGTTTTTAGTTCAAGTGGTGGGAGTATTCTATGATAAAATGGAAAATCTAGCAAGTCTCAGCAAAGAACAGGGGCTGCAGAGAACACATTGAAAATTAAACACAGAGCAAAGGTGAGCCAGGAAGGAGGAAGGCTTCAGCTGACTGGAGACATGTGATAAGAAAGACAATGGTCCCAGGAGAAGAGGGACAAGGGGGTCAAAGGCATGCCAGAGACATACTCCCAGATGTACCTGCTCTCTTTCTCTACTATTTTTAAGATTTCTCACCTTGTCGAGGGGGAAACAAAGCCTTTTATTGCTTTTTGTTGTTTTGTTTTTACATGGAAGTATATTGAGAGGCTTGAGGAGTGGCAGAAGGAGAGTCTAGGAATAAAAAGATGTAATAATGCTTGCTGTGCATTTACCAGGTCTGTGTCATCATGCTCAACCACAGGTAGCCTCCTTTTGGCCCCATTAGGGCACCCATTCTTATTTATTTATTTTTGAGACAGGTTCTCATTGTCTCCCAGGCTGGAGTGCAGTGGCACAGTCTCAGCTCACTGCAGCCTCGACCTCCCTGGGCTCAGGTGATCCACCTCAGCCTCCTGAGTAGGTGGAACTATAGGCATCTACCACCATACCTGGCTAATTTTTGTATTTTTTATAGAGACGAGGTTTCACCATATTGCCCAGGCTGGTCTCAAACTCCTGGGCTCAAGCAGTCTGCCCACCTCAGTCTCCCAAAGTTCTAGGATTACAGGTGTGAGCTACCGCACTCAGCCCAGGGGACCCATTCTGAAGTTTCCTCAGTGTGTGGTCTACTCTACCTGTCTCCCTTCCCCTGAACAGTGGATACAAAACACTTCATTTCCCTAAAAAGCAGGCAGGGCCAATTTTCGTCACTAGGTGGCATGCGCATATAAGCAGTGAGCTGAGTTGCAGAAAAGATGAAGGAAAACTAGAAAAAGCAAACCCATTCAACAACAAAGAAGGAACTTCAAGAATGAGGTAAACATATTTAAATTGCCTTTTTGCAGTCTTTGTCACCAACTTGCTTTTTTTGGTGCCCTACAACTTCAGGCTGGGTACTTGGTAGTGATAGAACTATCCCTGAACCAAGTGGCAGCAAAAAGCAAAATATGGACTAAGAGAAGCCAACAAGACAAAGGAACTAAGGGCTTAATCACCCTTTCGGGCAGCCCACTTCTATCTTGAATGGCCTCTCTAAATCATTGTGCATATTCTTCAGTATTTTCATATTATCCAAAAGTCATTCCCCCCAGTTTTTTTTCTTTTTGAGACAGAGTTTTCTCTGTCGCCCAGGCTGGAATGCAGTGAGGTGAGCCCGGCTCACTGCAACCTCTACCTCCCGGGTTCAAGCGATTCTACTGCCTCAGCCTCTCAGGTAGCTGGGATTGTAGGTGCGCGCAGCCACACCCGGCTAATTTTTGTATTTTTAGTATTGACAGGGTTTCACCATGTTAGCCAGGCTGGTCTCAAACTCCTGACCTCACATAACCCGTCCACCTCGGCCTCCCAAACTGCTGGGATTACAGGCATGAGCCACTGCGCCTCACCCATTTTTCCCTTTTCCCAGGTTTGTACAGCCCCTGATTTGTCCCAGTGTTTATCCCACATGTCTAGAGTAAATCATGACTGGACGAAGGTCATATTCCCTCACAGTAATTATTTTGAACACTTACTTTTTGTAATTAGATATTCGTTTGAGATTTATTTCTCCCCACCAGATTGGAGCTCCATGAAGGTGTAATTATGCATATTTTTGGTGACCACAGTATCCCCTGGCATACCGTAGGCACCTAACATTGACCAAAAGCCTCCTAGCCTTTGCAAAGGCTTGCCTTTTTCTAATCTATATTGATCCTGCCACCAGAGTGATCTTAAAAGGTGAATCTAGTTATACCACTTCTTGCTTGTGGTCAATGGCTTCTCAGAGATTTCAAACTAAACCCTTTTACTTATCCTGAATTGGCCTCCCTACTTGCCACCTCCCCATGTGTCCCCCATGCTCCACCCATCCTAAATTACTGTTTCCTGCCTCTTTACTTTTGTGTACATTATTCGTTCTGTCTCAAACGCTTTTCCTTCAGCTTTTTTTTTTCCACCCAACTTCAATAAAGCCTTCAGAACTTGGTTTTTGTCACCTGTTTCAGAAACCCTTCCTGGACCTGAGTTAGACATCCTCTTCTATGCTCCTATAACACACTGTTCATCTCTACTTACCATACTTTGTTGGTTCATTCAAAAGCCATCCCATCTATACTCTAAGATGCTTGAAAGCAAGGGTTTTATATTGCAAACTTTTGCTGACATAGTACCCAAAGTCTTCACCAAATATAATCAATGGTTTCCTTCTGTGTACCTACCTCATCATAATCATTAATGTTTATTTCCCTTCCTCCTAGAGGATACAGACTATGTGTTATTATTAATCCCTTCACCTACCCTGGTCCTGTTGAGTTGCTCTGACATAGCTGAGAAGAATCACAATGGGGAGGTGATACTCACATCGATAGGGTGTTTAAGGATTGCAGCATATCAGTTATAGAGATTATGATCCCTGTACCTGTAGTCCTGTCATTTTTTAGTAGACATAAGAGTACTTTGTGTTATTTGAAGTCTTCTGAATGTTTTAATTTTTATTGTGCATTAATAAATCCTATCTAGTGAGATAAGCAGGAAATGGGTTTTATTTATTTTTTATTGGAGGAGGTTTAAAATTAAATGGTATACCTTAAATTATCCAGTGAACATGAAGCGCAGCCAAGACTAGAAGAAAATGAAATGTGTTCATCCACAAGTCTAGTGCTTTATCAGCAAGATTTTACTTGATAAAGTTAAAGCTTTCAGACAAATGAAAATAATCTTAAGCAAAATCATCTAACTCCAGTCTAGAGTCATAAATTAATGATTACAGGGGAAAAGAGAAAAACAAATTGTCAAATGGTTTCTTAGTGTATATAGAAAGGATATGAATCTAAATTTTTTGAACACTTCACTAATCAACTGTTTTTAGTAACGTTTCCTTATAATTTACAAAGGATCTTTACATATATTATTCTCATTTCATTTTTGTAACAGTTTTATGAGTATGCAGGCCATTGCAGGAATTATTGTTCTCTTTTGTGGAAACCGACGCTCACAGTAGCTACCAGTTGTAAGATTTCTGAGCAGATTTCTACTCAACTCACCTTTGTGTCCACAACGCCCGTAGCACAGGGTCTTGCACAGAGGTCATGCTTTAAATGTGCTTGGTGAATGGGTGAACGAATGTCTGCAATTATATCATGATACAAATGTCAGGTTCTTGTACTTTCTGGTCTTCCAAAAAGTATATTTGAGAAAAGAAGTCACACTCTTTGCTAATGCCTTTCTGGAAAATTGGTTGTTCTTGATTATTTTCACCAAGTTATTCATTACTACAATATAGTCAAAATCTTAGATAAGTACACCACATCTAATTTAAAGTGGTCTTTGGTGCTTCAAACTTGACTTTACCCAAATTTCCTTATTCTTCAAGTTCCAAAGAGAACTTTTATTTTATTTTTTTCCAATGGGTTGCTGCCTGCTGCAACCCATCAGTGAGTGGTAAAATTAGTGGATTATGACCAAATTTTTCGAAGAATGAAATAAAATATCAAAGTGCATATAAGAGGTAAGTATTGTTTCATGGGACTTCTATATCTGGAATGCAATAATAAAAATGTATTTCTTACTGTGGGGTTGTGGTCAAAAAAGTTTGAAGACCACTGCACTAAAGTATTGCCCCATTTTGCTTAAAAATGTAAAATTTTCTCTAGACTGGAACAATTTGTCACTAGATCAAGCTTTCAGACTTTTTCTACTTTCTTGATATGTATGACCTGTTTAAGATCCAATTGACCGTTCAGCAAATGGCTGAAATAGCTATAAACCCAAAAATCACTTTTGTATTTTAAAAAACATTATATTTAAGGATTCCTGAGAAGCCAGATGAATTTTGGAGCCAAATGTAAGTTTCCGGGTTTTAAAATGTGCTTAGCCTCCATCTGCAGAAGGCCATTTGAAACTTGAAATATCATCTCTTAGTAGGCTTAAGTAGACTTACTTAAGTTTATCCTCTTCCCGATTCATCTGGTTACGGTGGAATAATTTTTAAATTTCTTCTAAGATTCAAAAAGTCTTGTTAAAATATACTATTTAGACAATGAGAGTAATGTAGGAAAGCTTTGTCAAAAAATGGAATAGAGACAGTGATAATCATCTAAATGATACTCTGAAGACCCCGACTCGTCTTATGTAAAGACATTTTGAAGATCTTTTGCATGTAGGGTAACAGGTCCAGATAGGATTCAAGTTAAGCAGTTTTACATTGTAGCCCCAATGGAGACAGCCCTACTGGGTGCTGCAGTAGAAAGAGTGTGGACCCTGAAAACTAAGGATCTGGGTTCTTCCTGGTTCTGTTACTGGTGTATGATCTTGGATAAATCATGATTTGTCACCATGAAGTGGAAATAATAAAAAGATATCCTATCTCCCTCATAGGATTCCTGTGTGTGAAGAGCAAATGCCTTCAACATGCCAGGCATAGTATCAATTGCTTTACAGAATCCATCAAGAACACTATGAGGTAAAAACCTATTTATCTGACATGATTAGAACCAGTAATTTGTAGGTTAATCTAAAAAGTTAATTACAGTTATGAAAAAATACATATACACATACTTTAGACATGTTTATTTTAACTTAAAACATACAAATATATACTTGTTCACTGTTGATGTAGGGCCAAGGCCTTTTCCTTGAGTATGAGTCTACTGATTGAAATACTGTTTTTTTTCCTGCATAAACCAAAACGAAACCCATCACCTCTGATTTCCAGTTTTGGTTTCTTTAAAGTGGAGCATGAATTAAAACACTAAGAAATAATGCTGAATCTTTCTAAATTTTTTGTTACTTTTATTAGTCTTTGTATTTCTCCAATGGCAATTATTTTTAGCAACTTTTTTTATTGTTATTCCAAGTCATTCAGCTTAATTTTCACAGAAGTAATCCTTCTTTTGTATTCATATTTCATAACTTAACATATTTAGTCCATGTATTTAATTACAATAAGTAGGATAAATTATGTTACACAATTGACAGCTTATTTTTTGTATTTTTAGTAGAGATGGGGTTTCACTATGTTGGCCAGGCTGGTCTCACTGTGTTGGCCAAGCATGGTTGACAGCGTTCAGTGTGATGTGGATGCTGGTCATCAGGCTTTTCACAGGGAACTGGGAGGATCCATCTGAAGACTCAGATAAGTGGAAATCAGATAAGGGAGCTTTGACTGAGTTATTAACTCCATTTTCCAGATGAGGCTATTGAAGCTTAGAAAGTTAATTGTCCATTTTTAAATGAATGACTCATATATGAAAGGCTCTAACAGAAATACAGGGAGGAGAAATCTAACTCAACCATGTAAAAGGTGATGCTAAGTAGGAAAAGTAGGAGAAGAAAATCAGGCAAATAAGAGAAAGTACATTTCAGTCTGAGAAAACAAAGGTAGTAAAGTCCAAAAAGAACATGAAAGGCTGAGCACTGTGGCTCATGCCTGTAATCCTAGCACTTTGGGAGGCTGAGGTGGGAGGATCACTTGAGCCCAGGAGTTCAAGACCATTCTGGGCAACATAGTGAGACTTCATCTCTATTTTAATAAAAATAAAAAGAACATGAAAAATGCAGAATTTAAGAAATCTGCTTAGCTAGAGGACAAGATATAGTGGGGCAGGCAGGCGTGGTGGCTTATACCTGTAATCCCAGCACTTTGGGAGGCGAAGGCGGGCAGATCATGAGGTCAGGAGATCGAGACCATCCTGACTATCATGGTGAAACCCCGTTTCTACTAGAAATACAAAAATTAGCTGGGCATGGTGGCGGGCGCCTGTAGTCCCAGCTACTCGGGAGGCTGAGGCAGGCGAATCACTTGAACCCGGGAGGCGGAGGTTGCAGTGAGCCAAGATCACCTCATTGCACTCCAGCCTGGGTGATAGGGTGAGCCTCTGTCTCAAAAAAAAAAAAAAAAAAATCATTCCCACAGCAAGATGGAGAGTGAACTGGAGTCAGGAGAACTAGAATAAAGGAGACTACCTGGTAGGCTATTGCAGAAAAATTAAGGGGACAGTGATAAGGATCTGAGTCAGTGTTGGTGACATCCCCACATGGTATTCTCTTCCCAGTAGGTCTCCTCCCTTTAGCCAACAAGTGTGAAGTGTTAAGGGGGCAATGTCACTGCAGAGCATGTCCCTGCCAGCTCCACTATTAGCTAAAAATTAAATTGTTTCTGGTAACAATTTTACCTGCCCATCTTTTCACAAATTATGGGGCTTATGACTGGGGTTAAACCCGTAAGAAAATCTCCATATAGCTTAAATATGCTTTTTGTGCAAAGCCTAGAAACCCATCAAAATGCTATATAAAGTAAAAGAGAAATCTCTAAAAGTTGGAAATAAAACAAATGTAAATGTATATTCTGCTGGCAATAACCTTAAAGAAATCATTCCAGATAACTTGAAATCTCAGTATTTGGACTGTGAACTCATAGTGTGATATACCTTACACAATCCTCCCTGTCCTCTACCCCACAAAAACAAAACTTAACCTATTTTCATTAACTATATTGTTGGTAATGTTTATGTTAATATTCTGAGACTTCTGAGTGTATATTCTTAGCTTATACTAATGAATAATTGTGTAATATTCTAATTATATCAGCTGGGTGCTGCAAATTGGAATTCTCAGTATAGTTTGATAAAGGAGACACAGACCAAATAAATTAAGTAAAAATTCTGTAGCCCTGAGTATCAGTATAACTTCGTGCTGTATTTTATATTAAAACAACAACAAATAATATCGATGTTAGTCCACAGAAAGGACTAGAAACCTAAAAACCCAGTCTCAACATTCCTAGTGCTCTGATCGCAATCGCCAAATGCCATTTTCCAGTAAAGAGGAAACAAGCCTCTTTGAAGAAATTGTTTTCAAGTCATGCAGGAAATACACAAGATGAGCCTTAGAACATCTTGTTATATCACTTAGCAAGGATGCTACCAATGACAATGAGGGGCATGCAAATAGACTCAAGAGCCAAATGAAAGAGGCTCTCACTGGCCAAAAACGGGCCAATTTGAGCATTCATAAGAGAAATCGCTTCAGTGGACTGAAGTACATCAAATATATTTAAATGCATGAATAGATAATGACATACACATTAATTATTCACTATTGGAGGATATTAATAAACAGCTCATTATTTTGAAGACCAAGGAGTTAAGCATTTATTCTTAATTTTCTCCCAAAAAGAAGATGAGGGGAAGTTTCTATCTAGAGGCATTTTAGATCATAAATGAAGGAATACTAGAATTAGAATACCATCATTTTTAATACCTCATTAATTAATAGATCAAAAACTGCTCACATTACAGAGACAACCAATAGTATGAAAAAACCAGCATGCAATCACCAAAATCCAAACTAAGAAAAACTCTACAAGGTAAACAACACTTCTTCAACAAATATATTGTAAGAGGGCAGAGAGATGCTGATAAACCAACAGGTAAGTGAACCCAAACCTGCAGCTTCAGCATCACCTGGGAATTTGTTAGAGATGCAAATTCCCAGACTCTATAGCAGGACTTACAGATCACCAACTCTGGAGTGGGGCCCAGCAGTTTGTGTTTGAACAAGGCTCTAGTGATTCTGATACACTCTAGTTTGAGGACCACAACAATAGAAGAAATTTAGGATGCGTATCAGCCAGCTGCAATATTCAGTACCTTATTTGGTTCCTTATTCCAAAAAACTGCCAAAACTTTTTACATCTATAGACAACATATAATATTAAGAAACTGTCCATTTTCTTAGGTGTAAAAATGGTATTAAGATTATACATATTTTTTAAAGCCCTAAAATATTTACAGATGATAAGATTTGCTTCCAAATAATACAGGAAGGGCAAAAGCAGGTGGGGTTACAGATGACACAAATTAGCTAGGAGCCAATAATTGTCAAAGGTGGAGGATGGGTTACCTAGGTGTTCTTTATTCATTCATTCTCTCCCTCTCTCGCTCTTTCTCTCTCTCTCTCTCTATATATATATATGTATATATAATAGTATATTTTTGAGATTTTTTTATTCTAAAATTTTTTTTAAACTCAAACTAGAATAAATTAAAACAAAAGATTATGACTTAAGCAGAATTAATCCAAAAGAAGAGAAAGTATATAGTACTTTTACTTAAAGGGCAGTATTGAAATACATAAAATAAGTATAAATAGTCTGAAAAAAACCTACTCCAGACTAGTTGTGGCAAAATGCTTTTGTTTAAGAAGTAAGCGAGATCTAGATGCTCTATCAATTGTCTGATGTCATTTTAAGTAACTGGCCCCATTGGAGAGAATGACTTACCTGGGAAGAAAGAGGTCCAGTCTGGTCAAGGGCATATGAATACCTACACATATTTGTTTTCCAATTTCCAAATTAGCTTAGCTTTTAGAATGTAACCTGTTAATAAACTCAGGTTTATCATCATTTTTAAAAGTTTACCACTTCAGCATATTATGATTGCAACCTGAGTAGACTAATGCAGATATTAGTAACGGCTGTTTTTTTTTCCCCTAGACAGGAGACAATCCATGTCTTACAACATAGGGAAAATAACCAAATTATGTGTTATGAGAGAGGTTCAGAGGCCTGTCCTGAAATGTCATCTCCAGTGATCTGGTGATGCTGTGGACCTAGAGTGTCATCCAAATAACTAGTCTTGAAATTTCTTCAGGACAAGAAATTTTTAAAAAACTAATTGTGAGGCTACAGTAGCCCTTAATAACTCCTTAAATTTAATTGTTGTGACAGGTTTACTTCCTCTGTAATATATCTTTGTTATTGTGCTTTTAAGAATAGAGTGAATATTCATAAGCAGAATAGTTCAGAAAAAAATTTAAAAGAATTTTTTAATGATATAGGGTGAATAGATGTAATCTCTCCTTTTTAACTTCTCCCTCTTATTTATTCTTTAGCATGGAAACATAATTTGTATATGAAAACCTGGTCCATAAGAAATCTGATTAGAAAGCACCAACTTCAAAGCCTCAGGGTATGAGTGATAGAGTGTGCTATACATTCTCACTTTAAAAAGGTGATGGCAGAATTCTGAGGATGGTTTCATGTTTTATTTTAGATATTTCACATTTGTCATTATTGTTATTATAAGCATAATTTTCTTCATTATCATTCAAATTATTATTTTGCTTAGAGTGGTCAATGATATGGAGAAAAGACCATTAAAAGTCATCACCATCCATTATCAGACATCATTCTGATAAAAGTAGTCTCAAAATAGGGACTTCTGTTCCCTTTCATCTGCTTTGAGCTCCTGCTGTGTTCCCACCCATGCTGACTACTTTGTAAAAAGGAGAAAAAAAAAGACAAAGTCCAACTTTAGAGAGCTCTAGTTGAGGAGATGAGGTGATGAGAAGAGAATCACCACATACCTATGAGGAGGCTGCAACATAGAGCTTGACAGCCTGGACTATTCAGCTTTACACTGGTTGAATTCCAATCCTGACTGCCACTCAATAGCTCTGTGATGCAGAGCAAGTTACTAACCTCCCCTGCCCCAGTTTCCTCATCTGTTAAATGAAAGTAAGAACAGTAATTACCTTGTAGAGTTGTCTTGGGATAATCCTTAACTTAGATAATCCATAAAACACTCAAATTTATCCACATATACATCCATATATTTTATTTCTCTGTTGACCACAGTTTCTTGTATCCCATACCTTTGCCTTGGGCAGACTCTTCTTTTTTGTCCTTGAAATGTAACCTTTAATAATTCAATTCTCTTAGTTTTATATGTCTAAACATGTCTTTATTTTGCCTCCAATATTGTGCATAAAATTCTAAGTTGACACTTATTTTCCTCAGCACTTTGAAGATATTTTTCCACTGTCTTCTGGACTTTACGGTGCTGATAAGAAAAAAGCTTGCTGTTGGTTTAACAATGATTACTTTGAAAATTATGTGTTTTTTTCTCACTGGTAGAATACTCACATTTAAGTAGACATTTGATGAATGTGCATATTTATTGATAAGACTCCACACAGGACTCCTAATTCCATAGATTATAGGGGAGGATCATGGTACAAACATCCTCCTCCCTTATGAAGGGGCATGGCAGAAACTGAAGGCTATTGTGACTAAAAGGAAGCTCTGCAAGATTAATAACATATAACTATAACCTTGCCTCCAAGGGGGATCTAAGAGTGTCCCCACAAGAATCTGAGAGACTGTAAGAGGATATGAAGAGAACAGCTGAGGACCCTTATTTTTATTTATTTATTTATATTTAATTTTTTTTTCAGACATCAGTGTTACTTGCCAAGACCCTCATTTTTAAACTCCCACGAGTTATTACGTTCCTTTCCACTCTTGCTTTCCAATTCCTACACTAGGACAAGTCTGTATTTTGAGTATATGAGTCAAGTATGGCAAAAACTACAGTACTTTAAAAACTTTTATTTTAGTCCTTCCTGGCCCATGCTAAAACTTACATCTAGAAATATGGCAAAACAAAATGAAACAGATCTCTCCTTGTACATAAAATAGCTAAAAATTTGGCCTCTTTATTGATCTTATGTCATATATTTGGCTTGAAATAAAACAACAAAAAAACAAACAGTTACAATTAAGGGTTATACAAACTAAATTTTTCTTCTAAATCTCTAAATGCGCTTAGAGAGCAACTTGCAGGGCATACACAGGGCCTTGAGAGTCGGTCCCACAGAAAATACTCATGTAAATGAAACAAGAAGGATGCTATTTGCTTTTCATTACATAAACATCACCTGAACTTAACTAATCAATCCACTTATTTGATAAAAATCATCTAGGACCAAAAGCACTATCAAGTTTGCTGGGTGCCATTTTCACTCTAATCATACCAAAAAGGCCTAGAAATAATTCGAAACTAGAAAGAGGCCCAAGTAGTAAGGCTACCTGTGGCTCTTGCTGAAAAACATTTGCCAGTCTGATGTGCGTGTGTCTAGAAAGAATGGTAGAAAATAAAGAGTTCTGCTTGAGTTCAGGAGAACTTCCCAGAAGGAGGTGGTGGGCCAAGAAATCCACCTGCCTGCTTGGTGGCGGCTCGTGAAGGGGCAAGGCCAAGAATCTTCTGAATGTTCTGTGAAGAAAACAGAGTAAGGATAGGGTTTTAGTATCAAATATACAGAAGATGTATTTTATGTAGCTCTCAGGCAAAGGAAACTCATATAGATTAAAAGTATCATTATGACCTGCAATAGGATGATTATCACTATGTTAATTTTAAAAAGGCCTACAATGTAATGAAAATCACAGAACAGTAAAAGCCTTCCTTACCTGATGAGACCTTGGTCTACTAATGAAAGTGGTTGATTTTTTTCAAGCAGACAATGATAAAAGGAGATAATCTTTTTAACAAGAAGCATATGAAGAATATTCATTAGCTATTTCTTATGGGCATTTTCTTTGAGTATGGGTCTGCTGGCTGGATTTGTCATTACTGCACTGTCTATAATTTTCAGTTTCGGCCAGGTGTGGTGGCTCACGCCTGTAATACCAGCACTTTGGGAGGCCAAGGCAGGTAGATCACTTGAGGCCAGGAGTTCAAGACCAGCTTGGACAGGATGGTAAAACCCCATTTCTACTAAAAATACAAAATAATTAGCTGAGTGTTGTGGCGTACGCCTGTAGTCCCAGCTACTCGGGAGGTTGAGGCATGAGAGTCCCCTGAACCCAGGAGGCAGAGGCTGCATGAGCCAAGATTGCACCACTGTACTCCAGCCTGGGCAGCAGAGTGAGATTCTGTCTAAAAAATCAGTTTCAGTTTCTTTACAGTGTTGAAAGTACTTAGAAACCTGCAAAGCACTCTGAGTTCAGAATTCTCTTAAATTTTCAGCACCGCCCATCTTTTTCCATTGTTTCATCTACATCTAATGCAATTTCTTAAGAAACTCACTTTTATTCAGTTTTTAAAAATGTATTTCATTCTCATAATAATGTTTTGGTTTTTTTTTTTTTTTTTTTTTGAGGCGGAGTCTCACTCTGTCATCCAGGCTAGAGTGCAGTGGCGCGATCTCGGCTCACAGTAACCTCTGCCTCCTGGGTCAAGTGATTCTCCCTGCCTCAGCCTCCTGAGTAGCTGGGATTATAGGCGCCTGCCACCATGCCCAGCTAATTTTTGTATTTTTTTTAGTAGAGATGGGGTTTCATCTCTACTAAAGTTCAATTGGCGAGGCTGGTCTTGAACTCTTGACCTCAGGTGATCTGCCTGCCTCAGCCTCCTAAAGTGCTGGTATTACAGGTGTAAGCCACCATGCCTGGCCAAAACCCCTCCCCGCGCCCCCCTGCTTTTTTTTTTTTAGGATGGAGTCTGGTTCTTGTCGCCCAGGCTGGGGTGCAATGGCATGATCTCAGCTCACTGCGACCTCCGCCTCCCGGGTTCAAGCAATTCTCCTGCCCCAGTAGCTGCTGCTCCCAAGTAGCTGGGATTACAGGCATGCACCACCACGCCCAGCTGATTTTTGTATTTTTAGTAAAGACGAGGTTTCACCATATCGGCCAGGCTGGTCTCAAACTCCTGACCTCAAGTGATCCGCTCGCCTCAGCCTCCCAAAGTGCTGGGATTATGGGCATGAGCCACTGCGTCCAGCCAATGTAGCGTTTTATAAGAGGAAAAAAACCTTAGAGATCCTGATTATTCTTGCCCAATTCCTTCATTTTATATCTGAAGAAACTAAAACTCAGAAAGGTATGATGGATGGCTTATCCAGAATTACAAAGCTAAATTAAGAGCACAGTTAGAATTTAAACCTATTTTGTTTTGACCCTAAATCTAATGGATTCTCTTACACAGTAGTCTCTATGTTAAAGTTTTGCTCTTCAGAACAAACTCCATTCTGTGGTAGGCAGGTTTACATGCACTAAACTATTCATCCAGTAGTTACTGAGTACCTACTGGATACTATGAGAATATCCATTCCCAGGCTTCTCTGCAAGCATACACACCCTCAATCCTTCATCATGAAGAATGATGACTATTATGGATAAGAGTGTATATTGAGGTAACACTGTTAGAATACAACAGAATGTTTAAATATGGAGGACAAACTTTAAGGACTCATCTAAATTATATTTACCATAAAATATTTCAATACATACATTCCACAATACTATAGCTCATGCTTTAAAAAGACATCTGAAACAGGTGAAGAAAAAAATCAATCGTTAGTACATTAGGATACTTCTCCTTAGTAAAGATGGAAAATGATGTGACTTTGTATTTCTTTTTCTGAGATGCGGTCTTGCTCTGTCACCCAGGCTGCAGTGCAGTGGTGTGGTCACAGCTCATTGCAACCTCCACTTCCCGGGCTCAAGCATTCTTCCCACCTTAGCCTTCCGAGGAGCTGGGACTACAGGCATGCCACCATACCCAGTTAATTTTTGTATTTTTAGTAGAGTCGGGGTTTTGCCATGTTGGCCACGCTGGTCTCAAACTCTTGGGCTCCAGTGATCCGCTCACCTCAGCCTCCCAAAGTGCTGGGATTATCGGGGTGGGCCACCATGCCTGGTCTACTTTGCATTATCTTTTTTTTTTTTTTTTTTTTTTTTTTTTTTTTTTTTTTTTTTTTTTTTGAGGCAAAGTCTCACTCTGTTGCCAGGCTGGAGTGCAGTGGTGCGATCTTGGCTTACTGCAACCTCCGCCTCCCGGGTTCAAGCGATCCTCCTGCCTCAGCCTCCCAAGTAGCAGGGACTACAGGCGCGCACCACCATGCCCAGCTAATTTTTTGTGTTTTTAGTAGAGACAGGGTTTCACTATGTTGGCCAGGATAGTCTCGATCTCTTGACTTCGTGATCCACCCGTCTCGGCCTCCCAAAGTGCTGGGATTACAGGTGTGAGCCACCATACCCGGCCTACATTACTTTTATAATAAAAATAGCTCCTTAAAGCTCACCTCCAAAAAACCCATTACACAAAGCAGTAAAAAGACCAAATGATGTCACTAATTTGCAATTTCTTTAGTTAATTAATAAGTATTTCCTGAGCACCTACAATGTATTTAGCACTAAACTAGGCATTAAGGGAAATTGCTTTAAAGATAAAATTTGAAATAGTAAGACATACAGAATTAGCTGCTGATAAACATACTTGTCTAGTTAACAAATACAGTAATATAGCCTAGAAAAAATACACAAGGGATTCTTGCTCAGTTATTCTGAAGGGTCAAATAGATGAGTCCTTAAAACTTTAGAGATTAAAAACCAATGTAAAAATGTTGGATGCCCTTTATAGGTTTACTGTGATTTAAAGAAGATGATTGAAAAAATAAAAAATAAATAATATTTTGAAGAAATGAGAAACTGAACTGGTAGTCTGTTGAATTTCATTTACTAACTCAAAATATTTAAATGACTACTGAGGGTAAGCCACTGCTCTAGATGGGAATATCTCAAATATCAATAGCAGCAACAAAAAAGTGTTAAAAATGAGACACTTCAGTAGCCACAAAGTACATGGAAATTCAGGCAACTCTATCCTTTCCATGTGGCTCTTGCCACAGACCCATTTTGGGAACACTAAATTAAATGTATCGGTGTTACATTACGCAAGTATTTGTATTTTAACACAAACGCTCTGCATTTACTGCATGCAATTTTATCCTTTAGTGAAATTCTAAACTAATCTGTTTAAATTCCTATAGTCTCACAGGTGAAACCTAGGTCTTCTATTTTTCTCAGATAGACTTCCCCTGCTTTCCCATCAGTAAAATCTTTGTAGGAACTAAGTGATGGTCTCAAGATGCAAGAGCCACAGGTAAAAGGACCAGAGGTCACTAACATCTCTATAGTAGTAACATCCTACATTTCTACACACTTTAAAGTTTGCAAACAGTTCTAAGGACTAGATAGTAGTCCTTAGTTATCCCTGCTGTTGAGATGAGAAAGTTGATGCAGGGAGAGGTTACAAGTCAGAAAGTGAACTGATACAACTCAAAGTGCAGTTTTCCTTTATTAAGCCGCCTCTCTGTAACAGACTGTTACCTTAGGAATAAGAAAGTCACATAAAGAAGTAAAAAAAAAAAAAAAAAAAAAGAATAAAATATCGTATAACAGGCCTATTTTTAAAAAATCACAATTACGTTGTTAAATGAGCAAATGCTTTCTCTCTCTCTCTCT
Source organism: Mandrillus leucophaeus (assembly GCF_000951045.1). Classification (NCBI taxonomy): domain Eukaryota; kingdom Metazoa; phylum Chordata; class Mammalia; order Primates; family Cercopithecidae; genus Mandrillus; species Mandrillus leucophaeus. The sequence continues at coordinate 95,279 of NW_012102110.1, forward strand.
CTATATATATACACACACACACATATATATACACACACGCATACACACACACACATATATATATACCCATGCACATATAAAATACAGTTGCTATGCAAAAAACCCATGGAATGTACAATGCAAAGAATGGACCCTAATATAAACTATGGATTTGGGGGTAATAATGATATGTCAGCATAGATTAATCAATAATAACAAACGTACCACTCTGGTGGAGAAAGTTGATAGAGGGGTGTGCTATGCATATGTGGGGGCAAGGCATATATATGAAATCACTGTACCTTCCACTCAATTTTGCTGTGAACCTAAAACTGTTCTAAAAAATAAGGTCTTTATATAAAAAGGAATATAAAGTATTTAAGAATATATAGTAAGATAATAGTTGTATTAATAATAGTTGTATACTTTTTCTCATACCTTGCCTTCCCCAACTTTCTGAAATACTGCTAAGTGGAATACTTTTAAAATAAAGAAAAATATTCTTGTGGGTGCTATTTTAAAGTGAAGGTCATAGTATGAAGCGAAAAAAAAGAATAACAACAATAATAATGGTTAACAGTTACTGAGTACTTACACTCTGTAAGGCATTGTTCTAAGCACTTTATGTGTATGTTCTCATTTAAATCCTCACAACTTAATGAAGTGGACATTATTATCCTTGCATGCAGATAAGAAAAATAAGATACCAACTGTCAGGCTGTAATTCAATAAATTCACTGAATATCACACTGTACAACAGGCACTTTTGTAAATATTATCTCATTACATCTTTCAACAATCTCATCCATTAAACTTAACCTGACTGCTTTCCTATAATCTCTCAATTTTTCTTTCTTTCTTGAGGTCAAGTTTTCAGGCCTTGTTAATTAGCAAGATTTAGTTTAGAAATATGCATTTAGGCCAGGACTGGTAGCTCACGCCTGTAATCCCAGCACTTTGGGATGTCAAGGCGGGTGGATCATCTGAGGTCAGGAGTTCGAGAGCAGCCTGGCCAGCATGGTGAAACCTATCTCTACATGCGCCTGTAATCCTAGCTACTTGGGAGGCTGACGCAGGGGACTCATTTGAAACCTAGGAGGCAGAGGTTGTAGGAGATCGTGCTGCTGCACTCCAACCTGGGTGACAGAGCAAGACTCCATCTCAAAACAAACAACAAAAAAAAGAAATATGCATTTAGCTAAAAGTTAGGAGTTTTAATATATAATAAAGATGCTATGAAAGAAAATACAAATGCAAAATATAGTAAGATGCAATCAAGTTTTGGAAAAATGTAAAACAATTATTTTGAATTCCTGTCCAGTCCTGTGTAACAGGGTAACAAATGAAGAGTGTATACCCAGAAGAGAAAAACAAAGGAAAACCATCTTCCTGTAATTGTGTCTTCTATTGGCAGGAAAACCAGAAAAATACCACCACAGGATTTGTGTTCCTTCCTCTTTACAAAGATTAAGAACCAGTGATCAAGAAGAGGAAGTTGTTGGTTGTTAACTGGATATTTTGGGACGACTCAGGTCAATGGCGATAAACACATTCTGTGAAATATTATTCCTTAGTCATTTAGCTAAAATAACACACCTATGGCAATCTTCAGTTCACTCTGTTAGTTTCTCTGACATCTGGCAACCGGTCTTCACTTCCAATTAATCACAATATCTCATTAATTCCCGTAATACAATCTTTACTGTATCAACAAAGCTCTGTATAAAATCTAATCACCTCAAAATGACCCTTTTCAGTATCACCAGGGCTCTCACATTATATCTAACTAGACTATTTCGGAAAAATAATGTAGAGATTAAATATTTACTTAAAAAAAACCCAACAGTACAAGCTTGATATCACTGAAATATTATTGGGTTAGCAATCAGAAAACATGGGTTATAGTGCTGACAAACTATACAATAAAACAACAGGAATGATCTTTTCATTTTACCAAGTCTCAATTTCCTTACTGTTAAAAAAAGAGGGTTGATTAGATCAATCATTTTCAGACCCTTAAAGCCTTTAACAACTCTTATTTTTTAACTTTTAAAATAAATTTCTATTCTTTTTTTTTTTTTTGAGACGAAGTCTCACTCTGTCGTCCAGGCTGGAGTGCAGTGGTGCGATCTCGGCTCACCGCAACCTCCACCTCCCGAGTTCAAGCAATTCTCTTCCTCAGCCTTCCGAGTAGCTGGGATTACAGGGCCTGCCACCATGTCGGCTAATTTTGTATTTTTAGTAGAGACAGGGTTTCACCATCTTGGCCAGGCTAGTCTTGAACTTCTGACCTCATGATCCACCTGCCTCGACCTCCCAAAGTGCTGGGATTACAGGTGTGAGCCACCGCACTCGGCCCATCTTTTTTTTTTTTGCACACAATTCACAGAGATTAAAAGAAGCTTTTTGAAAAATAAAATGTGATGTAAAAAAGCCCAATACAGAAAACAAAATAAGGTAGAAAACTGAAGCTCCCTTCTGGGTCCTTCTTAACACATATATTACAGAGTAGAAATAAACATTCTGAAAGGTAAGCACATCAAATCTGCACTAGAGTAATGTCACTTCCTTTGTAATGATCAATGAATATTTTCTGTTTTAGGTTGACCAAAGGCCCTCTGTAATAGAGGTCTTTTCTGCTGGGGTCAAGGGATTAAATGACAATCTCTTTCCCTCTCACTTCCTCCTTCCTTTCCTCTTTCTCTTTCTCCCCTATCTTTCCAATGAAAACGTCCCTAGATCTCTTTTAGCTCCTTCTTTGAGGATCAATCAAGGAGAATATTCTGAATTTCAGTTTAGTGCAGAGACAAAATGTTTTATTTTTTGAAAATCTCATAATGGAGGGAATAACCCCAGTCGGCACTGTGAGGAGTGTCTAAAACTCAGAATAAACTACAGTCTTACTGGTTCGAAGAACCAAAAAGCAAGGTTCAGGAAAACCACAGCTACTGAAAATAAAGAAAGAATCCTGGAAAACAGAGAGACAACGAAACAGGAGCCTCACATTTTGCGTATAAACTCTGCCCCCAAATCTCTGCTTAATTTTTTTTTTTTTTTTTTGAGACAGAATCTTGCTGTCACCCAGGCTGGAGTGCAGTGGCGCAGACTCAGCTCACTGCAACCTCCGCCTCCCAGTTTCAAGTGATTCTCATGCCTCAGCCTCCTGAGTAGCTGGGATTACAGACGTGTACCACCAAGCATGGCTAATTTTTGTATTTTTGGTAGAGACGGGGTTTCACCATGTTGGCAATGTTGATCTCGAACTCCTGACCTCAAGTGATCTACCCACCTCGGCCTCCCAAAATGCTGGGATTACAGGCATGAGCCACCACACCTGGCTCTGCTTAATTTTTAAACTACGTGCAAGGCAGCCTATAAGCAGCCCAGTTAAGACTAAAATAACTGACCTGAGACTTCAGCTGCCATCTACCACAAAGAAGAGTTTGGAGTTTGAGTGCTGCTATGGTTTGAATGTTCGTGTCCCTTACAAATTCATATGTTGAATCCAAACTACCAAGGTGTTAGAAGGTGGAGCCTTTGGGAGGTGATTAGGTCACAAGGGTTCTGCCCTCTTTAATGGGATTAATGTCCTCTTTAAAAAAAGGTACCAGAGAGCTGCCCTGTGCCTTCCACCATGTGAGGATGCAGACAGAAGGCACTCTCTATGAAGCAGGCAGGAAACAGGCCCTCACCAGACACTGAATGTGCCTTGATTTTGGACTTCCCAGCCTCTGAAAGAGTAAGAAATCAATTTCTATTGTTTGTGGTATTTTGTTACAGTAGCCCTAATGGACTAAGACAAATGCCAGGTTAACTGCCTGCCTAAACAAAAATATCAACACTTCTTCCAAAGAATAAAAGAATCCAGAATCTCTTCAACCTATCATTTACATTATCCAGGATATGATCCAAAATTACTAAATATATCAAGAAACTGGAAAATATACTGTTACTTAAGAGAACAGGCCGGGTGCAGGGGCTCACGCCTGTAATCCCAACACTTTGGGAGGCCGAGGCAGGTGGATCACCTGAGGTCAGGTATTTGAGATCAGCCAGCCTGACCAACATGGTAAAACCCGGTCTCCATTAAAATTACAAAATTAGCCTGGCATGGTGGCGGGCACCTGCAATCTCAGCTACTCAGGAGGCTGAGACAGGAGAATCACTTGAACTGGGAGGTCTAGGTTGCAGTGAGCTGAGATCGCGCCACTGCACTCCAGCCTGGGAGACAAGAGCAAGACTCCATCTCAACAAAAAAAAAAAAAAAAAAAAAAAAAACAGGCAATGGAGTCCAAATTCCAAATGCTGGAATTAGCACAGAAGGTGTTTTTGTTTTGTTTTTCAGACAGGGTCTCGTTCTGCTGCCCAGGCATGAATGCAAAGGCATGATCACAGCTTACCTCAAACCTGACTTCCAGGGCTCAAGCAATCCTCCCACTTAAGCCTCTATAGCCCAGCAGCTGGGACTACAGGTACATGCCACTGTGCCCAGCTAATTTTTGTATTTTTTGTAGAGACGAGATTTTGCCCTGTTGTCACTTGGGCTCAAGTGAGCCTCCTGCCTCAGCTTCCTAAATGCTGAACAGGCATGAGCCACCACACCCAGCGTAGCAGACAAGGTTTTTAAAGCAGCTAAATAATTATGGACACAAAACATGGCTCATAATATATTAACAAACAAGAAATCTCAGGAAGAATGCCAAATAAAGCAAAAATTCTGAAACTGAAAAATATAATACCTAAAATTCAAAAATCGTTGGGTGGGCTTAGGGTTAACACAGATTAGAGGAGTCTATGAACTTGAAGACAGATCAACAGAAATTATCCCATCTGAAGAACAGAAAAAAACAAGAGTAAAAAAAATTCAATGTAGCTTCAGTGTTCTGTTGGACAATACCAAAAAAGACTAATATATAAGCAACTGGTGTTCCAGAAGAAGAAGAGAGAGAGAATGAGGCAGAAAATAGTTGAAGAAATAGTGATTGAAATTTCCCTACATTTAATGAAAACCATAAGTCTTAGCAGGAAAAACTTTTAAAAAATACCCTAGGCACATCATAGTCAAATTTCTGAGAACCAATCTCAAAGAGAAAATCTGAAAGTAGCTAGAGAAAAGTGACATTACTTACGAGGACACAAAGATATGAAGAACTTTTCAGAAACAATGGAGGCCAGAAAATAGGAGAAAGGCATTTAAAATGCTTAAAGGTTAAAAAAAACAAAAAAGCCAACCCAGAATTCTATGTCCAGTGAAAATATCCTTCAAGAATGAAGATAAAATATTTTCAGATAAATGAAGAGTAAGAGAATTTGTCACCAGCAGACTTGTACTATTAGAAGCATAAGAAAGAAAAATGAAATTGCTTCATGCTATACCGTGAGGTAAAGATTCGGGCAATCCTTCTCAGTGACAAGCTTCACTTCCTGTTACATCTCACCAACAGCTCTAGATTCAGTAGTCCCTAGATCCATTACAAACATTCATGCCTCCGTGTTTCCTATGCCAAGAACACTTAAGAATGGAAAGTTGCCAGGTGCTTAGCACTTTGGGAGGCCCAGGTGGGTGGATCACCTGAGGTCAGGAGTTCAGATCAGCCTGGCCAACATGGCAAAACCCTGTCTCTATTAAAAATGCAAAAATTAGCCAGGTGTGATGGTGGGAGCCTGTAATCTCAGCTACTCAGGAGGCTGAGGCAGGAGAATCACTTGAACCCGGGAGGCAGAGGTTTCAATGAGCCGAGATCGAGCCATTGCACTCCAGCCTGGGTGACAGAGCGACATTCTGTCTCACAACAACAACAAAAATAAACTCAGAATTGCTCTTTGTTGCTTAAAGTGAAATATATACATTGTGGTTTATTTTATTTATTTATTTATTTATTTATTTATTTATTTATTTATTTATTTATTTTGAGACAGAGTCTCACTCTGTCGCCCAGGCTGGAGTGCAGTGGCACGATCTTGGCTCCCTGCAAGTTCTGCCTCCAGGTTCACACCATTCTCCTGCCTCAGTCTCCCAAGTACCTGGGACTACAGGCGCCCGCCACTACGCCCAGCTGATTTTTTTTTGTATTTTTTTAGTAGAGACAGGGTTTCACAGTGTTAGCCAGGATGGTCTCAATCTCCTGACCTCATGATCCACCCACCTCGGCCTCCCAAAGTGCTGGGATTACAGGTGTGAGCCACCGCACCTGGCGCGTTACATCGTGTTTTATTAAGATATCAACCCAAGCCACAATTTTAAAATCTGAGACTTAACAAATTAAAGAGCAATATTCCACAGAGATCAAAGGATCTATGCTAAACCAAGAGAGATCTGTATTGTCATTACCTTAGCTTTCACTAGGATAAACTCCTGCTATGGTTTGAATGTGTCCCCGAAAAGTTCATGTGGTGGAAGTTTAATCCCTCTGCCCTCATGAATAGATTCATGTCATTATCACGGGAGTGGGTTCCTTATCACGAGTGGCTTTGCTATAAAAGTAAGCTCTCTCTGGTTCTCGCTCTTGCCCTCTCACCATGTGATGTCCTCTACCACGTTATGATGCAGCAGGAAGGCCCTCAGCAGATGCCAGCACCATGCTCTTGGACTTCCTGCAGAACTGTGAGCTAAATTGTCTTTATAAATTAGCCAGGCTGTGGTATACTGTTACAGCAATAGAAAATGAGCTAAGGCAGCTCTATTACAGAGACCATTTCAAAAATTTAAGTATATACCTCAGCTAAGCAAGAGTACAACTTATTGGTGGACATAATCATTTAGCTATTCAACAAACACTTCAAACTCAGCGTGTCTTCTAACCAACATACTCTTCTTTCTTCTATTCCCAACCTCTTAGTGCAACTAGTCCCCATTTGGTCACCAAAATCAGAAACCTGAAAGTCATCTTAGTTCTTCCTTTCTCCTTCACATTAAATCAGTAAGTTCAGCTGGTTTCCCCTTCTATTTATTTCTCAATCTTGTCCCATCCTTTTCATCCCTTTCTTCACTGTTATAGTTTATAACATAATGATTTTTTGCTAGACTATTATAATAGTCCTTGGTATTTCTGTATTTTAGTCATGCTCCTCTTATAGCTAACCTTCACAATGCAGTAAGTGCCAGAAAATATTTGCCAGAAAAGGAAGCCTTGAAACTTGATTGCGTTTAAAAGGAAGAAGAGGGAGGCATTCAGAAATAAGGAAAAACAGAAGCAAAAAGTACATCTGAGTGAGTGTAACATGAAAACTATTAAGCAAGCCAGAATGGGCAAAGTGCTGTATTTGTGGGGATATGATGGGATATGAATTGAGAAAAATATTAAGCAACACAATGACAAAGATCTTGGTGAGCCATGAACTATAATTCAATTTCCCATTGATTCTCACATGCCAGGGTGATAATGGTTTGAATCTGTGTCCCCACCCAAATCTCATGTCAAATTGTGTGGTTTAGCACCATCCCCCTTGATACTGTTCTTGTGAGAGTGAGTGAGTTCTCACGAGATCTGGTTGTTTAAAAGTGTGTAGTATCTCCCTCCTCTCTCTCTTATTCCTACTCTGGCCATGTGACATGCCTGCTCCCCTTCTGCATTCTGCCATGATTCTAAGTTTCCTGAGACCTCCCCAGAAGTTGAGCAGATGCTAGCATCATGCTTCCTGTACCAGCCTGCAGAGCCATAAGCCAATTAAACCTCTTGTCTTTATAAATTACCCAGTCTCAGGTATTTCTTCATAGCTATGCAAGAACAAACTAATACACAGGGCAACAAAAACTCTTCTGCCACAGACAGTATTCAGAAGGAGGGGAGAAAAAGAGAATCACTTGTGTAACAAATACTGAAAATGTTATGTTCCTATTTACTGCATGTGCAAACCTTTCCACTACAAAGCCTGCCAAATGGCAGTATGTTCAGAAACTGAATAATGCCTTAAAATAAAGAATTATTCAGCCAGAGACCTTAATTATCTTTTTTTTTTTTTTTTTCTTTTTTGAGACAGGGTCTCACTCTGCTGCCCAGGCTAAAGTCCAGTGATGTAATCAAGTCTCACTGCAAACTCAAATTCCCAGGCTTTTGTGACCTTCCCACCTTGGGTAGCTGGGACTACAGGCACATGCCACCATACCCAGCTAATTGTTAAATTTTTTGTAGAGATGGAGTCTCACAATGTTGCCTAGGCTGGTCTCAAATTCCTGAGCTCAAGTGATCCTCACGCCTCAGCCTACCAACGTGCTGGAATTACAGGCATGAGCCACAGCACCCCGCCACCCTTTCACTTTCATAGTTCCATCTCAAAAGCCACTTCATTCTCTAAACCTTTCTGCCCGAACCCTTCCCCACTAATCGAATGTTATAGCTCTCTTACGGGCCTTCATAACCCTTTTACTTCCTTAGTTCTCACTCTTTTTCACTGTGAATGTCAAATTACCAAGTTGGCCAAATGTAAATTCTATAACCTAAACTTTGTCTCTACTGCGAATAACCTAAAATTACCACATTGTTAAACTTACTTGTGCTCCTGAGCTGCTAAACGGTGCTGGTATATAATGAAGAAATGATACTGGGAAGACCAAACGCACTCTCTACTTTTGTAGCTTTAGGCAGTTGTAATAAAGAAGAAGCCTGAGAGCTCTAAGAATGGGATGTGGAATCCATGTTTGGTTTTATCACTGCTTCTCATCCCTAAGGATCAGTCATCTAGACCTACAGCCACTTAAAATGGCTTTTGGAAGATACACTGAAATTCTAGAATGAGCAACTGAAAGAACTCAGTAACAATGAGTAAACATTTCTAGTATTTTAAAAGTAAAAGTTAATTGGTATGACAGCAAGGAAAAATATACATATTAAATGGTAGATGTGATCACTCACCTGTCGAATTGACATAGTACAGAGAATATACAGGAAAATGAAGGAACAGTCTGTGGTATCATCTCCCAGCAGATTTCGATGAGACAGTCCTTGGATGTAAGAAAGAGGGGTAAAAGGAAGCTTTGCCACCACTCTACCATCAAATCTAAAAGAAAAAAAAAAACCAAAGAATTGTTATTTTTGGAAGACTGACAAGTTTCTTACTTCTAAAGAAGAATCTGGGACAGAAATAGAGCTTTAAGTCTCTGATCTCTGAAAAACAAAGAGAGGGTGACATGATAAAAATACACATGAACCTGATGTGCCACGATGTAAGGAAGAGCCTAGATTATTCTCATAAATCTTTTCTTAAATTAGTGGTTCTCAATTCTTTTGGTATCAAGACCCCTTTATATATTGACAAATTATTTAGGACCCTAAAAACTTTGCGTTTATGTAGCTTATAGTTGTTAATATTTACTGTATTAGAAATTAAAAATGAGAAATGTTTAATATTTATTTACATTTTTTGAGACAGAGTCTTGCTGTGTCGCCCAGACTGGAGTGCAGTGGCACAATCTTGGCTCACTGGAACCTTCGCCTCCCGGGTTCAAGTGATTCTCCTGCCTCAGCCTCCCAAGTAGTTGGGATTACAGGTGTGTGCCACCATGCCTGGCTAATTTTTGTATTTTTAGTTGAGACGGGGATTCATCATTTTGGCCAGGCTGGTCTCCAACTCCTGACCTCAGGCGATCTGCCTGCCTTGGCCTCCCAAAGTGCTGGGATTACAGGCGTGAGCTACCGCCTCCGGCCAGAAAATCTTTTATATCTTGTAAGTCATTTAATTATATGAAGTTGAACATGCATGAGACCTTAAACCAGCAGCAAATCTGAGAAAACTTCTGATAGTTCTTTTTTTTTTTTGAGATGGAGTCTTGCTCTGTCACCCAGGCCGGAGTGCAGTGGCACCATCTCAGCTCACTGCAACCTCCGCCTCCTGGTTCAAGCGATTCTGCTGCCTCAGCCTCCTGAGTAGCTGGGATTACAGGCATGCACCAGCACACCCAGCTAATTTTTGTATTTTTAGTAGAGACGGGGTTTCACAATGTTGGCCTTGATGGTCTTGATCTCTTGACCTCGTGATCTGCCCGCCTCAGCCTCCCAAAGTGCTACAGGAATAGAAGCTTGTTATAAGGAACAGAAATTGGTGTCTAGGATAATAAAGAAAAAAATTGGGAAGAGAAAAAGGAAGGTGCAAAGACAGAGATGATTCACAATAGGTGGATTATGTCTTTAAGTGCACTTACTCTGTGACTCCAGAGGGTAGGACCACTGCTCACGAGTACAGATATAGGGAGGCATATTTTGGCCCAATAAAAGGAATTATTTTCAAACTCTAAAAACCACACAATAAAAGTACTAGTTATCTCAGAAACCACTAAGCTCCTCATTGTTGGAAATAAAGGATGACAAATTATCTGCTAGAGACATTACTGATGAGCTTTCTGTATTGGGAGAGAAGTTATGTGTTAAACGACTTTTAAGATGTCTTCCAGGCCGGGCGTGGTGGCTCATACCAGCACTTTGGAAGGCTGAGGCAGGCGGATCTCCTAAACTGCTGACTCACCTAAAGTCAGAGTTTCGAGACCAGCTGACCAACATGGAGAAACCCTGTCTCTACCAAAAATACAAAATTAACCAGGCATGGTGGTGCATGCCTGTAATCCCAGCTACTCGGGAGGCTGAAGCAGGAGAATCACTTGAACCTGGGAGGCGGAGGTTGTGGTGAGCCGAGATCGCGCCATTGCACTCCAGGCTGGGCAACAAGAGCCCAACTCTGTCTCAAAAAAAAAAAAAAAAAAACTCTTTCAATTCTAAAATCCTGTTATTTCAACTTTATGTAAATGATTCAGGAAGAGATGCCAGAAAGAACAATGAGAAATAAGTAGCTATATCTAGTCCTTTTTCTGGCAATCTGGGAGTTCAAGTCCTTCCCTTCTTAATCTAACCTTAGATTTTTTTTCCTTAAAGCATCTGCCAGCTGTTAACAAATTTTAAGAGTGTAAGGTTATTTTTGTTTGTTTCAAACAGGGTCTCGCTCTGTTTGAAGCTGGAAAGCAGTGGTGCAATCATGGCTTACTGCAGCCTTGACCTCCTAGGCTCAAAGAATTCTCCTGCCTCAGCCTCCCAAGAGGGTGAGATTACAGGGGCATATCACCATGCCCAGCTACTTTTTTTTTTTTTTTTTTGTAGAGGGGTGGTCTTCCTATGTTGCCCGGGCTGGTCTCAAACTCCTGGCTTCAAGTGATCTTCCTGCCTCAGCCTCCCAAATTGCTGGGATTATAGGAATGAGCCACCACTCCTGGCTTACACAATCTTTTAGTATCCCTTATAGTCTTCGCCAGGCGTGGTGGCTCATGTCTCATAAACCCAGCACTTTGAGAGGTCGAGGCGGGAGGATCACTTAAAGCCATGAGTTCGAGACCAGTCTGGGCAACATGGTGAAACCCTATCTCTACCAAAAAAAAAAATTAGCCAGATGTCGTGGTGCATGTCTGTAGTCCCAGATACTCAGGAGGCTGAGGTGGGGATCACTTGAGCCCAGTAGGTTGAGGCTGCAGTGAATAGTGATCACACCACTGCACTTCAGCCTGGATGACAGAGCAAGATCTGGTCTCAAAAAGAGATGATCAAAGTTAAACTTGGAGAAATTATGTTAAAGACTGAATAACTTTTGTTCAATATAATCAAAACATGTATTAGACTTTTAATTTCATATGCCAGTTTATAAAAATAGATATACAGCCTTTAACTTCTAGGTGCTGACAATCTAAGACACAATATTTTTTTAAAATGTACAGGGTACAAAGACCAGAACAAAAACATGAATACAGCACTAATATTGGTAAAATATATTACGTGAACCTCCACTAGTTTGGGAAAACAAAACAAGCAAATAAAAAGCTATTGTTTGCCAGCGTTCTGAATAAGAACGTTGATGAAAATAATATACATAAAACCGAAAAAATAAGGCTGGGAGCAGTGGCTCATGCCTGTAATCCCAGCACTTTTGGAGGCTGAGGCGGGTGGATCATGAGGTCAGGAATTCAAGACCAGCCTGGCCAATATGGTGGAACCCCCTCTGTACTAAAAATATAAAAATTAGCCAGGCGTGGTGGCACGTGCCTGTAGTCCCAGCTACTTGGGAGGCTGAGGCAGGAGAATGGCGTGAACCCGGGAGGCGGAGCTTGCAGTGAGCTGAGATCCGGCCACAGCACTCCAGCCTGGGTGACAGAGTGAGACTCCGTCTCAAAAAAAAAAAAAAAAAAAAAAAAAACAGAAAAAAAAAATAGGCTTCTTTCCTGCCAACATATCCTTTTATAAGAAACCTGATTATAATGAAACTTTCATATAATTTTCCTCCTTGAAGATACTCTACTTGACTTCTTTGACTTATATAGCTTGGAAGACCTATATCTCACACACACACACAGCATCTAGTATTTTATCTTATATTGATGAACTGCAAAAATAATCTGGCATTTCAATACTGGTCCAAGGTCTAATAACTTAATCACCAAATATTTGATAAGTGCTTATTATATTATTAACTCTATTAAGGATAACGTATCACATATGCTTGCATTATAGCTTTGAAAACCTCCATTCTCTAAAAATTTCATAAATATCATAGCAGTGATATAGGCATTCTCTTCATCTTGTTCCCATCTTTACTGCAGTATCTTTGGTATTTTACCTTCAAGTATTTAACCCTCTTCTGGTTATTCTAATTCATTGCACATTAGAACTAGAGAACAGTGATAGAGAGAAAGGAAGGGAGGGAGGGAAGAGAATTTGGGAAAGATGACAATATTATTTGTCTGATCATATGATTATCTACCTAGAAAACTAGAGAATCAAATTAAAAGCTATGAGAGTTCAGGAAGATGTCCAGTTAGAAAATAAAATCACAAAAATTGATAACCTGCTGGGCATGGTGGCTCACGCCTGTAATCCCAGCACTTTGGGAGGCTGAGGCGGGTGGATCACTTGAGGTCAGGAGCTCAAGACCACCCTGGCCAACATGGTGAAACCCCATCTCTACTAAAAATACGAAAATAAGCCAGGCGTAGTGACACATGCCTATAATCCCAGCTACTCAGGAGGCTGAGGCGGAGAATCACTTGAACCTGGGAGGTAGAGGCTGCAATAAGCCAAGATCATGCCACTGCATCCTAGTCTGGTCAACAGAGAACAGAGTGAGACTCTGTCTCAAAAAAAAAAAAAAAAAAAAAGGTAACCTACTTACATACAGTAGTAGCAAACTAGAAAATATAAAATATTACTTATACTTATTTGGAAAGAAACTACAGAAAATAAATAAAATAGACTTGGCAGAAATACCATCTTTCTGGATGGGAATACTAAAAATTATAAAGGTTATTTAATATCTCAAAATTAATGTACAAATTTAATAAAATTTCAGTCAAAACTCAGAAGGGATTATTTTAGAAGAAGCTGACACTTGATTGATTCTAAAATTCATTTGAAAGAATAAGTGCACCAGGAACAGTGAACAACACAGTTAAAAGAGAGTAGGTAGTAGGCAATGATAAGAAAAAAGTTTGAAAAACAGGCTGGGGCCAAAGCATGGAATGTCATGACAGCCAGGGTAAGGAGTCTCACTAAAATCAGTAATCAGAGTTGCATGGTGATAAGTGTGGACTTTAAAGTCTAAGAGACAGGGTTAAACTACAGCTCAACATTTACTAGCTTGGAGACCTTGAGCAAGTTAAGTAACTTAAGAGTCTCATGTCCTCATCTGTAAAATAAAGATTAGAATTCTTATCTTAGAAGACTGTTAAAAGTAAAAGGGAAGGCAGGGTGCGGTGGCTCACACCTGTAATCCCAGCACTTTGGGAGGCGGAGGCAGGCGGATCACCTGAGGTCAGGAATTCAAGACCAGCCTTGCCACCATGGTGAAACCCCGTCTCTACTAAAAATACAAAAATTAGCAGGGTGTGGGGGCAGGTCCCTGTAATCTCAGCTACTCAGGAGGCTGAGGCAGGAGAATCGCTTGAACCCGGGAGGTGGAGGTTACAGTGAGCTGAGATCACGCCACTGCATTTCAGCCAGGGTGATGCAAGGAGACTCCATTAAAAAAAAAAAAAAAAAAAAGTAAAAGGGTAATACATATAAAGAGTTTAGTACAGTCCCCAACATAGGTTACTATTTAATTAGTAGCAGATAATGTTACTAGGCAATGAGTAACAGGCTTCTGAGGATGGTTAACTTAACAATGTTGGATAGAGAGGACACACCTGAGGGAGTGCAAGCAGGCTATTGTGATACCAAGCAAAAAGTAATAGCAGAGGAGAAAAAAGGAAATGATCATTGAAACTAGGATGGAAGCTGGTGCTAGGATGAATGAGAAGAAAGGAGAAAGGGATGAATGGATGACTACACAGAAAAAAAAGGGACTGTTAACTGAGAGGAAGACAAGGTTGAAAGGGTCAGATTTAATCCAGTACATATCATTCAATTTGGGACAGGACAGATACAGAGTAATGTCTAGTGAAAATAAGAGGGAGAGGAAGGGAAACAAAAAAAGTTTGAATTCCCGGTGATTAGAATTGAGTACCACTAAGACATATGGATGAGAGTGCTGCTTTCACAGAGAATATGATTGGTTCCAAGTAAGTTTCAAAGCCCATGGTTGACATTAGGGTTCATTCTTGGTGTTGTATATTCTATGGGTTTGGACAAATATATAATAACATGTTATCCACCATTATAGTATCATAAAGAATAATATCATTGCCCTAAAGAATCCTCCGTGCTCTGCCTAGTCATCCTTCCCTTCTTCCTAACTCCTGGCAACCACTGATCTTTTTACTCTCTCCATAGTTTTGCCTTTTTCATACAGCAGGAATCATACAGTGTATAGCCTTTTCAGAAAAGCTTATTCACTTAAAAATACACATTTAAGGTTTCTCCATGTCTTTTCATGGCTTACTAGCTCATTTCTTTTTAGCACTGAATAATATTTCATTGTTTAGTTGTACCACAGTTTGTTTATCCTTTCACCTACCGAAAGACATCTTGATTCCTTCCAACTTCTGGCAATTATGAATAAATAAACATCTGTGTACAGGTTTTTGTGTGGATCTAAGTTTTCAGTTTATTTGGGTTCACTTTCACTTTTTATTCTACATAAGTGTTCAAATTTTTTAGAAGTAAGTTTTTATATATTACTCATATAAGAAAATCATTTTGTAAAACTCCATATATGATTTTTCCCCCATATATGATTCTGACGCACACTCCTGGTTAAGGTCCACTGCCTAAGTTTTGGGAAAGTACTGATACATAATAAACAAGTCATTTCAAATCATCAGGGAAAAGATGATTTATTCAACTATGTGATATTGACAATGGTTAAAAACTTAGTAAAGTTGGAAACCAAATACCAAAATAAATTATAGATGAAACAAGTATTTAAATATAACAAGTAGGCTAGGTGCAGTGGCTCATGCCTATAACCCCAACACTCTGGGAGGACAGAGGTGGGGATCACTGGGGCCCAGGAGTTCCAGGCTGCAGTGGGCAATGACTGCACCACTGCACTCCGGCCTGGGTAATGGAGTGAAAACCTGTCTCTAAATAAACAAATAAATAAATAAAACAGGAAAAAATTTTTTTCTATAATCTGATATGAGGAATGCATTACTTACATAATGGAAAAGAGTAACATTTTCAACAACAAAAAATATTTACCAAAAAAAGAGTTTAATAGCCTCTATATGTAAAAAACTCTTGTAAAGAAAAACATAAAAAATAAACGGCAAAAAAAAAGAAGGCAGGGAACAAGTGGAAGGAATGAATTAGGAACTTAAAATTGGAGAAACATAGTAAGTATATGAAAAGATGTTAAATCTCACACAAGTTATCAAAAAATGAAAAAATTTGAAAGAAATATTTTTCAACTATTCAATTGGCAAATATTAAGCAGTTATATCATAATTCCCAGTGATGATAAGGAGAAAGATCCACTCACAAGTACTAATGGCAATAATCTAAAGATATAAATTAATAAAATCTTTTTAAGGAACAATATATAGCAAAGTTTAACTCAAGAAATACTAGGATATACCCTAAAGGAATAATAAGTATACACTGGTATACATATTATCTGAAAAATTCTATATGATGATTAACAAAAAATTAGTTAAACAGAGTACATCCTGGCCAGGCGCAGTAGCTCACACCTGTAATCCCAGCACTTTGTGAGGCCAAGGCGGGCAGATCACCTAAGGTCGTGAGTTTAAGACCAGCCTGGTCAACATGGTGAAACGCCATCTCTATTAAAAATAAAAAAAATTAGCCAGGCGTGGTGGTGCACACCTGTAATCCCAGCTACTCAGGAGGCTAAGGCAGGAGAATGGCTTCAACCCGGGAGGCAGAGGTTGCAGTGAGCTGAGACTGGGCCATTGCACTCCAGGCTGGGCAAAAACAGCAAAACTCTGTCTCAAAAAAAAAAAGTACATCCATTCAATGAACATTATAAAGACATTTCAAAAAAGAATATGTTATAGAAATTAATATACATACCATGTTTTAAAAATTGCCCACAGATTTTTGTGTGGACAAAAATTATAGTAGGTTACAAAAACCATTCTTGGGTATTAAAGTTTATATCCAGCCTGGGCAACATAGTGAGACCTCGTCTCTACAAAAAAAATTTTAAAAATTAGCCTGGACTAGGTGTGGTGGCTCACGCCTGTAATCCCAGCACTTTGGGAGGGTGAGGCAGGTAGATCACCTGAGGGCAGGAGTTTGAGACCTGGCCAACATGGTGAAAACCTGTCTCTACTAAAAATACAAAAATTAATCAGGCATGGTGGTGGGAGCCTGTAATCCCAGCTACCTGGGAGGCTGAGGCAGGAGAATCACTTGAACCCAGGAGGCAGAGGCTGCAGTGAGCAGAGATCACACCATTGCACTCCAGCCTGGGCAACAAGAGCGAAACTCCATCTTGAAAAAAAAAAAAGGAGGAGGATAGATGAGTACTGAGCCAGATCTTTAGTGTCCAGAATGTAACAAATATAAGAAGAGTATTTGAATAGTTGGAATTCTACCAATGAAGCTTACAGTTGACTATAAAACATTGCAGCATTTGGTTTGCCTGGTAATTCATGGTGATATGTATCTGAGAAATGAGAGAAAGTATGACAGAGTGCAAGAGTACTGGGTTTAGAATTATAAGATAAAAATCATGAGATGTCCAGATATCTTAGACAAGATATTTATTCTTCCAAAGGTACCTTCCAGCTCTGAAGGTCTGTGATATCAATAATGGTTAGTTAAGTGTAAATTTTATATTAAAAACACTTTGGACAACTCTTCTAATCCCTCATCTAGATAAAAATGACCATTCCCTTCTTTCTCCCTTACTGTACCGCACACTTATTTCTATTGTAATACCCATCAATGTACTCATTTGTTTACCTGTCTTTTCTTCTTATAAATTTTTGATTCTACTAAGGGCAGGCATCACATATTCTTTTTTTTTTTTTTTTTGGAGATGGAGTCTTGTTCTGTCACCCAGGCTGGAGTGCAGTGGTCTGATCTCAACTCATTGCAACCTCCGCCCCCCGGGTTCAAGCAATTCTCCTGCCTCAGCCTCCCGAGTAGCTGAGACTACAGGTTCACACCAACATACCCAGCTATTTTTTGTATTTTTTTTTTTAGTAGAAATGGGGTTTCACCATATTGGTCAGGCTGGTCTCAAACTCCTGACCTCAGGTGATCCACCTGCCTCAGCCTCCCAAAGTACTGGGATTACAGGTGTGAGCCACCGCGCCCAGCCATTATATTCTAATACCTAGCACAGTGCCTGGCACAAAGTATACACTTAACAGGTTGGAAGGAAAAGACAGGCTTGGGGAGGAGATGCAGGGAGAGGGAGAGTCAGACAGAAAGGAAGCTGGAGAAAAAGAGTAAGAGGAAGGGAAGGAAAGTGGGAGTGAGGAAAGTTCTAACACCTGCAGTATAGTTCAGATGAGCTTTAGAAAGGTAATAAATGGACCAGGCCAGGCTCAACGCCTGTAATCCCAGCACTTTGGGAGGCCTGGGTGGGAGGATCACTTGAGGTCAGGAATTTGAGACCAGCCTGGCCAACATGGTGAAACCCCGTCTCTACTAAAAATACAAAAAGTAGGCAGGCATGGTGGCGGCCACCTGTAGTCCCAGCTACTCGGGAGGCTGAGGCAGGAGAATCGCTTGAACCCAGGAGGCAGAGGTTGCACTGAGCTGAGGTCGTGCCACTGCACTCCAGCCTGGGCGACAAAGCGAGACTCTGTCCTGAACAACAACAACAAAAAGGTAATAAATTACTATCATCTTTGGGTATTTTCTGTCAAACGCAGTTCCACAATTACTCTGGTCTGCTATATGCTGGTTTAGACAACAGTAATTTACCTTATCATTAAACAAGATTATAGTTATTAAGACTCTATTTTAAGAGGCAAAAGATCTTTATATGACTACCTTCATTTTGAAGCAGCATGTTAGTTAGCAACTGAAAAAAAGAGGGAACATATTACATTCTCTACAGAGAACCCATAATGCCTAAGCCTTATGTCTTATACATAAAATACCCTCAATATTAAGAGGGTAAAAAAGTTATTGTGTAATTATATTTTATAAAAATTAAATTCTGGCTGGCGTGGTCGCTCACGCCTGTAATCCCAGCACTTTGGGAGACCGAGGCAGGTGAATCACCTGAGGTTAGGAGTTTGAGACCAGCCTGACCAACATGGCAAAACCCCGTCTCTACTAACGTCTCTACTAAAAATACAAAAATTATCCAGGCATGGTGGCGCATGCCTGTAGTAACAGCTACTTGGGAGACTGAGATAGGAGAATCGCTTGAATGCAGGAGACAGAGGTTGCAGTGAGCCAAGATTGTGCCACTGCACTCCAGCCTGGGTGACAAAGCAAGACTCCGTCTCACAAAAAAAAAAAAAAAAAAAAATTCCCTTGATTTTGATAATTCTTTTGAAGTTATATAAGAAAATGTCCTTAGGAAATATATAGAGAAGTAGTTATGGGAAACAGGGCATACAGTCTACAACATACTCTCAAATGATTAAGAAAAATACAAGGCCGGGCGC
>NW_012102110.1:114523-143543 GCF_000951045.1 Mandrillus leucophaeus
AAAAAAAAAAAAAAAAAGAAAAATACATAAATAATGTATGGATGAACACACATATAATAGAGAAAGAAAAGGGAGAAAAAGAAAAAAAAAAGTGAAGCAAAACATTAACAATTGTAAATGTAGGTAGTGGATATACTATCCTTGCAACTTTTCTTTAAGTTTGAAATTACGTCGAAATAAAATATTACCCAAAAAGTTCATGCTAACCGATTTACAAATATAGAGTAATAGTTATTAGTCAAAAGCATATAAAAGGACACTCACATAGAATTGAACATTCCCATTAGGGCAGTAAAACAAAAGCCAATCGCAAACATGGATTTCATTCGAACCTGTAATGAGACAAACAAATTGTCATTGTATACCAAAAAAACCACATCTAAAGCATATCTCAAAAGTTTTGGTTTCATGTCATTTTCTAAAAAAGTACTCCTTAGCAGTTCAAGACCAACCTGGCCAACATGGTGAAACCCCATCTCTACTAAAAATACAAAAAATTAGCCAGGCGTAGTGGCAGGTGCCTGTAATCCCAGCTACTTGGGAGGCTGAGGCAGGAGAATCTCTTGAACCCGGGAGGCGGAGGTTGCAGTGAGCTGAGATTGTGCCACTGCACTCCTGCCCCGGGATACAGAGTAAGACTCTGCCTCAAAAAAAAAAAGTACTCCTTAGCAAAAAGCTATTCGTTTTATGTTGGCTAACCCACTCTTCACCTCCAATTCCTCTTCTTGCCACCCAGTGAGGAAGAATATTGGGGTGACTTTGTGGCCCAATTCTGGCCAATGAGTTAATAAGTACTGGCAAAAGGCCTCTCAGTAAGTAAAAGAGAACTATTGCACAGTTCAGGTGTCCTGTGTTAAATATATAGAAGTGAAAAATTAAGCTATATAATTAGCCTATCTATGCTTTAGGAAGACATGCTCAAATAAAGCCTACTCTTAATAAATAATGAGGAAATTGGTAATGAAATCACTCTTCCTTATACTTCATGGTATGCCAGATAGTGAGAACAAAAGGTCTCTTTAAAGAACAGAAAAGCCAGGCACAGTAGCTCACACCTGTAATCCCAGCACTTTGGGAGGCCAAGGCAGGTGGATGGCTTGAGCTCAGGAGTTCAAGACCAGCCTGGGCAACATAGCAAGACCCCATCTCTACAAAAAAATACAAAAATAAACCAGGCATGGTGGTACACGCCTGTAATCCAAGCTACTTGGGAGGCTGAGGTAGGAGGAGCATGAAAGCCCAGGTGGCAGAGGTTGCAGTCAGTCGAGATAGAGCCACTGTACTCCAACCTTGGTAATAGAGCAAGACTCTGTCTCAAAAAAAGAAAAAAAAAAAAAGACTGGGCAGGGTGCAGTGGCTCACGCCTATAATCCCAACACTCCGGGTGGCTGGGGCAGGAGGATCCATCACTTGAGCCCAGGAATTCAAGATCAGTATGGGCAACATGGCAAGACCTCATCTCTACAAAAAAACCATTAAAAATTAGCCAGGCATGGTGTACTCCTGTAGTCCCAGCCACTTGGGAGGCTGAGACAGGAGGATCCCTAGGGCCCAAGAATTCACAGTGGCAGTGAGCTCTGATGGTGCCACTACATTCCAGCCTGGGTGACAAAGCAAGACCCTGTCTCTAAAAAAGAAACAAGAACACAAGACAATAATAAAAGCCATTTATAATGTTCCAACTCCTATATTGGGATTACACATATCACCATAAAACCAAAGATTCAGCATTAACATAAGCAAGAAAAAGAAAATAAACTACTTCATTTGAAAACACAAGAGGGAACTAAGAACTGTGTGAAGAGGACAAATTATGACCTCTGAGACAGTCTAAAAAAGCTATTTATAATATTAAAATGAAGTTTAAGAGCAGGAGCATATTTTCACTTCCATTTGGTCCAGGAACACCCATGATATTATTTATAGCCTTCACAAGTGATAAATTTCTGAAAAGGTGAGTGCAACGCACTTGATGTAAATCAGTCTTTTGCTAAAAACATTATGTGGTTAACCATGAAGTTATATTTAGGTCTCTTACCATTGATAGATCTCTGTTGTTATTCTTCAGTTTCTCTTCTTGTCTCTCTGCAATGAATTAATGAGATGGTTAATACATACAATGCTGAGCACAAAGCAGCTGTTAAATAAACTGTCACTGGTTGGTGATTACAAAAGTACTCTATCTCAATATCATTTAATAAGATGATGAAAACACCGGGGATAGTATACATTTTGTACTCAGAAGATTCAAATTCAGCAGAGCACCAAAATATTTCAATTTAAATAAACACAATCTTTAGAGTTTTTTTGAAATTACCTCTGGCATTAAATGTCTTAACTCTGTACATTAATATATATGCTTATGTTACACCAATGGGAATTGCTAGTTAATTTGTAAATATAATGATTGTACTTAGATGTCTCAAATTAGTTATCCTTCTCTTAAATTTTCTCCCTTTTTTCAATTTCTCTAAAATGGCATATAGTCTAAAATTATAAGCCAGTTCATAGGATGAACTTAAAATTCAGGTTCTAGCTGGGCAATGCCAGCACTTTGGGAGGCTGAGGTGAACACCACTTGAGGCCAGGAGTTCAAGACCATCCTGGGTAACATAGCAAGACCCTGTCTCTACAAAAAATTTACAAATTAGCCAACCATGATGGTATGCCCCTGTAGTCCCAGCTACTGGGAGGCTACAGTGGGAGGATTACTTGAGCCCAGGAGTTTGAGGCTGCACTGGGCCATGAACGCATCACTGTGCTCCAGCCTGGGTGACAGGGTAAGACTCTGTCTTAAAATAAAAAAAACAAAAAACTATGCATTCTCTAAGTAGTGAACTTTTAGAATACAACATCTATGAAATTTGAGAAAATTTCATGGAAAGAATAATCTGGAAATATGCAGAAGATACATTTATATTTAGAATGATTTATTTTCCAAGGTGACTAGCAAAAGGGAAAATTAAAAGTCAGAAAAGGAATACTCCAAAAATGGAGCTACATTTCTTGTGGCTATTGGAATAAACTAGCAGCAATGATGACATCCATCTGACCACAGAGTCAGTAGACCTTTAGCCAATCCAAATAACACAGAAAACGGCCTAGAATGAATGTATAAATTCAGGGCCCCAAATATATTAAATTTCAAAAATTTCCTCTCATATTTAAATCCAGGTCATGAAGAAAAAAGGCCAGGTGTGGTAGCCCACATCTGCAATCCCAGCTCTTTGGGAGGCTGAATTAGGAGGATTGCTTGAGCCCAGGAGTTCAAGGGCAACACAGAGAAACCCCACCTCTACAAAAAAACTTAAAAATTAGCCAGGCATGGTGGTATATGCCTATAGTCTGAGTTATTCAAGGAAGCTGAGGCAAGAGGAGTTAAGGGTTGCAGTGAGCCATGAACATGGCACTATACTTCAGCCTGGGCTGATAGAGAGTAACCCTGCCTCAAAAACAAACACAAAACAAAACTAAACTAAAAAAGAAAAGAAAAGAGATACTTATCCCACTCAGACAAGCTTCAGAATGTCTGCCCGCCCTTTCCCACCCACCTTCTGGGGATATCTGCCTGGCATCATACCTAGTTGAAGGGTTAGCCTCATGAAGATTTATAACATCCTCTGTCCTACTACTGCTGACCCAAGAGGCAGTCAAACCATAGGCCTATGGCATAAAAAGATCGGCTGGACCAATTAGATTCCCCTCTCAGGAATTTATGCTAGAAAATTTTGGTAAAATAAATCAATTAACTATGGGAACAGAAATAGAAAAGTTATAATATAGTACTGGCTCCAAAACTTAATTTGCCTAAGAATTATATGGACAGCTTGTTTAAAAAAAGAAAAAGAAAAAAGTAGACTCCTGGGTCCCACATCCAGAGATCCTGATTCAGTAAAGTCTGGGAGTAATACTTGGAACCCTTCATTTTTCATAAGTATCTCAAGCAATACTGATGTAGGTAGTCTATAGATCACACTATGAAAATACTGAGATAGAACCCCAGGACACAAGCATCTGGAGCGGATATTCCTAAGGGGTTGGCGGCGGGGAAGGACACAGGGAAGGTTAGGTGAAGGCAAAAGCTGAATGCCAAAAAAATTAGTGAAATCTTACAGTGAAGATCCCTGTCTGACTTTTTCTCAAGACTTGCTCTGCTTGCAGGACTTGCTTTACCACGGTTCCTGCCTTACTGTAACCACTTAGTTCAGCTTTGCCTGAGTTTCTCATCACATATATCCTTCAAATAAACCCCTTATGACTTCTTTATTTGGAATGCAACAAAACAAACTATATAAAATTCATATGCCAAAAGTAAATTCATTTTTCTTCTATAAGAGGGAAATGCAAAATAGCCAAAACATTTGCTTCTGAAATTAAGAACTGGGAACATCAAATCTTCAGTTAAAAAGCAAAAGACACTTCCACTGCAGATTAATGGTTCTTTCAAGGACTGTTATCAAAGAGCTTCACCTAGTGAAATCAATGACATTTTGCTTCTCTGGAACACTGAATATTGCTGGCTGCTTCCCTCTTACTGAAAACTCCCTTCTTTCAGTGCAGTGGCTTTACTCTTTATGCCCCCTTTTTCCCCAGATACTATACATATATTTGTAAATAAGCTCAAGTGAGGAATCTGGGCTAAGAAAAAGTAAGGGTTAGATAATAACAAAACCATAGAGGATCCGTACATAAAAATACATTTAATTGGTCCTATAAACTTGCTGGAGATGAACAGCAAATCTCATTCTAGGCTTAACAGCAGCCAATTCAAAGGAAAACAAAAATCAGTTTGAGCACAGTGTCAGTAAGATAAAATAAATCAATTACTTATGAGAACTTCTACTTTTCCTGACATTGAAAACTAATAGAAACGGTTTCCACAATTTCTTATCGAAAGACAATTGTGTAATGTTGTGGATGTTTTTTAATATATTCCATAGTAATACTATAACAAAGTGTATGATACCTGGCTGAATTTTTCATAATAAGCCTAACAATGCAAATGCCAAGGCGAAATACAGTAAAAGCATTTTATGAAGTCCAAAATAATCCAGTTTAGGTTTACAGATTTCTGATAGTCTGGCTTAATCTAAGATTAAAATGTACAAATCTAGAGAATGGATAGATCATCTTTCAAGCAATTCCTCATAAATATTACATCTCATAATTTCTAGTAAGATTTTGATAAGCAACTCTTCATAAATACTACTACTTTTTTTTTTTGCAACAAAGTTTTGCTCTTGTTGTCCAGTCTGGAGTGCAATGGCACGATCTCAGCTCACTGCAACCTTCACCTCCCACCTGCCGGATTCAAGTGATTCTCTTGCCTCAGCCTCCCAAGTAGCTGGGATTACAGGCATGCGCCACTATGCCTGGTTAATTTTTGTATTTTTAGTAGAGATAGAGTTTCGTCATGTTGGTCAGGCTGGTATTGAACTCCTGACCTCAGGTGATCCACCCGTCTTGGTCTCCCAAAGTGCTGGGATTACAGGTGTGAGCCACCACGCCCAGCCATAAATACTATTTCTTATAACTTCTGATGAGATTTTTTTTTTGGGTGAGCAAACAATTCAGGGTTGCACTCCATGTTAAGATCATTTGAATTCAGATACTCTGTGTTGCCAATTTAATGACAGAGGATAATCTGCCTTCCATTCTTATATCCTTCCTATTCTTTATAGCAAAGGTACTTGAAAGAGTTGTCCATGTTCAATGTCTTCATTTTCTCACTGTCTGCATTCTCAATGTCTGCATTCTCTCCTTCATTTATATGATCTGGCTTCTGTCCCCCATCATGCCACTGAAACCATTTTTGCTAAAAGCACTAATAACCTCCATTTCTTAGACATTTACCATCATCATCAGATCCTTCCTCCTCCCTGACACTCTCCTCTCAACTTCTGTGACACTACTACTTTCCAACTTATCTGGCAATACTTTTTCAGAACTTTACTTCCTCTGTTGTTCCTTAAATTTCTGTTCCTCAAGACTCTCGGCCAGCATGGTGGCTCACGCCCATAAGCCCAGCACTTGGAGAGGTTGAGGCAGGCGGATCACCTGAGGTCAGAAGTTTGAAACCAGCCTGGCTAACTTGGGGAAATCCTGTCTCTACTAAAAATACAAAAATTAGCCAGGTGTGGTGGTACATGCCCATAGTCCCAGCTACTCGTGAGGCTAAGGAAGGAAAATCGCTTGAATCCGGGAGGCGGAGGTTGCCGTGAGCCGAGATCACACCACTGCACTACAGCCTGGGAAACGAGTGACATTTCGTCTCAAAAAAAACAAAAACAAAACAAGCAAACAAACAAAAAAGTACTTATCATCCTGCATAGTAATCATTTATTTTCTGGTCTATTTTCCCTCTCTAAACACAGTTCATAAAAATAGAATCTTTTTCTACTTTGTTTCTCCAATGCCGTTAGGGATAACTGACACATACAGTAAATGTTCAATAGCATTTTCCCATAGAATTAAGTAAACAGACCACTTAAAAAACATCCAGGATCACTATACTAACTGAAAAACTTTAATCAGAACAGGAATTGACATAATCTAATTGCATGGAATTCTCCCCTGGGCTGTAATAGCAGTGACCTAGGTATACAGACACAGTTTCTGAAACAAATACACAATCTCATAATAATCCTTTCCTAATTTCAGAATCAAGAAACATCATAATGTATAAAAACAAATCATATACAATCCTTATGAATTGCCTTTTGGAAACAGAATTACTTAAATTCTAAATTATACTAAAAAACTAAAAACATATGATATGTTCATTATTTCTCCAATTATATCAAAATTACTCAGAAAATTTCCTACCCCTTGGTGGATTTCCATCACTAGTCAATACTCAGTAAGGAAGCCATGGAAACAACGAATACAAGTAAGACTTAAGTGGAAATAATCATCCCAGATATAAAAAAAATATGCTTTTACAAACTATGCCAAAAACCCTCAGCCAAGTTCAAAAGCCACAACTGTCATTTTACAAAACTCAAATTCCAAAGCTAAGAGCAAAAATAGAGGAACTGCTTAAATTTGTCCTGTATACCTCACGAAATGGGTAAGAATCAAGTGAGATAAAGAATGCACGTGCTTTATAAACCATAAAATCATAGAAATGTGAGTTATCACTATTAATAATTTTATTATAGTTTCATTATCTAAGAATTAATTTTTTTCCAAGAAAAACCAAATTTCATTTTGACTAATATCTCATCTTACCTATTTTCTTTTTCTGTTGTCGACCAGCTGACTCTGTTATTGTTTCCTTCTTCTTTTCCACTGTAAACAACATAGTAACATAGTAAAAATTAACTGGACTATACCAAAGAAACAAAGGATGCTTTATTACAGCTGAACCAATGAAAAAAGCTTGCAAGAAAGTTACACAGTGACTGATTATGGTCATGATTAAGTTAACTGGTGCACTCTCACAGCTACTGATGGTAAAAGGTAGATGCAACATTCTAAGAATGAAACAACAGTTCTAAGCATCATTAATCAAATACCCATAAAGAATTGTATTGATATGATCATAATGAAAACAGACCATCAGCTGAGGATGATTACCTTAGCTAGCGTCAAAGCACAATTTTCAAATTCTGCTCTCTCAGATAACTAGGTTAATTATAATTCCATTATCTTATGACAAACGGTAGAAATTTATTCACTCAGTTATTCGCTGCCTAAATAACTCTAAGCAGATGAGAAAAATATGCTCCCTACCTTCTAAAGAATACTTTAGTCAGGGGAGATAATCAAATGACAATTACAGTAATGTGACAAGATACATATATGCACACTGCAGGAAAATCAGGAGAGCCAGAAAAGCTAAGACCAGCCAGACGCAGTGACTCACACCTGTAACCCCAGCACTTTGGGAGGCCTAGGCGGGCGAATCACCTGAGGTCAGGAGTTTGAGACCAGCCTGGCCAACATATAGTGAAACCCCATCTCTACTAAAAAACATACAAAACTGAGCTGGGCATAGTGGCATATGCCTGTAATTCCAGCTGTGTGGGAAGCTGAGGCAGGAGAATCACTTGAACCCAGAAGGTGGAGGTTGCAGTGAGTCAAGATCGCACCATTCCACTCCAGTCTGGGCAACAGAGCGAGACTCTGTCTCTCAAAAAAAAAAAAAAAAAAAAAAAAGACCAATTTTTCTGATGCATTTCAATTACTATCAAGATTACATAACAATAAGCTTTTGAAAAAGAAATAGTGGACCAGGCGCGGTGGTTCACACCTGTAATCCCAGCGCTTTGAAAGGCCAAGGCGGGTAGATCACGAGGTCAAGAGATCCAGACCATCCTGGCCAACATGGTGAAAACCCATCTCTACTAAAAATACAAAAATTAGCTGCGCGTGGTGGCACATGCCTGTAGTCCCAGCTACTTGGGAGGCAGAGGCAAGAGAATTGCTTGAACCCGGGAGGCAGAAGTTGCAGTGAGCCGAGATCTCACCACTGCACTCCAGTCTGGCGACAGAGCGAGACCCCATCTCAAAAAAAAAAAAAGAAAAAGAAAAAGAAAAAGAAAAAGAAATAGTATAACGTATTTATATTATATTTTCTATCTTTAATCTCCTGTAAATGGACTAGGGATATGTCAAAAATTGCCTTTACTTAGTTTATTTATATTACCTGTTACCCATATTATTTTAGTATGCTAATAGCAAACAGTACGGTATAAGTATCATTTCTAAAACCTACATTAAAGAGAATTAGCAGGTAGAACTCTTTCCCTTAGTACAAGAAGTCTGTCCCTGAATTCTAAAAGCAAAATTAGTATCACTGCTTTATATAAGAATTGTAAAATTCAATTTGACTCCAATATTGCAAATGAAATTTAAAGGGTTGGCCAAAATAAAATATGTGATTTATGTGATTTGTGTGTGTGTGTGTGTGTGTGTGTGTGTGTGTGTGTGTGTATGTGTGTATAGTTTATGTATGTTCTGGGAGACTGAGTAACAGATACTGTTCTAGGTAAACAGAAAGATAAGATATAGGCGAGGCATGGTGGCTTACACCTGTAATCCCAGCACTTTGGGAGGGTGAAACAGGAGGACTGCTTGAGCCCAGGAGTTTGGGATCAGCCTGGGCAACATGGCAAGACTCTGTCTCTATAAAAAATTTAAAAAGTAGCTGAGTGTGGTGGCACATGCCTATAGTTCCAGCTACTCAGAAGGCTGAGCAGGAGGAGCTCTTGAGCCTAGGAGCTTGAGGCTGCAGTGAGCTGTGTTCCCTC
Organism: Mandrillus leucophaeus; assembly: GCF_000951045.1. NCBI lineage: Eukaryota > Metazoa > Chordata > Mammalia > Primates > Cercopithecidae > Mandrillus > Mandrillus leucophaeus. Next base: position 123,778 of record NW_012102110.1, read on the forward strand.
CACTGCACTCCAGCCTATGAGAGAGAGAAATCCTGTTGCCAAAATAAAATAAAATAAAACACAACATCATGTATACGGAAAGAGAGAGAGAAAGATTTTGAATGAACATACTAGTGAGAGATCATAAAAGAAAAATGTCAAATTTCACATTTTAAGATGTTATAAAAACAACATTTTATGTTGGGTGCAGTGGCTCAGGTCTGTAAGCCCAGCACTTTGAGAGGCTAAGATGGGAGGATTGTTTCAGTTCAGGAGTTCGAGATCAGCACGGGCAACATGGTGAAACCTCGTCTCTACCAAAACTACAAAATCAGCCAGCCATGGTGGTGCACTCCTGTGGTGCCAGCTGCTCAGGAGGCTGAGATGAGAGGATCACAGGAGCCCAGGAAGTCGACACTGCAGTGAGCCATGATTGGGCCACTGTACTCCAACCTGGGTGACACAGTGAAACCCTGTCTCAAAAAAATAAATATATAAAAAATAAACATTTTTATTAAAATGTTATAAGGATAACATTTCAAAAGACAAAATGGATTTAGAAAACACTTAATGTTTTATTCTTTATCATTATTATTAAACAAAGAAACAAAAATATTTCTTTCCCACCCTAGAAGGACTGTAACACAACTACTTGGCATTTAATCGTGACTGCATAGAAAACAGGGCAATAAAAAGACAGAAGGCTAGAGAATAGAAACATAAGACAATTTCATAAACATTAGTCTGGTCTTCTAGCAGACCAGATTGAGACTAGATAAACTGTTTTTAGGGATATATTAATCTAATGTTTTTCAAACTTCATGAGGTTGTGATGAAACCTTGGTGTGTTGATATTTATTCATCAGAATCTTACCTGACAACAAGAAGTAGAAATGTCAGAGTTGACAAAAATAAAAGATGTCTACTATGAAACGCATTCCTGTCCATGACCTGGTATTCCTGCATTCTGAATTCCAGAGTTCTGCCAAACAGTTTATAGATTGTTCTAAAAGATTTATCCTATTTTACCGTAAACAACATAACTCATACTTCACAGCAATTTATACTTAGTAAATGCTCTCAAATAAACAAATGTGTTACAAGAATCAAGTTATATATACTGTACTGTAATCTTTCTCATTTACTGAAGTATCCTTTCATTAGTATATATTATAATAGTAACACAATAAAAGGAGACCCACTGATATTCAGAGTACATCTATAAGCCCAGTGACCATCTGAGTCAACCAACTCACTACCTTTAAGAAAGCATTTTCTTTTGCTAAAGGCAGCTCAGTAGGACTGCTTTTTCGATATCAGTATTCTTTTAAAAATGCCAAGGACCAGATCAGCACAAGCAAAGTAACCTATATCAAATTCTGATTCAAACCTCTTTATATTTTTTGATGTTCTTCAAAAACCCTATAAACTTCCCTTGCTTAAATTCATACTAAGTATCAGAAGGAATTCTGTATTTGCAATTAAGACATTTGTTCAAAGAGGAAATTTACCGTATGTTTTTCCCTTTTAATATTCCTCATGCTACATATAATAGCTGTGCATTTGATTATACATTCCAGAGACAGAATTTGTGGCCGCTCATTTTATATTGTACTTGCTATGGTAAACTCAACACATAGCAAGCAATCAAATATTTCAATTGATCATATAAAAAAAAAATAATACATGCTTACTGAGTTTTGGTAGATTATCCGGAGTAGAGGACCTAAGACCACAAGAAATGCCATGAGTCATTCCAATCATCAACCTACCTCATACTTACCTTCAAAGGAAGTATATGAAGAAATTATAGTAAAATTGCAACTATAGACGTGTAAACTGGCAAATGTATTACTTTGTTTTGCTTTTGTTCAAGATTGGATCTCACTCTGTCACCTAGGCTGGAATGCAGTGGCCCAATTTCCCATCTCTGCTCACTGCAAACTCCACCTCTTGAGCTCAAGCAATCCTCCCACCTCAGCCTCCCAAGTAGTTGGGACCACAGACACACGCCACCGTGTCAGGCTAATTTTTTGTATGTTTTGTAGAGATGGGGTTTTGCCATGTTGCCCAGGCTGGTCTTGAACTCCTGAGCTCAAGCAATCTACCTGCCTCAGCCTCCCAAAGTGTTGGGATTACAGGTGTAAGCCACTGCGCCTGGCCTCAACGGTATTACTTTTGCAGTGTACAGTGAAGGAGACTTCATTTATTTCTATAATGTAAATAATTAAAGACAAGGCAATATTGTAGATACCAGTGAAGCTCAAAATCTATAGGGCAAATCCATATTATATAAATATTTAAGGTATGAGTATATTCAAACAAATTTGAAGCTAAATTTGTTTTGTATTTCATAAAACTACTCAATGATATAAATGACATGAAGAAATGTATACAGGGATGCCACTGCGTGCTGCCAACTAGCACAGGATCATAGCACAACAATTTTTCACAAAGAATACATGTGATGTTATGCTATACAGATAATTTATTCAATATACATTTATCACGTATCTAATATGTGCCAGGCACTGCATTAGGTACTGTGGATACAATGGCCTTTGTCCTCATAGAAATTACAGTTTTGTTGAGGAGAGACACATTACCATGATGACCATAATCATATATAGGTAAAACTGCAATTGTTACAAACACTCTAAGGAGAGGTATGTGGATAAATCATAAACTATGATAGGAAGATTTGGCCCCGTCTGGGAGACTGGATAAGATCTGAAGAATGTGTAGGATTTTACTAAACAAAATGAGAAGGGAAAATTATTCCAGATAGGAGGAACAACAGATACAAAGTGCCTGTAGTAGGAAACCATAAGACTAGCCCAGAGGACAGAAAAAAGGCATGAATGAATAGAGAATAGGCAGCAAGAGAGAACATGATACAAGACGTAGCCAGGAGAAGGAAGGGTGGTGCCATACCGTGCTGGACCTTACAGGCCACATGTTTATCCTAAAGCAATTGTGAAGAAATTGAAAGGTTTTAAGAAGGACAAGTAACATAATCAGATTTGTGTTTTAAAACATTACCCTAGATGCATTATAGGGGACAAATTTGAGTGGGTGCAGGTGGACCAGAGAGGAGGTTACTGCAGCAGATTAAATGAAATATAATAGAAGTTTAGACTAGGTGGTGGTAGGAGAAATGGAGAGATGTGAAATGATCTGAAAACTAATCAGGAAAACAGCAATAGGGCTTGGTAATGGACTGCATATATGGGGCAAAAGAAGAAAGCATTCAAATCAATAAATGTTTATTAAACATTTACTATGTGCCAGTCAGTGTTCTAGGTAAACAGGATACATAGGTAAACAACAACAAAGAACCCTGCCCTAGTGGAGTTTTCATTCTAGCAGGTAGAAATACACAATAAACAATAACATGATAAATAAGTAAATCATACAGTATATTAGAAAGTAATAAAAGCAACAGAAAAAAATAGAACAGGGTAAGGAATATTAGGAGTAGGGGAGATTGGCAGGTTGCAGTTTTTTTGTTTTTTTTTTTTTTTTGAGACGGAGTCTTGCTCTGTCCCCCAGGCTGGAGTGCAGTGGCATGATCTCGGCTCACTGCAAGCTCTGCCTCCCGGGATCATGCCATTCTCCCGCCTCAGCCTCCTGAGTAGCTGAGACTACAGGCGCCCGCCACCGCGCCCGGCTCATTTTTTGTATTTTTAGTAGAGACAGGGTTTCACCATGGTCTTGATCTCCTGACCTTGTGATCCGCCCGCCTCGGCCTCCCAAAGTGCTGGGATTACAGGCGTGAGCCACTGTGCCCGGCCTGCAGTTTCAAATAGAGTGGTCAACTTAAGCGTCAGGGGTGATGTTGGAAAAAAGATTTGAATAAGGTAATAGGATTAGCCCAGCACATACTATAGGGAAGAACATTTCTAGGCAGAAGGAACAACCACTAGAAAGGTCTCAGCACAGAGTATGGCCAGTATGTGTAAAGAACAGCAAGTTGGACAGTGTGGGTAAAGTAGGGTAAGTGAGAAGAAAGAATATCAGAGTGGTAAAAAGGAAGCTCTGTAGGCCATTATAAGGATGCTGGCTTTTCTGCTGAGTGAAAGGGACATGACCTAATAGGCTTTTAAAAAGATTATTCTGGCTGTCATCTTGAGAACAGACTTCAGGAAGACAGGAACGCTTGTTGGAGACTGTTGCAATAATCCATGCAAAAGATCACAGTGCTTAGACCACAGTGGTTAACACTGGAGCTAATGAAAAATGGTCAAATTCTGGGTATCGGAAGCTCTCTGAACCTTTACTGGTTTAGGGTATTTCCCCAAAAAGGACACCCCACAGTATCTGCAGACAAACTAGATGTGGGTTTTAAGAAGAGTAAAAGATAACTGCCCAAGAATTATGGTCTGAGCAAGTGGAAGGACAGAAATGCCATAGACCAAGATAAAGAAGGTTACAAATGACACAGGCTTAGACATGAGGAACAAGTATTCAATTTGGGACGTGTTGGGATTGAGATGTCCACCAAACATTCTAGCTGAGATAACAAATTGATGCATGGATATGTGAATCTTGCATTAAGGAGAGAGGGTTACATAAATTTGGGAGTCACTGGCCAATACAGCTGAAAGATAAGTTCACCAAGGAAGTGAATGTAGAGAAAAAACCTAAATTTCGTGTCACCCCCAACAACAGGAGGTCAAGAAATGAAACCAACAAGTAAACTGCAGAAGAATGATCAGTAAGGGCTGGGCACTGTGGTTTATGCCTGTAAATCCCAGCACTTTGGGAGGCCTAACCAGGAGGATCGCTTGAGCCCAGGAGTTTGAGATCAGCCCTGACAACAGAGCAAGACCTCATCTCTCCAAAATATTAGCCAGTCATGGTGGCGTGCGTCTGTAGTCCCAGCTACTCAGGAGTCTGAGGCAGGAGGATCGCTTAAGCCTGAGAGGTCCAGGGTGCAATGAGCTGTGGGGGGTGACAGAGTGAGACCCTGTCTCAAAAAAAAAAAAATTAAATTAAAAAGTAAAAAATAAAAAAAAGGATGACCAGTAAGATGGAGAGCAGCAAAACTGAGAGTATGGTATCCTGGAAGCCAAATTAATAAAGCATATCAAGGTTTCTGGTTTACACTACTGGAAGCATGGAGGTACCCATCACCAAAATAAGGGAAATCCTGGAAGAGTATCTTGTTTGTGAAGGTAAAGATAAGGAGTTTGGCTCAGATATGCTGAGGTACATAATCAACATTGAGTAAATGAAGGAACAGTAAGCTGTAATTTTAAAAGCCTGAGTCTGGTCTCTATTCTTTGTTTGCTCTGTAACGTAAGTTGTCATTATCATCCTGAGGCTCAGTTTTCTTTCCTATGACATGGAAGTAATATTTATACGAGTGACCACAAATGGTTGCTGTGTGGATCAAATGTGGTAATTTAAGAAAAAAACTTCAAATCCCTATGAAGATATAAGAAAAAGTCACAGAATACAGAAAATTGTAGGAATTCTAAGAAACAAAAGTTATATTTAATCCTTATAAGGGAGAAAAGAACAGAGAAAACTAAATCAGGCCCATAAGGAACCATTCACCTTGTACCTTTAGCTGAGTCCTGTGGAATTCCTGCTTTATTTCAAAGGTAACAAACCCTTCTTGTTTTTAATCTTTTCCTCAAACACCTCTTCAACTTCCTAACCCAACTGAAACTTGGCTTATCTCTGAAGACACCACTTACCTTGACACCAGTCATAACGACCTATTATCCTCCAAACATGCCTTAAATGTTAAGATTTCCGTATTTTTGCTCATATGTTATTTCCTTTACCTGGAATTTCCTTTCCCTGTTTCATTCTCTATCCAAATTCTAACTATCCACAAGGAACTGCAAGGCCATCAGCATTATGAAGGCTACCATGGTTCCGCACAACTGAATGAAACCTCTTCTTTTTTTTCTAAAGACAAGTCTCACTCTATTGCCCAGGAGGCAGTGTAGTGACACCATCGTGGCCCACTGTGGCCTCAACCTCCTGGGCTCAAGGGATCTTCATGCTTCAGTCTCCCAAATAGCTGGGACTACAGGCGTGTACCACCATACCCAGCTAATTTTTTTTTTTGTAGAGATGAGGTCTCCCTATGTTACCCTGGCTGGTCTCAAACCCCTAGGTTCAGTCCTGCCTCAGCCTTCCAAAGTGCTGGGATTAACAGGAGTAAGCCACTGCGCCAGGCTGAACCTCTTTTTAGAACCACCACAGCACAAAACATGTATCTGCCACGTCCCCCACTTCTCTCTAGTTGGTATTACACATTTTGCATAAAAGTCTTCTATTTCTAAATGGGCTTCAAGTCAGGTTCATCTTTGTACCAGCTGGTGCTCTTAAAATATTTACTGTGAACATGGACTTAATGAGCTTGACGTGTTGAAATTATTTCTAATGTGTTGTCATACTCACATTTTTTACTCTGTTTTTCCACTTCTGCCTTCAGTCTCTTGTACTTGTCTGTCCTGTAAACCAGGACCCAGGTTATGCCTAAAACATTAAAAGCAACATGTTAATAGAGAAATGACTGGAACGATCACAACAAACTATTAGAGGTTACTGTTGGAGAAGGAGGGATTCCAACTTTTTGCTTTGTATTTACCCATAGTTAACTTTTTTCAAAGGCTAATACAACTGACTCTTCAGCCAAAACAACAGTAACATGATGTGAAGGTGTCTCCACAATTACACAAGTGAAATCTACCTGAGACCAAAGAAAACTCGGCAATCGACTCCACACTCCCCTCCCGCTCCTGTTCACGAGTTGCCCAGAGATCCCCTGGAGTAGAGTAGATGAGCCTCTCTAGCAAGTAAGGCTCGCGATCTTTCCCCTGGAGGCACAAGGGACCCCGGGGCCCTTCCTCCCGGGGACTGATCAAACGTCTGAGAAATAGCCGCTCTCACCTTCTGCGAGCAAAGCCGTGCACACAGAGATAAAAACGATGAGGAGAGTGTCTGCGAACATAGTGCTCATCTCGCACCTTCGTCCCTGCACTCCCACCCGCCAGGGGGAAAGCGCTCTAGAGCCAGTAAAAGTGAAGCGAAAACGGCTTCCGTAGAGTCCACCACCACCGAGTAACAGACCAACTCTGACAGCCCGAAGACAGCACTTCCGCTTCCGGGGCACAGCACCGGAAAGGCTCGTGTCTGAGAACGGTGTGGCCACGAGAATCTAGAAGAAACGAACCCGCAAGTCACTGGAGCTGAAGGCTGGTACTCAGGCCGAATCTCGCGAGAATTAGAACTATTTCAGACCTAGAGTAGGATAGCGGCGGCGGCGAACTTTGCCCGGTAGTTTTTACTGATTGGGGTGCTGGCGCGCGCCTTTTTCTCGGCCAGAATCCAGTAATTGGGATAGTCTTGGCTTCCACCTCAGCCGCACTTCTGTGATCGTAATACTAGTTTAGCTTGGGTTTGCCGTGAAGTAAGAAGACTGACTTCCGCAAACGTACTGAACGCCTGGGTGTAGGTGCCAGGGCGAGGACGTGCAGCTGGGGCCGCGAAATGAGTTAGTTGTGGGCCGCTGGCCTCAAGGAGCGAATGTCAGCGCGAGGAGAAGCAGCTTGTGCATACGCTTTGATAAGGGTTTTAATAGAGGTATTACCACAGTGCTACGTGACACGGTTGAGAGGATGGTCAGAAGAAACTAACGAAAAGAATTGAAGCAGTGCCTTAGGGGAGTAGGAGTGCTTTTGGAGAAAGCAAAGGACTATCTAGGCAAAGTGGAAGTCAAAGCACCGATGCCTGAAAATTCATAGTGTGATAGTGCAGTGAGTAAGTAATGTGTCTAGAGAAGGGGTCATAAATCCAGATGCCTAGATTAGCGAGAGAATATAAATTACGTTATGCAAGCTGAGCCAAAAAAAATGGTGGAAGGTACTATGATGGATAAGGGAGCATTAAGTTCATCTGAAAGGAGAATTTGATACCCAAATCCAACGCATTTCTCTAGGAGAATGAGCACCCAGTTTCTGAGGTGACTTCGTTTCTCAGGAAAATCCAGAAATCCTGGGTTTTATGTGAAACTTCAATTTATACATGCTGGTAACTAATTAAATTTTTAAAATGCCTCAGCAGCGTGGTTTCAGCCATTGTAGACGGTTTCAGATTTTTCAGACTGGGGTGTGTGTGTGAGAGAGAGAGAGTGAGTGAGAAAACCTGGAAGCTGGCGCCGGGCGCGGTGGTTTACGCCTGTAATCCCAGCACTTTGGGAGGCCGAGGCGGGCGGATCACAAGGTCAGGAGATCGAGACCATCCTGGCTAACACGATGAAACCCCGTCTCTACTGAAAATACAAAAAATTAGACGGGCGTGGTGGCGGGCACCTGTAGTCCCAGCTACTCGGGAGGCTGAGGCAGTAGAGTGGCGTGAACCCAGAGGCGGAGCTTGCAGTGAGTTGAAATGGCACCACTGCACTCCAGCCTGAGCGACAGTTGGAGACTCTGTCTCAAAAAAAAAAAAAAACCTGGAAGCTGGCTGAGCTGTATCCTCTTGTACTTCCTATCATTGGTGGGTTTTGTTTTTTGTTTTTTGTTTTTTTGAGATGGAGTTTCACTCTTGTTGCCCAGGCTGGAGTGCAGTAGCACAGTCTCGGCTCACTGCAACCTCTGCCTCCAGGTTCAAGCGATTCTCCTGCCTCAGCCTCCCGAGTAGCTGGCACTACAGGCACCCACCTCCACACTCCGCTATTTTTTGTATTTTCAGTAGAGAGGGGGTTTCGCCATGTTGGCCCAGTTGGTCTTGAACTCCTGACCTCAGATCCACCCACCTTGGCCTCCCAAAGTGCTGGGAATACAGACGTGAGCCACCGTGCCCAGCCCTCATTGGTTCTTTTAAACCCTACTGCACTTAACTATATAATTCTCCTAAACACTACTTTTGACCTTTTTTTAGCTTTATGTGCATTTCTTGTCTCCTAGGCTTAGCAGCAGAGACCCTATCTTCTTTTTAAGAAATATTATTGAGCCTCTATTGTATGTCAAGAACCGTGGTAGGCACTGTAGGGTCAAAAGGATGGTTAAGAGAATATTCCTGACTTCCAAGGGCCCAGGGAGATTATACAATATAATAAGATTATAGGTATTATAGAGATTCTTATAATGTTGAGGAGAACAAGATGTGTTCTTCCTGGGGAGTTGGAAAGGTTTCAAAAAGATCATATTTGAGCTAGACGTTGATTTGAGCAGTTCAGACAAGGATAGATTTTTATTCACCTTTGTATCACCCAAGGTAAGTACTGAGAAAACAGTAAGAGCATGATCTTGGAAATCGACCTGATTTTAAATTCTGGCTCTGCCAGTTACTTGACAGCAATCCTAGAACCTGTTGTTTAGCATCTTTGAGCCTTAAAGATGGTGGTAGCATCAGCTGCATAAAATTGTTATGAAGATTGGATGAGGAAGAGTATATTATAAAGCATTTCAAGCAGTGCTTGGCACACACAATTCATCAAATTCGACATGCTATTCATTGTAAGATGCATCATTACTACTAAAAAGGAAAAAATAATTAAACCATGACACACCATTGATTGTAAGATGAATCCCATTCAGAGATGTTAAAATATGAACAAATAAGAAAATGTGGAATATATTAATAAGCAGTTAAGTTATTCCTGTGTAAATGTTTGCAGCCATGGACTGCTAGGATACACTTCTAGGGTCATGATGTCATGACACTATGCCCCTTGTTTAAGAACAGTGCTAGAGACAAGTTCAGATAACATCTTTTCTAGATTCAACTAGTTTTCTTTGTCATATTCCCAAATTCTCTAAGCTCTCAGTTGTACTATCTAATTTTTAGATTTCAAAGTTTTCCCCATGAGGACTGCTCTCCCAAAGCTCATGACCTCCTCCGGTCTCTAGTACAATAGCAAGACTTTTGTCCTGGGACTTAATTTTACTATTCTCTTGAACCCACATGTTTTTTCTAGTTTATACTTGATGTTGTGGTACATCTTCATGTAACTTTCTGTGAAAGGTGAATGGGAGCTAAGCCTGTTCTTATGTTATTAGTAGAATTAGTAATAATAATATTGTTGCTTTGGGGTTTTGTGTTGTAGAGACAGGGTCTCTGTTGCCCAGGCTGGGTCTCAAACTCTGGGGCTCAAAGCATTCCTCCTGCTTCAGCCTCCCAACGTGTTGGGATTACAGGAATGAGCCACCATGCCCAGCCAATACTGTGCTTCATTTATTTTTATTTATTTAGTTAGTTAGTTATTTTATTTTATTTTATTTTATTCTATTTTATTTTTGAGACGGAGTCTCGCTCTGTCACCCAGGCTGGAGTGCAGTGGCCGGATCTAGGCTCACTGCAACCTCTGCCTTCCTGAGTTCAAGCAATTCTCCTGCCTTAGCCTCCTGAGTAGCTGGGTTTACAGGCATGCACCGCCACACCCAGCTAATTTTTGTATTTTTAGTAGAGGCAGGGTTTCAACTTTTTGGCCAGGCTGGTCTTGATCTCCTGACAGGTGATTCATCCACCTCGGTCTCCCAAAGTGCTTGGATTACAGGCATGAGCCACCATGCCCGGCCCAATACTGTTCTTTAAATACACAGTACTAAGCTAGGTATTGTAAAAGACTGTAAGAGAATTATAAATCCCTGCTTACACTCAGGTTTGAAACAATATGAACTTTACCTTTCAATTTTAGTCCCACTACATGTAAGCTACCTTATTTTTAGCAAGTTATTTAATTTATCTGAGCCTCATTGTTTTAAATCTGTAAAGTATAAGTACAAATATCTACCTTCAAGAACTACTGTGAGGTTTGTATAGGGTTGAGAACAAAGTTCTGGAGTCAGACTACCTGTCTTCAAATCCTGGCTTCTCCATTTAACTAGATGTGCAGTTTCAGGCAAATTACTTCACTATACCATGCCTTGGTTTTTCTGGAGTGTAAAATGTCATAATAGTATGTAAATTTAAAGGATTTTATTTTTTTAAAAGTATGTAAGGAAAGTGTTTAGAAGGTCCATGGTCTGTCTGTTCTTGTTACATGGCCAGTAACACATTACTGTTATGTTCTTTTTACTGGCTATATTCAACCACTGAGCACATAATACTTGAACTAATTTTCTTTTTTTATTCATTTTCCCTGTGCTCATTTCTTCAGTAGCTTCAGTTACCATTTATCTGCTGATAATGCATAAAATCTTATCTGAGCCCAAGTTCTTTCCAGTTTCAGGCCTAATAGTTAGCTGCCCACTGAAAATTTCCATTTGGATATACCAAAATCAATCTGTTGTGTTCTTTTCCCCAAACTGCAATATTCCCTTATTCTCTTAATGAGTAGCACCACCATCTAACTGGTTTTCAAGCCAAAAATAAGGGAACTATCCTCAGTAACTCCCTCTTTATCTCACATGTTTACTTTGCAAGTTTCATAGATTTCCCCCTTTTCATATCTTTTCACATCTTTCAGTCCCCTCTAGTACACCTCAATTCAGTTCGTCATTATCTCCACTTGTATTACAGCTTTCTAACTGGTCTCCACTTGTATACCCAATTCTGTCCCCTTCAGGCCATTCTTCTCATTTAGGCAGTAGTAATCTTTGTCAAATACAAAGATGACTGAGTGTGGAAGATTGGGAAGAAGAAGGAGTTAGGGGCAGCTCCCAAACTTTTTTCTTGGATACCTGAACAAATTCATATCAGAGAAAACAGGAAAGGAATCAGGTTTTTATGAGAAGATTTCTTTCCCACTGGGCTAGTAGGACTAGATGAAGACCTTCAGAAACCCTGGGCACTGAGAAGATCATGAGGTCTCTTCCCAAATATAATTAAAATACTAAGGTGAAATATATATTTTTGAAATCTTACTTTTTCTAAATGTTTTCCCTCTGAGTCCATGTGTGTATGCCCTAAATACATGTTTCATCTGCTGGTTGGATAATCCTGTACTGTTGTGTTTTTTTTTTTAGAGACAGGGTCTCGCTGTGTCATCCAGTCTGGAATGCAGTGACTCGATCGTAGCTCACTATGACCATGAACTCCCAGGCTAAAGCAGTCCTCAAGCAATCCTTCCACCTCAGCCTCCTGAGTAGCTAGGAGTAGCTGATTAGTGTGTGCAACCACGCCCAGCTAATTTGTGTATGTGTGTGCATGTGTGTGCACGTGCATAGAGCTATGGGTCTCACTATGTTGCTTAGGCTAGTCTTGAACTCCTGGCCTCAAGCAGTCTTCCTGCCTTGACCTCTCAAAGCAGTGGGATTATAGGTGTGAGCCACTGCTCCTGGCTGAGCACTGTTTCTTTAGGACAGAGACTGTGTTCACTATTGCATCTTCAGCTTTTGGAACATGGTCAAGGACAGAGAAGTTGCACAATTTGTATTTATTGAATGAACGAATGATACCTTTGGGAGAGAAGATAGTGGGTTGGAGAAATATCTTGAAAGAATTGGAAATTTTAGGTAGACCTTGAAGAAAAGGTGAAATTCAATTAGGACACAAGCAGTGATTAAAAGCATTGAGTTGGGAACAAAGTGGTAGGATGTGGGAGTTAGTGTGTAGTAAAAACAACTAAAATATAGAAAGAGATTATATATTTGATAGAAATAGGATTGACTAAAGTGAATCCAGGTTGTATCTGTAAGAGGTCCATGGTTGAACTTTATTTTTTTTGTTTTTGAGACAGAGTCTCACTCTGTTATCTAGGCTGGAGTACAGTGGCATGATCTCAGCTCACTACAGCCTCCGCCTCCCAGTTTCAATTGATTCTCCTGCCTCAGCCTCCCATGCAGGGATTACAGGCCTGCACCACCACACCTGGCTAATTTTCGTATTTTTAGTAGAGACAGGGTTTCACCATGTTGGCCAGGCTGGTCTTGAACTCCTAACCGCAAGTGATCCACCCACCTCGGCCTTCCAGAGTGCTGAGATTACAGGCCTGAGCCACTGTGCCCAGCCAACTTTATTTATTTTTGAGAAGGGGTCTTGTTCTGTTGCCTAGGCTGGAGTGCAGTAGTGCAATCATGGCTCGCTGCAGCCTTGACCTCCCACCTCAGTCTCCTGAGTAGCTGGGACTACAGGTGTGCACCACCACACCCAGCTAATTTTTGTATTTTTTGTAGAGATGGTGTTTAGCCATCTTACCCAAGCTGGTCTCAAAATCCTGGCCTCAAGTTATCCACCCATCTAGGCCTCCTACAGTGCTGGGATTACAGGGATGAGACACCATGCCCAGACTAATGGTTGAACTTCAGGAGAGCCATACATCTCCTGATAATGCATGCAGAACTTCATGTGTGCATTTTTTTCTGAGTTGAAGTTTTGTAGTATTCATCCAATTCTCAAAGGTGTTTATAAACCAATAAAGGTTAAGAATCATTTATGTTGTGTATTTGAAAGACTAATAGAAAGGCTTAAGCTTAATGCTGTAGCAAATTAGTCTTCAAAAATTTTCTACTACAACACTCATTAGGAACAGAAGAGAGGGAATGAGACCCTAAGATTTAGAGATGAAGTCTGAAACTTAGGACTTTATATTTATCCTAACATCCTATGTAAATGTTACTATTATGGGACTGATATTAATGCTTCCTTATAAAAAGATATTCCACCTCATCAGTGATCAGGGAACCATATTTGGGACCAGTCTGTTCAACGGGCAAAAATTAAAGAGGCCCTCATATTGGAAAGGAAGAGGTAAAATGATTTGTTTACAGACAATATGATGTTTTATGTACAAAACCCTAGAGATTCCACCCAAAAAACCCTGTTAGAACTAAAAAACAAAGTTGCAGGATCCAAATCACACAAAATTTAGTTGCATTTCAATGTAAAATTTAAAAAGGAAATTTAAAAATTCCATTTACAATAACATCAAAACTAAAATACTTATGAATAAATTTAACCAAAGAGGCAAAAAACTTGTATACTGAAAACTACAAATGTTGCTGGAAGAAATTAAAGATACACAAATAAGTAGAATGATGCACTGTGTTCATAGATTGAAACAATCTTAAAATGTTAATACTACTCAAAGTGATCTACAGATTCATTATGTAATCCCTGTCAAACTCCCAGTGACGTTTTTTCAGAAATAGAAAAATTCATCCTAAAATTTATATGAAAACTCAAAGTACCCCAAATAGCCAAAACAATTTTGCAAGAGAACAGAGCTGAAGGTCTCACACTTCTTGATTTCAAAATTTAACTATAAAGCTACAGTAATCAAAACACCGTAGTTGGGCGGGTGTGGTGGCTTACACCTGTAATCCCAGCACTTTGGGAGGCTGAGGTGGGCAGATCACGAGGTCAGGAGATCGAGACCGTCCTGACTAATGTGGTGAAACCCCGTCTCTACTGAAAATACAAAAAAAAAAAAATAGCCGGGCGTGGTGGCAGGCACCTGTAGTCCCAGCTATTCGGGAGGCTGAGGCAGGAGAATGGCGTGAACCTGGGAGGCAGAGCTTGCAGTGAGCTGAGATGACACCACTGCACTCCAGCCTGGGCAACAGAGCAAGACTCCATCTCAAAAAAAAAAAAAAAAACAAAAAAAACCACTGTAGTCCTGGCGTAAAGACAGACATATAAAATAAAGAACGCAGAAATAAACCCTCACATATATGATCAATTGATTTTTGACAAGGCTGTCAAGACCAGTCAATCAATGGAGAAAGGATATCCAGTTTTCCCCATTTTTACATGTGAAAATCCAGTTTTCCCAACACCATTTATTGAAAAGATAATCTAAATGATAAATCTAAATATCTAAAAAATAAATAATCTAAAATATATGATCTAAAAATATCCAGTTTTTTTGACCACGTGCAGTGGCTTACACCTGTAATCCTAACACTTTGGGAGGCTGAGATGGGTAGATCACTTGAGGTCAGGAGTTCAAGACCAGCCTGGCCAACATGGTGAAACCCTATCTCTACTATAAATGCAAAAATTAGCTGGGTATGGTAGCAGGCACCAGTAATCCCAGCTACTCAAGAGGCAGAGGCTCGAGAATCGCTTGAATCCAGGAGGTGGAGGTTGCAGTGAGCCAAGATCATGCCACTGCACTCCAATCTGGGTGACAGAGCAAGACTCTGATTCAAAAAAAAAAAAAAAGATATCCAGTTTCCCAACACCATTTATCTTTTCAATAAATGGTGAATTTTGCACGTGGATAATCCAGTTTTCCCAAGATTTATCTTTAAGATAGCCACAGGCAAAATTAACTCAAAATGGATCAAAGACTTAAATGGAAGTGCTAAAACTCTTAGATGAAAACGGGAAAACCTTCATGACATTGGATTTGGCAATGATTTATTGAATATAACAGCAAAAGCAAAGGCAACAAAAATAAATTGGACTTTACCAAAGTTAAAAATTTTTATTCATCAAAGGATACAACAGAGCGAAAAGGCAACTCATGGAATGGGAGAAATATTTACAAAGCATTTATCTGGTAAGGGATTAAAATCCATTATAAAAACATTTTAAAATCCTTCAACTTACTAAAAAAAAAAAAAAAAAAAAAAAAAATTCAAAAATGGGCAAAGGATTTAATCAAAGGTTTCTCCAAAGAAGATAAACAAATGGCCGATAAGCCCATGAAAAGATGGTCAACTTAACTAATTAGGGAGTTGCAAATCAAACCACTTCACACTCATTAGGATGGCAATTATTAAAAAAACAAAACAGGGCCGGCTCAGGGGCTCACGCTTGTAATCCCAGCACTTTGGGAGACCGAGGTGGGTGGATCACGAGGTCAGGAGTTCAAGACCAGCCTGACTAATGTGGTGAAACCCTGTCTCTACTAAAAGTACAGAAATTATCTGGGTGTGGTGGCATGTGCCTATAATCCTAGCTTCTCAGGAGGCTGAGGCAGGAGAATGGCTTGAACCCCGGAGGGTGAGGTTGCAGTTAGCCAAGATCATGCCACCGCACTCCAGCCTGGGCAACAGACTGAGACTCTGTCTCAGAACAACAACAACAACAACAAAAACAAGTATTAGTGAGGAAGTGAAGAAAGTCAACCCCTTGTGCATTGCTGGGGTGAATGTAAAAATGATACAGTCAGGATGGAAAATCAGTGTGATTGTTCCTCAAAAAATTAAACATAAGGTCAGGCACAGTGGTTCACGCTTATAATCCCAGCATGTAGGGAGGTTGAGGCAGGTGGAGCACGTGAGCCCAGAAGTTTTTGATCACCCTGGGCAACATGGCAAAACCCTGTCTCTACCAAAAATACAAAAATTAGCCAGGTGTAATAATATACGCCTGTAGTCCCAGCTACTCAGGAGGCTGAGGTGGGAGGATCACCTGTGCCCAGGAGGTTGAGGCTGCAGTGAGTCATGAGGATGTCACTGCAATAAATAAAGAATTACTATAGGATCCAGCAATTCCACTTCCAGGTATCTACCCTAAAGAACTGAAAGCAGGGACTTCAACAGATATTTGTATATCTATGTTCATGGCAGCATTATTCACAGTAGCCAAAAGGTATCCCAAGTGTCCACTGATGGATGAATGGATAAAAGAATATTCTTGAAACCATATTCTTGAAACCTTGAAAACCTGAGCTAGTTTTTCAAGTTAACTTTGGAATGCCCTTGGCCAAGAGAAGAGTTCCATTCTGATGGCTGTGGGGTGGGGGGCGGGGGGGGTGGTGCTTATAATTTTATTTTTGGTTTACACAGGTATCTAAAGTAGTCATATACATTGGGACAAAAAATGGGGTATCATTCTGCCTTGAGAAATTCTGACATGTGTTATAACATGGATGAACTTTGAAGATACGCTGAGTGAGATAAGCTAGCCACAAAAGAACAAATAGTGTATGATTTCTCTAATATCAGGTGTAAACTAAAAGTATCCAAGACAGATCTCAATCCATTTAGGAAATTTATTTTGCCCGGGTTAAGGATGTGCCTGTGATACAGCCTCAAGTGGTCCCAAGGTGGTGGGGGTACAACTTGCTTTTATACATTTTAGAGAGTCATGGGACATCAATCAATACATGTAAGATGTACATTGGTTTGGTCTGGAAAGGCAGGACAACTTGAAACTGGGGCTTCCAGGTCATAGGTCGATTTTAAAATTTTCTGATCAGCAATTGGTTGAAAGAGTTATCAATAGAAAAGAGTGTCTCAGTTATGGTAAGAGGTTGTGGAGACAAAGGTTTTATCATGCAGATGAAGTCTCCAAGTGGCAGGCTTCAGAGAGAGTAGACTGTAAATGTTTCGTATCAGACTTTAAGAGTCTGTTCTATCCTTAACTCCAAAAGAGAGCAGGGTATAATTAGGCATATCCAGCTCCCCACTCCCATAATGACCTGAGCTAGTTTTTCAAGTTAACTTTGGAATGCCCTTGGCTGAGAGAAGGGTTCCATTCTGATGGCGGTTGGGGGTAGGGGGCATGGGGCGGTGGTGCTTATAATTTTATTTTTGGTTTACACAGGTATCTAGAGTAGTCATATACATTGGGACAAAAAATAGAATGGTGGTTTCCTAGGCTGGAGGAGGGGAGAGTGGAGAGTTATTTTTAGATACAGATTTATTTATTTATTTATTTTTTGAGATGGCATCTCAGTGTCACCTAGGCTGGAGTGCAGTGGTGCAATCTCGGCTCACTGCAACCTCCACTTACTGGGTTCTCCCACCTCAGCTTCCCAAGTAGCTGGGATTACAGGCATGAGCCACCACACCCAGCTAGTTTTTATATTTTTAGTAGAGACAGGGTTTCACCATGTTGACCAGGCTGGTCATGAACTGCCGACCTCCTGTGATCTGCCCGCCTCGGCCTCCCAAAGTGTTGGGATTACAGGCGTGAGCCACTGCGCCCGGCCTAGATACAGAATTTCAGTTGAGAAAGATAAGTTCTGGAAATGGATGGTGGTAATGATTGTCTAGCAGTGTGCATGTACAGAATGTCTCTGAACTATATACTTAAAAATGTTTAAAATGGTAAACCTGATATATATATATATGTATGTTAAAGAAATGTTTAAAGTTGGCCCATATCTGGAGGATACAGATTATCACAATATCTTAATCATTGCTGGTAGGAGTGTAAATTGGTACAGCCCTTTTGGAACAATCTGGCATTATCCTGTAAAGGTAAACATTTGCATGCCCTTTGACCTGCCATTTTGTTCCTAGGCATATACATAAAAGAAACTTTTTTTTTTTTTTTTTTTTGAGACAGAGTTTGCTCTGTTGTCTAGGCTTGAATAAAGTGGTGCAATCACAGCTCATTGCCTCCTTGATCTTCGGGCCTCCAGCTATCCTCCCACTTTACCCTGCTAGTAGCTGGGACTACAGGTGCATGCCACCATGCCCAGCGAATTTTTTGGGGGGGCAGCGGGGGTAGAGGCAGGGTTTCACTATTGTATTAGTTCATTTTTACGCTGCTGATAAAGACATACCCAAAACTAGAAACGAAAACAGGTTTAATTGGACTTGCAGTTCCACATGGCTGGGGAGACCTCAGAAACTCAGCAGAAGGCAAAAAGCACTTCTTTTTTTTTTTTTTTTTTTTGAGACGGCATCTCGCTCTGTCACCAGGCTGGAGTGCAGTGGCGTGATCTCGGCTCACTGCAACCTCAGCCTCCCGGGTTCAAGCAATTCTTCTGCCTCAGCTTTCCAAGGAGCTGGGACTACAGGCACATGCCACCACGCCCAGCTAATTTTTGTGTTTTTAGTAGAGACAAGGTTTCACCATGATGGCCAGGCTAGTCTCGATCTCCTGACCTTGTGGTCTGCCCACCTCAGCCTCCCAAAGTGCTGATTACAGGCGTGAGCCATCGCACCCGGCCAAAGGCACTTCTTACATGGCAGCGGCAAGAGAAAAATAAGGAAGAAGTAAAAGTGGAAACTCCTGATAAAACTATCAGATCTCGTGAGACTTATTCACTATCACGAGAGTAGCACAGAAAAGACTTGCCCCCATGATTCAGTTACCTCCCCTTGGGTCCCTCCCACAACATGGAGGAAATCTGGGAGATACAATTCAAGTTGAGATTTGGGTGGGGACACAGCCAAACCATATCAACTATCTTGCCCAAGCTGGTCTTGAACTCCTGGGGTCAAGTGATCCTCCTGCCTTAGCCTCCCAAAGTGCTGGGATTACAGGAATGAGCCACTGCACCCAGTTCAAAAAAACTTTTTAACAAGTATCAGGTCACACATACAAGAGTGTTCATGTGAGCACTCTTTTTAATACCAAAACCTGAAAACAACCCAAATGCCCACTAACAGGCAAGGGAATAGACAAATTAATTAGAAGTTCCTGGAGGACGGGGACCACCTCTACAAAAAATAAAAAATCTGTACCTTCCCCATCTCACACAGTGTCCCAGGACCCTGCGGGGCAGTGGAGGTGCACCTATAAATATATAAGGCTATATTTATATCCACTCCAAGTGAATGTACCATAATTATATGCCATAATGTGGATTAATCCTAGCAATATAGTATTGTGAAAAACATATGTCCTTAAAGATTACATATAAAGTCAATAATATCTAAACACCCCTGCCCCACAAAAAAATCCACTGTTTTTGAATATATTCACATGTGACATTAAAAGGGAAAACCAGAAAATGATTTCAGTAGTGTTACCTTCGAATAAGGAAGAAGCTGGGTGATACAACTGAAGATCAAATAGGTGAACATGAATGGAAATTCATTTCCTAGTTTTCATGTTGGTGGTAATGTCATAGGTATTTGTTGTATTACTTTATTTTTTTTATTTTTTTTATTTTTTGAGACGGAGTCTTGCTTTGTCACCCAGGCTGGAGTGCAGTGGCGCAATCTCGGCTCACTGCAAGCTCCGCCTCCCGG
>NW_012102110.1:144636-145797 GCF_000951045.1 Mandrillus leucophaeus
TTATGCACATGTACCCTAGAACTCAAAGTATAATAAAAAAAAAAAAGATTCATTGAATGAATGAATGATCCATGAGTATTCCTTAAAAAAAATTTGTGAAGAAATGGGAAGTTCACATAATTTTTTTTTTTTTTTTTTTTAAAAAATAGTTTGGAAGCCTTATATCAGATAGATTCATTTGGGAGATCACATTCAGGGAAACCAACTATTAGGCTGTCACCATAACACAATTTTTAATGAGGAATCCCTTGACCAAGTAAGTAGTATCCGCAGAAATTAAGAAGAAAGAGCAAGTCCAAGAGCATTGGTGGTTCATAGAATTAAAGATATCGTGGTTCTTAGAATTAAACAAGATGTGCCAGTTATAAACAAACAAAATAATTAAAAGATGAAGTGAATAAGAGAATACATGAACAAGTCTAAGGTTTCTATCGGGGCATTTCAAGATCTTATATGACCTTATACAATTCTCTTTAGAAAAAGAATACATAATTAGGAGTCAAAATTAGGTACAAAAGTGAATATTTATTTAGAAGGGGCTAATGCAAATGAGCAGCCCACTCATTTGTTTAATTTTAACAAATGTCTGAAGTTTAATGTTATTAACTTCATGGTAAATTTGTCTCTGGATTTTAACCTGATATTGTGACAAGCCTACCATAGAGTGGTTGGGAAGACCTCCTTCATTGGGAAAGGAAAATATAAAAACTTCAGTTTGACTAAACTTTTATGATCTTAGAGTCAGAAAGAGGCCTTAGAAAATGCATAAATAGGCCGGGCGCGGTGGCTCAAGCCTGTAATCCCAGCACTTTGGGAGGCCGAGACGGGCGGATCACGAGGTCAGGAGATCGAGACCATCCAGGCTGACACGGTGAAACCCCGTCTCTACTAAAAAAAACACAAAAAACTAGCCGGGCGAGGTGGCGGGCGCCTGTAGTCCCAGCTACTCACGAGGCTGAGGCAGGAGAATGGCATGAACCTGGGAGGCGGAGCTTGCAGTGAGCTGAGATCCGGCCACTGCACTCCAGCCTGGGTGACAGAGCGAGACTCCGTCTCAAAAAAATAAAAATAAAAAAATAAAAAAAATAAAAAATAAATAAATAAATAAATCATTAATCCAATGTAAAGTGTTGACTAATATCTTTATAAAACAATATTAAG
>NW_012102110.1:145847-146419 GCF_000951045.1 Mandrillus leucophaeus
GGTTTCACCATGGTCTCGATCTCCTGACCTTGTGATCCGCCCGCCTCGGCCTCCCAAAGTGCTGGGATAACAGGCGTGAGCCACCGCGCCCGGCCTGTTGTATTACTTTAAATGAATGAATGAATGAATGAGTGAATGAGGGTCTTGAATGCAACAACAATGAGAATGTGTCATGAACTAAGAATAATGATGTATCTAATTCTATGCATCTGAGCTCAAAATTTTTTTCCTTTTTACTTTCTGTATCTGTTTGATATAAATAAGGGGAAAGATGGTAGGGGAGGAGTGATGTTTTAAATTACTCATCATCAAATAAAATGGATACTCTGGAAAAACGTGTCACATTTCTCCTGTGGTTTCTAGTACCCTCTGACCAACTACCACTTTTGCCTGGGCATTTAAGCATCCCAATTTTAGGAGATTGGTGATAGTGGAAAGTCAGTGAAACATCTTAAGCTTGCATAAGAATTTTGCAAAACATCTAGTTCTAGATCCTAGAGGAATCGCCATACTGTTTTCCATAATGGTTGAACTAGTTTACAATCCCACCAACAGTGTAAAAGTGTTCCTAT
>NW_012102110.1:149969-157469 GCF_000951045.1 Mandrillus leucophaeus
TCCCAGCTACTCCGGAGGCTGAGGCAGGAGAATGGCGTGAACCCGGGAGGCGGAGCTTGCAGTGAGCCGAGATCGCGCCACTACACTGCAGCCTGGGCGACAGAGCGAGACTCCGTCTCAAAAAAAAAAAACAAACAAACAAACAAAAAAAGAAAATGCATAAATACCTAAATAAATCCACATTCCTTTTCTCATGCATGAGTTGAGGCAGTCTTAATAGAAGCCTAAAATCTGAGGTGACCTTGCACATTACAAATACACACTGTCCTGCTTACTGGATATTCCCATGATACATTGTTGGCCAATAATCCACTTTTGCTCACTTTTTAAACTCTTACCTTTCACCTTAGTGATGTACTCTGCTGCCAAAAAGACACTGATTTTATTCACACAGAAACACAAATACCATAAGCAATACTGTTGAATGTTCAGAGCTTCAGGTCCCTGACTCTAGGCCTTTTCAGGAGCTCCATCTCAAATTGACTTACACATCTATCACAGGGTCTGTTCTATAATGGATACTCAAAAATATTTGTGAAAGAGATGAAATGCATGCTCTGTATACGAAAGCACAGGAGACCAGGCACAGTGGCTCCTGCCTGCAATCCCAGCGGTTTCGGAGGCTGAGGCAGGTGGATTACTTGAGGCCAGGAGTTTGAAACCAGCCTGGGCAACAAGATGAAACCTCGTCTCTACTAAAAATACAAAAATTAGCAGGGCATGGGGGTGGGTGACTGTAATCCCAGCTACTTGGGAAGCTGAGGAACAAGAATCGCTTGAACCCGGGAGGCGGAGGTTGCAGCGAACCAAGATCACGCCACTGCACTCCAGCCTGAGCAACAGAGTGAGACTGTCTTGTAAGAAAGAAGGGAGGGAGGGAGGGAGGAAGGGAGGAAGGGAGGAAGGAAAAGGAATTTTTCACTTTCTCTTAGTGTGGTACAGATAACGTATGCTTTCCCAGTTAGAGGGAAATGACTCTAAAAGGCTAGCCAGACTTCTTTCATTCACTTCAATATGATTCTCTCATTTTTCTGTGGTCTGTTCTCAGTGTTCTCTCTTGAACCCCATGGGAATCATTTTTTTCATGTGTTCTGAACATGGAGAAAGGTCAATTGACTAATTCAGATAAAACCTCCTGAAGTGACAATACCATAACGATCTTACCTCAATGTGAGGCCTGATCTTCAACTTTGAAAGTTTAGAAAATTCATTATATGGGTTCATATGATAGTGATCAGCCTCCAAATTTAATTGAAAGAAAGTGACTTTATCAATGGCATTTAGACTAATGCTTACCACATAGTAGGTGCTCAGTAACTGTTGGTTAAATTAATGACTAAAAGAAGAGACAATTACATGAAAGTTGGTTGGAGATAACAGATACTTTAGTATATACATAGAGGACTTTTGAAAAGCTGGAAAAATAGGTCAAACTTTGAATTGCAGATAAACACAAATCCAAACTTTATTCAGAAGACAGTAGGAATGGGGCCTTTGAAGATTTTAGAGCCAAAAGAAGTGACATGATCAAAGTGGCGCCTTAGGAAAATTAATTTGGCAGTACAATTCAGGATGGATGGCAGGGTAGCAGACTATTATTGAAGTATAGGCATATAGAAAACAAGAGCCAGAACTGGGGTGTTATTGGAAAAAAAAAAAAAAAAGACAAATACAAGAAACTAGAAAAGTAATTCACGGGACTAATTTGACATGGTTTGGAGGATAGGAAAAGAAGAGAAACGATGAAAATTATTCGTATTTCTAGAGTAGCAGATGGAAGAATGGATCTGTAACAACAACAAAAAAACATATAAGCTCAGCTTGGTCTTGTATGCTCTTTGTCAATGTTTTTATTTATCCCCTTCATTAAATCCCTGTCCAATTCCCTTTTCAGAATCTTTCCTACCTCTCTCACATCATTTACCACATTGGAGGTCATCTCATTTTTATTCAATAACCACACTTCTTTCTTCTCAGACATGTAATTTATGGTAAATTCTCTCTCTTGCCCTTGTGTTTTCATTTTGGACAGTTTCTAGTGTTTTCACTAATAGAGTGTTACTTTTATCCAGTGTATTTTTCAGCTAAGAAATTGTAGTTTTCATTTCTAGGAGTTCAATTTGGGTCTTTTTAATATCTTTCCTGTCTCTACTTAACCATATTTAGTCTTTCCTCTAGCTTTTTCACAATATGGAATGCAGTTATAATACTGTTTTATACTGTTTTTAACTACATTCCTTTATCCAAAAATCTCAACTAACTCCAAGTCGGATATGTATCAGAAAAAAACCATATAAAGGCACATTATAATCAGATTGCTGACCACTACTAATGAAGAGAAAATTGAAGAACAGTTAAAAGAAGTAAAGATTAGCCGATCATGGTGGCTCATACTGTAATCCCAGCATTTTGGGAGGCTGAGGCAGGAGAATGGCTTGAGCCCAGGAGTTCAAAACCAGCCTGACAACATAGTGAGACCCTGTCTCTACAAAAAATTTAAAATTTTATTTTATTTTATTTTATTTTTGAGACGGAGTCTCGCTCTGTCGCCCAGGCTGGGGTGCAGTGGCCGGATCTCAGCTCACTGCAAGCTCCACCTCCTGGGTTCACGCCATTCTCCTGCCTCAGCCTCCGGAGTAGCTGGGACTACAGGCGCCCGCCACCTCGCCCGGCTAATTTTTTGTATTTTTTAGTAGAGACGGGGTTTCACCATGTTAGCCAGCATGGTCTCGATCTCCTGACCTCGTGATCCGCCCGTCTCGGCCTCCCAAAGTGCTGGGATTACAGGCTTGAGCCACTGCGCCCGGCCAAAAAATTTAAAATTTTAATAATTAGCCAGGTGTGGTAGTCTTGGCTATTCAGGAGGCTGTGGCAGGAGGATCGCTTGAGCCCAAGATTTTGAGGCTGCAGTGAGCTATGATCACACCACTGCACTCCAGCCTAGGTGACAGCAAGATACAGACTCTTAAAAAATTAAAATTATAAATAAATAAATACATGTATATGCATTTGATTCAGAGCTTCAAAATATATGAAGGAAAAACGTATAGATCTGAAGGAAAAATAGATAAATCCACATTTATACCTAGATTACAAGTAGACAGAAAATCCATAAGGACATAAAAGACTTGAAAAATGTTATTAGCAAAATGGATTTTAGATCTAAACGTAAAAAAATGAAATCATATAAGCCCTAGGAAAAAAACAGGATGAATTCCTTTAGAACTGGGAGAAGGGAAAATCTTTTCTTAATTATTATTCAAAATCAGAAGAAATCATAATAAAGGTTGACAATTTTTAAAACATAAGGATTAAAGTAAAAAACATTTGCATGGGTATAGAAAGCACCATAAGCATGGCAAAATACAAATGAAAAACAGAAGATAATTGCAGCTTGTACCACAGACAAAAGGCTGATTTGCCTTAAAAACTGAGATGATTACACTAAAAGTATGATAGGACAATGGATAAAATTCACAAATAGTTCACAAAAAAAGATAGCAAATGTTTCTTAAATATATGAAAAGATAATTGAGCTCACTCGTAGTAAGAGAAAGTCCATTGAAAGCAACACTAAGACATTCCTTAGCTATCATTTTATCTCAACTATCAAACTGTCAGAAATCCAAAAATGTGACAGCACATTCTGTTAGCATGGCTGTGAATTATCAGCCACTCTCATATATTACCAATGGCAATGCAAAATTATACAACCCCATGCAAGGGAATTAGCATTATCTAATTAAATTATATATGCCAATGAACTTTCAGGAAACTACCTTGAGGAGACATTTCCATATATAAAAATATATTTCAAAGATGTTTCATTGTAACATAATTTGTGATAGCAATGGATTAGAAACAACCTAAATGTCCATCAGTATGGGATTATTGAATAAGCTCTAGTATTCACTAGTTAACTCAGAGCTTGAATTTAGCATCACTAAACCTGACATAATGTGCCTTCTGGTAAGATGTATTATGAAATACATAGCATTACCTATAAAGAATTCTTGTCAAGCTCATTTTCATCTGAATTTAATCAAGATTTTAGGCTTAACTCCTAGTTTTCAGGAAATATAGAGGATATAGGGATTAGATAGTGACACCAGGAAGAAGTAATTAGACAAATCCAGAATGTGGTGCTTTCCACAAGAAAATAGGTCTACTCACTTCAAAAAAAAAACCAATGTTACGAAGAAAAAAAAGTGAGGATATGTTCTAGATTTTATAAGCCTGAAAAGACAAAAAAGTGCTATGAGAGAAACTTCATTAGTTCTTGTTCATATTAAGCATGTATAAGAAATATTTTGGGGACAATTGGGGAAATTGAAATACAGACTGAAAGATGATTTTAGGGAATTCGTATTGTGGTTATATAGGGGTATGTCCTTATCCTTACAACAGGCATATTATAGCATTTAGGGTGAAGTTTGATGTCTGCAGTTTATTTTAAAATGACTCCAAAAAAGTGAGAAAAAGCAGATATTGCAAAAAATGCTAGTAATTATTGGATCTAGGTGATATAGGCTTGTTCATTGTATTGTTCTCTCAACTTTTCTGTTTGAACGTTTTTATTAAAATATTGAAATTTTTCACTATTACTAGTCTAAGTGGAGGTTTTTTCTTCTCTATCTTGTAGGCACTTTGTGAAGCCTTTCAATCCAAGGACTTTCACCTTTCTTTACTTCTAGGATATTCTTGTCATTTCTCCAGATATTCCCTCCCCTCCATTTTTTTTTTCTGTCTTGGATTCATGTTGCATATATTGGTTTCAACATTACCATTTCCTGACTCCATATGGTTTTTCTTTTATGTTTTACCTTAAAAAACTTTTTTAAAAGGTTCTTCGTAGCGTTTCCGACCTTATTTCCCAGCTCACAAGTTTGTTCTTTGGATTTACTCATTTTTCACATACTCCTTTCATTGAGTGCTTTTCTTTCAATCATTATATGTTTGAGTCCCAACATAATTTTCTTGTTCTTTTTTCCTTTTCCCAATATCCTCTCTTAACTCTTTAAGGATATTTAATGTTTGCTTTAAATTCTTGTTCTGTTTGGTCTATTAATTCTCTGTTAGAATATTTCATTTTGTTTTTCCTGTACAATGCCTGTACTCCTCAGATGTTTCGACTGGAGCATCTCCTATTATCTGCCCATCACCCCACTTCACCCCCTATTGGGGAACTCTGCCCCTCGTGGAAGCTTGCTTCTCTGCTCTGCTGTCTCCTAAGAGCTGCCTTCTTGCATTCACTTGAGGTGAGGGGAGGTGGGGAAGGATCCAGAGGAAACAATTGGAGCCAACTAGTCTGCCTGCACCTGTAATTACCTTACCTCCTCCAGGTTCTTTTCTTCTTCTTCTTTTTTTTTTTTTTAGATGGAGTTTTGCTCTTGTTGCCCAGGGTGGAGTGCAATGGCACAATCTCGGCTCACTACAACCTCTGCCTCCCGGGTTCAAGCGATTCTCCTGCCTCAACCTCCTAAGTAGCTGGGATTACAGGCATGCGCCACCATGCCTGGCTAATTTTGTATTTTTAGTAGAGACGGGGTTTCTCCATGTTGGTCAGGCTGGTCTCAAACGCCTGACCTCAGGTGATCTGCCCGCCTCGGCCTCCCAAAGTTCTGGAATTACAGGCGTGAGCCACCGTGCCCAGCCCTCCTCCTCCAGGTTCTAACACTGCCCCAATATTGCCCTGACACTAACCTGATGCTGGTATTACTGATATTTTTCTTCCACACAGTAGAGAAAGAGTAAGTAATGATGTGCCCAGTTCAATGTAGGGGAGAAAGAAAAAGACAAACACAAGTAAATTCTCATCTGGAATATCTATTTTCATGACACTGGTGCTCTTACTTGTTCAGACTGCCATTTCCTTCCATTCAGAAACTGGTAAGACTCTTTTTACTCCCAAAGGTTTCTTACAGTAAGCATCCTCACAGTTGGGTTGAAGGGGGAAGACATGGTAATTTTCTGTCTTGTCCCCAAAAGGTCATTTTTGCAAGATATTTTACTTTTTTTTTTTTTTTTCCCACTCAGAGACAGAGCCTCACTCTGTTGCCCAGGCTGAAGTACAGTGGTGCAATCTTGGGCTCACTACAGCCTTGAATTCCCAATCTTAAGCTATCCTCCCACATCAGCCTCCTCAGTAGCTGGAAATACAGGCACACACCACCACTTCTGGCTAATTTTTAAATTTTTTTGTAGAGATGAGGTCTCACTATGTTGCCCTGGCTGGTCTGGAACTCCTGGGCTCAAGCAATCCTTCTGCCTTTGCCTCCCAAAGTGCTGGGATTACACGTGTGAGCCACTGCACCTGGCAGTAATTGTTTTTAAATGCAGAATAATCTGTGCATATGCTACGTGTGTGTGTGTGTGTTATGCATAGACTATCTTAAGAAAACATGAGAAACCAGTAAGAGTGACTGCCTTTGGGGAGGAACAATGGAAGACACATGGGAAAGATTTACTTTTTTCCTGTATACTCTTCAGTATTATTTATTTCTTTTACCTTGTGCACATATTACTTATTCTCTGTCTATATGTATTTTTTTATTTTACTTTACAATTTTTCTTTACCATTTCTGAAACCTAAAATAACTGGTAAATGGGAGGAGTGGGATGATGTTGGAAGATGATAAATTTAGTTTAGAGAAGTATTTAAATATGGGTTTGTTACTTGCATATATAGAAACATATAAAAGTAAGAGTTTAAAAATGTTTGTTCTAGTCTTCATTTACCTAAAGGCTTACATGTTGCCTATTTAAAATTGGTCTAAGGATTACAGAGAACTAAAAATTAGATTGGATCTAACAGTTACGCTTTTTGTGTTTCTAAGTGATTTTATACTTTTCATCATGTAATCTGCCTTTTCTATGAACTTTGCACCTCTGGCCATACCAGGTTTTGTTTCTGTGACTTTTCATTCCAACCACAGATGTTGCTGTTACTCTTGCATATATAACCTATAAACATGCTGAAATAGCCCAAAGTTTTAAAACTGTATATAATTTAAGATTTCTTCCTGAAACATGGTAGACCTTGTCAGTCCTCTGCCCACCTTTGGGTCTGACTATTGTATTTATGCCAGCAACTTCCCAGGTGCTGAAGATCTTCTGGCAACAGAAGCCTCTGCCCGTTTAGGGAGGCCAGTCAGCAAATGAAGAGAATTAAGGTCTCTTAGGAAAAGCCCTGAACCAATGACTGGCAGAGTTGGGTTATAAACACCCCAACATCCTTCCCAGGTGGGATAACTCAGAAATACTTATTTTCACTGACTCTCAGAGTTCCGTTTAACCACAGTGACAACTGGCTTCATAACTTGGTGGCCTTCCCTTCCCTTTTTCAGTTTCCCACATTCTTCTACTGGTATTTTCTGGAATCTCCTCCTAAACTATTTACACTCAAATCCTTATCTCAAGGTCTGTTTGTGGGGAATCTGAATTAACATATAAGGGCTGAAATCAGGTGAGATATACTATCCTAGATGCTTTTAGAGCTAT
>NW_012102110.1:162469-164478 GCF_000951045.1 Mandrillus leucophaeus
AGGGGTCAGGGAACTCCCTCCCCTAGCCAAGGGAAGCTGTGAGGGACTGTGCCTTGAGGAATGGTGCATTCTGGCCCAGATACTACACTTACACATGGTTGTCACAACCCACAGACCAAGATATTCCCCTGGGTGCCTATACCACCATGGCCCCGGTTTCAAGCAAAAAACTGGGCAGCCATTTGGGCAGACACTGAACTAGCTGCAGGAGTTGTTTTTTGTTTTTCCATACCCCCATAGTGCCTGGAACGCCAGTGAGACAGAACCATTCGCTTCCCTGGAAAGGGGGCTGAAGCCAGGGAACCAAGTGGTCTAGCTCAGCAGATCCCACCCCCACAGAGCCTAGCAAGCTAAGATCCACTGGCTTGAAATTCTGGCTGCCAGCATAGCAATCTGAAGTTGACCTGGGATGGTTAAGCTTGGTAGGGGGAGGGGCGTCCGCCATTACTGAGGCTTGAGTAGGCAGTTTTTCCTTCACAGTGTAAACAAAGCCACTGGGAAGTTTGAAATGTTCATCGCAGCTAGCCAGACTAATAAAGACTAATAAAGAAGAAAAGAGAGAAGAATCAAATAGACACAATGAAAAATGATAATGGGAACATCATCACTGATCCCACAGAAATACAAACTACCATTAGAGAATACTATAAACACCTCTTCACAAATAAACTAGAAAATCTAGAAGAAATGAATAAATTCCTGGACACATGCACCCTTCCAAGACTAAACCAGGAAGAAGTTGAATCCCTGAAGAGACCAATAACAAGTTCTGAAATTGAGACAGTAATTAATAGCCTACCAACCAAAAAAAGTCCAGGACCAGATGGATTCACAGCTGAATTCTACCAAGGTACAAAGAGGAGCTGGTACCATTCCTTCTGAAATTATTCCAAACAATAGAAAAAGAAAGACTCCTCCCTAACTCATTTTACCAGGCCAGTATCATCCTCATACCAAAACCTGGCAGAGACACAACAAAAAAAGAAAATTTCAGGCCAATATCCCTGATGAACATCGATGTGAAAATCCTCAATAAAATACTGGCAAACCAAATCCAACAGCACATCAAAAAGCTTATCCACCACGATCAAGTCGGCTTCATCCCTGGGATGCAAGGCTGGTTCAACATACTCAAATCAATAAACGTAATCTATCACATAAACAGAACCAATAACAAAAACCATACAATTATTTCAATAGATGCAGAAAAGGCCTTCGATAGAATTCAACACCCCTTTGTGTTAAAAACTCTCAATAAACGAGGTATTGATGGAACATATCTCAAAATAATAAGCTATTTATGACAAACCCACAACCAATATCATACTGAATGGGCAAAAGCTGGAAGCATTCCCGTTGAAAACTGGCACAAGACAAGGATGCTCTCTGTCATCACTGCCATTCAACATGGTATTGGAAGTTCTGACCAGGGTAATTAGGCAAGAGAAAGAAGTAAGGTGTATTCAAATAGGAAGAGAGGAAGTCAAATTGACTCTGTTTGCAGATGACATGATTGTATATTTAGAAAACCCCATAGTCTTAGCCCCAAATCTCCTTAAGTTGATAAGCAACTTCAGCAAAGTCTCAGGATACAAAATCAATGTGCAAGCATTCCTATACACCAATAATAGGCAAACAGCCAAATCATGAGTGAACTCCCATTCACAATTGCTACAAAGAGAATAAAATATCTAGGAATACAACTTACAAGGATGTGAAGAACCTCTTCAAGGAGAACTACAAACCACTGCTTAAGGAAATAAGAGAGGACATAAAGAAATGGAAAAAACATTCCTTGCTGATGGATAGGAAGAATCAATATCATGAAAATGGCCATACTGCCCAAAGTAATTTATAGATTCAATGCTATCCCCATCAAACTACCATTCACTTTTTTCACAGAATTAGAAAAAGCTACTTTAAAGTTCATATGGAACCAAAAAAGAGCCCACATTGCCAAGACAATCCTAAGCAAAAAGAACAAAGCTGGAGGCATCACACTACCTGAC
>NW_012102110.1:164948-169249 GCF_000951045.1 Mandrillus leucophaeus
GTGGCGATTCCTCAAGGATCTAGAACTAGAAATACCATGTGACCCAGCCATCCCATTACTGGGTATATACCCAAAGGATTATAAATCACGCTGCTATAAAGACACATGCACACATATGTTTATTGCGGCACTATTCACAATAGCAAAGACTTGGAACCAACCCAAATGTCCATCAATGACAAACTGGATTAAGAAAATGTGGCACATATACACCACAGAATACTATGCAGCCATAAAAAAGGATGAGTTTATGTCCTTTGTAGGGACATGGATGAAGTTGGAAACTATCATTCTCAGCAAACTATCACAAGGACAGAAAACCAAACACCACATGTTCTCACCCATTGGTGGGAACTGAACAATGAGAACACTTGGACACAGGAAGGGGAACATCACCCATGGGGGCCTGACGTGGGGTGGGGTGGCAGGGAGGGATAGCATTAGGAGATATACCTAATGTAAACGATGAGTTAATGGGTGCAGCACACCAACATGGCATATGTATACATATGTAAGAAACCTGCATGTTGTGCACATGTACCCTAGAACTTAAAGTATAATTAAAAAACTATTGATAAAAATTTTAAAAAATTAAAAATAGAATGATCCAGCAATTGCACTACTGGGTATACCTTCAAAAAGATTAAGGGAGCGGTCTTGAAGAGATATTTACACACCCATATTCATAGCAGTACTATACACTATTCCTGGAAGTGGAAGCGACCCAAATGTTCATTGATGACGAATAGAGGAACAAAATGTGGTACACACACACACCCCCCCCCCACACACACACACAGAAATATTATTCAGCTTTAAAATGGAAGACAATCTTACCACATGCTACAACATGGATGAAACTTGAGGACATTATACTAAGTGAAATAAGCCAGTAACAAAACACAAATACTGTGTGATTCCATTCATATATCTAAAGTAGTCAAATTTATAGAAACAGTAGAAGGGTGGCTACCAGGGGCTGGGAAAGGGGCGAAAAAGTGAGTTGTTGTTTAATGGGTATACAGTTTCAGAATTGCAAGGTGAGAAAGTTTTGGAGATCTGTTTTTCTGTTTTACAATAATGTAAAAAAAAAATGGAGCAGTACTGAATTGTAAAGTTAAAAAATGGTTACACTAGTAGGTTTAATGTTTTATATATATAATATTATATATATAATATAACATCTAATATATAACAATATATAATATAATATATAAAATACGTAATATATAATAATATATATAAACATGGTGAAACCCTATCTCTACTAAAAAAGAAACAAACATATATATATAAATTTTACCACAATAAAAAAGAAGAAAATTAATTGACCATATATGTGAGGGTCTAATTCTCAGCTCTCAAAAAAAAGGCTTTGTTAAAAACAGTGTATACATGGCTGGGAACGGTGGCTCACGACTGTAATCCCAGGACTTTGAGAGGCCAAGGCGGGTGGATCACCTGAATTCAGGAGTTCGAGACCAGCCAGGCCAACATGGTGAAACCCCATCTCTACTTAAAAATTCAAAAATTAGCTGGGTGTGGTGGTGGGCGCCTGTAGTCCCAGCTACTCGGGAGGCTGATGCAGGAGAATCGCTTGAAGCCGGGAGGTAGCGGCTGCAGTGAGCCGAGATAGCGCCATTGCACTCCATCCTGGGGGAAAAGAGTGAGACTCTGTCTCAAAACAAAAACCAAAACAAAACAGTGTATACATTATACATAGAAAGACATCTAGAATACTGACAGTAACTTGTAATTTATTGCCAATATTCTGGATCTTACATAGGATGGCAGATGTTTATCAATTAAATAAATAATAAGAGGGTCCATGATGACAAGTTACAAAATAAGGGTTATGGTTAGTTCAAAATCTGTGTGATTGAAGTCCATTAAAATACTTTTAAAAAGAGGACTGGACAGAGTGGCTCACACCTGTAATTCCAGCACTTTGGGACGGTGAGGTGGGAGAATCACTTGAGGCCAGGAGTTCAAGACCAGCCTGGGCAACACAGAAAGGCCCTGTCAAGAAAGAAAAGAAAAGAAGCATAGAAAGAAAAGAAAAGAAAAGAAAGGAAGGAAATGCAAAAACATATAGGTGGTTATACACTGAAGTGTTAACTGTAGTTATCTCTAACTGGAGTCTTAAGATGATTGTATCTCTTTATTATATTTTAAATCAGATTTCCTAATTTGTCTGCAATTGTATATTATATAATGAGGAAACAATGAAGGTCAATGTAATAAAATTTAAGATTAAAAAATACTCAACAATAACAACAGGGAAGCCTTACTCTCTTTAAATAAACAAAAGACATGCTGGCCAATTATGCTCCTTTGTAGTGCATTACACTGATTCCATGTAGAATATAGCCAAAACATTTCTATGAACAATGGATAGATTATATTAGGTTTGACTCATTTCACCTATGCCAGGCCACTTTTGCACAATACTTAGAGAAAATGCCAAGTTGTTCAAATATTGTTCAAAAGGAAGGAAGCAGTTCCCCCAACTACTAGGAAATAAATATTAAGCCATTTGGCAAATCTTTTTCTTGGTTGTAAGGTGTTATTTATATAGAGAGGTATTTGAATGTACCTACTTTTTTAGGGAAAGGAGAATTTCTAACTGTTATTACTTTATTTTAAATAAAGGAGAGCTGTGGATATAACTATAATAATTTAAAATTTCCAAATTTTGAATAACCAAGCTGAAAGGTTATTTTAAAACATTGAAATTGCTCTGACACTTGTCTGTATTCTCTTGTATTCCCTAGTATTTTCCCAAGCATTTTATTTCCATGCCATTGCTTGCATCAATGGCTGTCCTTTCCAGACTGTAAGCTCAGTAAGAGTAGAGATGATATTTTTCTTACTGGCACATAATAGGAAATTAATATTTAATGTCATAATGTATAAATGGAGCATAGCGAGACTCTGTCTTTACAAAAGCATTCTTAAAAAAATAGATGGAGGCTAGACGTGGTAGCTCACGCCTGTAATCCCAGCATTTTGGGAGGCCAAGGCAGGCGGATCACTTGAGTCCAGGAGTTTGAGATCAGCCTGGGCAACATGGGAAAACACCATCTCTACAAAAAATACAAAAATTAGCCAACCATGGTGGCATGGGCCTGTAGTCCCAGCTACTTCCAGAGCTGAGGTGGGAGGATCACTTGAGCCCAGGAGGCAGAGGTTGCAGTGAACCAAGATCACACCACTGCATTCCAGTCTGGGCAATAGAGCGAGATCACATCTCTTTTAAAAAAAAAAAAGAGTGTATAAATGAATTAATGGATAGAGATCTCATTAAAGCTAGGAAATAAAGGGTAGGAGTTTTACATTTAAGACTTGAGGTTTAGAGTGAAATGTTTAAGTTTGCATTTGACACTAATCAGTTGCAGTAAATGAAATGCCAGTCTAAGGATACACTACTAAAAGTTCCTATCAGATGCAAGAATGTCGAGAAAAGTGGCAGATAAGCTACAATGTTATAATCATAAAAATTCAGAGCTAGGAAGGATCTTAGAACATTGAAAAGTCAAATTCTTCATTTTGTAGGTGAATAAATTGAAGGCAATACAATTTAAATAACTTATACGATCACACAGTTATTGGCAGAACTAGACCCTGAGCCAGATCTCCTGACTTGCTGGTCAAGTTCTCTTTCCTCTAGACTCAAAAAAAGATTGGCTATTACTTACATCCATACCAAGAGGGTCAGCGTATTCTTTGAACATGTTGGTCCAGATTGCTTCCTCAGCCACAAAGACCAACAAAAATTTGGGATTATGAAGGGCATTTTTAACACAAAAGGAAATAAGAGCCACACCTGGAACACTGTATGTAGTTTCTGTCCCCTTACCTGAGAAAAGATACACTATGGCTAGAGGAGGGCCACAGGAGGAAAAGAAACTGATCTGAGAGTTGGAAAGATCCAGAATAAAATGAAAGTGTTCTGCTGTTTCAGTCAGAGATGTTCAAAGGAAATGCAGTTGTTAGGTCTGCACCCAAATCTTCTGAAGTTATCACCTAGAAGAATATCAGACCCTTCCACAAAATAGCCCTGGATGCCATTGTCAGATGACCTACCATGAACCCATAAGACTGATCCAGTCTTATAACTCATATGGCCTTATTTACAAATATCTTTGTCTTATCATTACAAACTCTACTTTGTTCCCAGAAGTACCACTAAAAGAGAGGGGGTTCTTTGTAGGTTCTGGATATTAGCCCTTTGTCAGATGGGTAGATTGCAAAAATTTTCTCCCATTCTGTAGGTTGCCTGTTCACTCTGATGGTAGTTT
>NW_012102110.1:169924-187657 GCF_000951045.1 Mandrillus leucophaeus
TCCTTTGTGGGGACATGGATGCAGCTGGAAACCATCATTCTCAGCAAACTATCACAAGAACAGAAAACCAAATACCACATGTTCTCACTCATAGGAGGGAAATGAACAATGAGATCACTTGGACACAGGAAGGGGAACATCACACACCCGGTCCTATTGTTGGGAGGGGGTGGGAGGAGGGATAGCATTGGGAGATTCTATGCAAACATAACCATTCACATTCTTATGCAGGATTTTGGGGTAGGGGGAGGGATTTTGTTATGTTTTAACATAGCATGTTAATTTTTAAGATAAAATGCAAATATTAAAAAAAGGATTAGGGTTTATCTTAAAGTGCTGTACTGTTATAATACAGTTGGGGACAAGAATAAAGTTATTGAATTAATAATTGCATTAAAAAAAAAGAGAGGGGGAAATGAAGTTGTTTTCACTGGTGACCATTAGTGGTGCTGCAGATGTCAACAGGATGACAGTTATCTGGAGACACTCTAGTGTTGATCTTTTTTTTTTTTTTTTTTGAGATGGAGTCTCGCTCTGTCGCCCAGGCTGGAGTGCAGTGGCTGGATCTCAGCTCACTGCAAGCTCCGCCTCCCGGGTTTACGCCATTCTCCTGCCTCAGCCTCCCGAGTAGCTGGGACTACAGGCGCCCACCACCTCGCCCGGCTAGTTTTTTTGTATTTTTTAGTAGAGACGGGGTTTCACCGTGTTAGCCAGGATGGTCTCGATCTCCTGACCTCGTGATCCGCCCATCTCGGCCTCCCAAAGTGCTGGGATTACAGGCTTGAGCCACCGCGCCCGGCCTGTTGATCATTTCATTCCAAATCTTGGATTGGTAAGATGAGACACATCTCCCCCTCAATCATAACTATCAACTAATGATGCCTTTTATTCATTTTCTCCTTTTGGCATGCATGGCAGTTTTATGCCTGTGAATATTTTCCGGTTTAAGCATATCTTGATTTATAATAGCAATAGAGGAAACTTTTTCTTATAATAGTGTTAGAGTATTCAAAGGATGTTTGGTGCATGCCAAAATAAAAAAAAATGAATTGTGTCCTTGTTTCACATCTTTATTATGTCCCAGCTCTTATTTGAAGTTATCAGATTTCAATCTTCAGCTTTCTTTTCCCTAGGTTTATTTCTTCTTTAATCTTCTCTTTTGTGTTTAGATTTTTATTTTCTTTTTCCAAAATTTTTTACATGCTAATATTTATTTTCACATTTATTTGCAAGTTTAAATATTTTTACGTGATTAATATGTACACTTTTTGTTAGATAGTGAAAACTGACTCAACTCTTCTAGTAGTAAGCGGTTATTCTAAAACAACTTTGCAAATATGAAATGTTAAAAGCTAAGCTAACACTAACTTGCTCATAATGATGATCTCTAAGGGCGGGTATTAAAGGGAACTTTCTCATTCAATACAAAATATTCCGGCCAGGCAGTGGCTCATGCCTGTAATCCCAGCACTTTGAGAGGCCCAGGTGGGAGGATAGCTTGAAGCCAGGAGTTCAAGACTAGGCTGTTCAACATAGTGAGACCCCCATCCCCCTCCAACACACATACAAAAATTAGATGGGCACGACAGTGCGTACCTGTAGTCCCAACTACTTGGGAGGCTGAGGCAGGAGAATTGCCTGAGCCCAGGAGTTTGAGGTTGCAGTGAGGTATGATTTTACCACTGCACTCCAGCCTGGATAATAAAGTGAGACCCTGTCTCAAAACAATTTCTGCATTATTTAGGTTTTTTTAAAAATACAAAACATATA
This sequence comes from Mandrillus leucophaeus, assembly GCF_000951045.1. Classification (NCBI taxonomy): domain Eukaryota; kingdom Metazoa; phylum Chordata; class Mammalia; order Primates; family Cercopithecidae; genus Mandrillus; species Mandrillus leucophaeus. The sequence continues at coordinate 171,695 of NW_012102110.1, forward strand.
TAACATTTTATGCTAAAAAAATTATGATAAATTATTAGGAGTCTGCTTTTAACTTGGACTAGTGTAACTCCTTCATGCAATAAACTGAAAAAAAATTGTTAATATTAAACATGAGATGTTTATCAATAGAAAGCGAACATCAATAAATATGCTTCTCAATGTAAATAGGTCTCTCAGGACCTCTCCCAAGACAGCAGAATACCTTTTGTCTCCTTGTAAGAGATAATTTGCTAGACTAAGTAACACCAAGTTACTATAGACTAAGTAACGCTAAGTTACTATAGAGAAGCATTTCTTAAGGTGAGATCCATAGAACATTAATTTTGCTGCTTGGTACTGGACATACCAGAAAAAAAGATTTTGTGGTTTCGTAAATTTGGTAAAACATGGTCTAAACAAAGATAAATGTGCTTATTATTATTAACATTTGTTAGTCTATTTAATGCACTAATACACGTTGTGACTCTGAGAAATTAAAGTGGGAATGGAGTGCAGTATGTAGGCTTTTCCAAACTCATTTGTTCCTAGTATCCTAGTATCCCTTTCCCTCCCAGGACCACTGTTCCAAGGAGCACATTTTGGGAAACATTGCTTTAGGGCATTTAGGAAAGAGTTGTTTGCATACTGAGGGGTATGCTTACTTATTACAGGATACTCTAGTACTTATTAGAGGATACTGCATACTGAGGGGTATTCTTTATTTAAGACCTTTTTTTTTTTGGAGACAGGTTCTTGCTCTGTCGCCCAGGCTGGAGTGGGCAATCTCGAAATCTCGGCCCACTGCAACCTCCGCCTCCTGGGCTCAAGTGATTCTCCTGCCTCAGCTTCCCGAGTAGCTGGGATTGCAGGTGTATGCTACCACGCCTGGCTAATTTTTGTATTTTTAGTAGAGACGGGGTTTCACCATGTTGGCCAGGCTGGTCTGGAACTTCTGACCTCAGATGATCCGCCTGCCTTGGCCTCCCAAAGTGCTAGGATTACAGGTGTAAACCACTGTGCCCGGCTGGGTATTCTTACTTATTACAGGATTTATCCATATCTAGCCATTGCACATAGTTTTTGAGCCAGATCTAAATTAATTAAACTATGGATTTTTCAAATATTAAACCTTACATTTTTTGAATAAACAAAATTTGATAGTGATGATTTATCCTTTTATGTATTGTGAGATTTGGTTTGTTAAAATTGTATTCAGAATTTTTACATTTTGGCTGAGTGCAGTGGCTCACACCGGTAATCTTAGCACTTTGGGAGGCTGAGGTGTGAGGAATGCTTGAGTCCAGGAGTTTGAGATCAGCCTGGGCAACATAATGAGACTCTCATCTCTGAAAACTAAATAAAATAAACAAGAAGGCCGGGCACGGTGGCTCAAGCCTGTAATCCCAGCACTTTGGGAGGCCGAGACAGGCGGATCACGAGGTCAGGAGATCGAGACCATCCTGGCTAACCCGGTGAAACCCCGTCTCTAGTAAAAAATACAAAAAACTAGCCGGGCGAGGTGGCGGGCGTCTGTAGTCCCAGCTACTCGGGAGGCTGAGGCAGGAGAATGGCGTAAACCCGGGAGGCGGAGCTTGCAGTGAGCCGAGATCCGGCCACTGCACTCCAGTCTCGGCGACAGAGCGAGACTCCGTCTCAAAAAAAAAATAAAATAAAATAAACAAGAAGGGGCCGGGCGTGGTGGCTCATGCCCGTAATTCCATCATTTTGGAAGGCCAAGGCGGGTGGATCACCTGAAGTCAGGAGTTCAAGACCAGCCTGGCCAACATGGTGAAACCCTGTCTCTACTAAACATACAAAAATTAGATGGGCATGGTGGCAGGTGCCTACAATCCCAGCTACTCAGGAGGCTGAGGCAGGAGAACCGTTTGAACCCAGGAGGTGGAGGTTGCAGTGAGCTGAGATGGCGCCACTGCATTCCAGCCTGGGCGACAGAGCAAGACTCCATCTCAAAAAAATAAAAATTAAAAAATAAATAAATAAAACAAGAATTTTTACATTTTATTCTCATAGGAGAGATTGGCCTTTAATTTTCTATTCTTGTAATATGTTGTCAGGTTTTGGCATTAAAGTTATACTGGTCTCATAACTTGAGTTGTGAAATGTTTCATCTTCTCTCTGGTAGAGTCTGTATAATCTTGGCATTAACTCTCCTTTGAATGTTTGGTCAAATTCGCTGGCGAAAGTGGGGCCTGGAATTTTATTTTGTTGCATTTTATTTCATTGGAAACTTTTCCATTTTGGAGTTCATTTCTGTAAAAGGAGTCAGACTCCATTCAGCATGAGGGCCAAAACCCCATAGTCTTGCCAGCAATAAATGGTGCACTTAGTTGGGTACAAATAGGAAAAATGCATAGCTCTGCCAGCTTAAGAATGAGGTTTTGTTCAAAGCAAGTGGTGGGGCATACCTCTGTAGAGACACCCGTGGTTGCACATCAGAGATGCAGATTCTGCCATTTAAATCCGGACAGGGGGAAAAACCCAACAACCATTAAAAATAGAAAACAGAATTCAGAGTTGCTGCAATATATCACCTAAAATGTTCAGTTTTTTACCAGAAATTACTAGACATGCAAAAACCAGGAAAGTATGATCCATATACAGGGGGAAAAAAAGCACTTAGTAAAACTGACTCTGAGTGGGCCCAGATTTTAGTTTTTACAGGCAAACACTTCAAAGCAGCTATTATAAATATGTTCAAATAATTTTTTTTTTTTTTTTTTGAGACAGAGACTCACTCTCTCACCCAGGATGGAGTGCAGTGATGCGATCTCGGCTCACTGCAACATCTGCTTCCTGGGTTCTGGCAATTCTTTTGCTTCAGCCTCCCAAGTAGCTAGATTACAGGCACATGCCACCACGCCTGGCTGATTTTTGTATTTTTAGTAGAGACAGGGTTTCGCCATGTTGGCCAGGCTGGTCTGGAACTCCTGACCTCAAGTGATCCACCCGCCTCAGCCTCCCAAAGAGCTGGGATTATAGGCATGAGCCACAGGACCTGGCTGTTTAATTAATTTTTAAAATGCTAACAATAAATCAACAAAAAGGAAATCTAAATAGGGACATAGTATTAAAAAAACAAAAACAAAAACGAAGGTGAGGTGTGGTGGCTCACGCCTGTAATCCTGGCACTTTGGGAGGCCGAGGCAAGCAGATCACGAGGTCAGGAGTTCGAGACCAGCCTGACCAACACGGTGAAACCCCATCTCTACCAAAAATACAAAAAGTAGCCGGGCATGCTGGTGAGTGCCTGTAATCCCAGCTACTCAGGAAACTGAGGCAGGAGAATCACTTGAGCCCGGGAGGTGGAGGTTGCAGTGAGCCAAGATCGTGCCACTGCACTCCAACCTGGGTGACAGAGCAAGACTCCGTCTCAAAAAAAAAAAAAAAAAAGAAAAAACACAAACCAAATGGAAATTCTATACTTGAAAAGTACAATAACTCACATGACAAATTCATACACTGAAGTCAACAGCAAATTTGAGTTGACAGAAGAAAGAATAACTGAATTTGAAGACAGACCAATAGAAATTATCCAATCCAAGGAGAGACCAAAAAAAAAATTGAAGGAAAAATACAGCCTCGAAGACCATGGAGTCAAGCATTTCAGCTTATGTATAATAATAATATCAGAAGAAGAGACAGAAAAGAGTAGAAAAAATATCTGAAGAAATAATGGCTGAAAATTTCTCAATTTAATGAAAAACCTTAATTTACATATACAAAAAGCTTGATGAAACTTGAATAGAATAAACAAAAAAGAACCACACCTAGACATACCATAGTCAAATTTCTGAGAGCCAAAGACAAAGAGAAAAATCTCTCTCTCTCTCTCTTTTTTTTTTTTTTTTCAAGACAGAGTCTTGCTCTGTTGCCCAGGCTGGAATGCAGTGGTGTAGTCTTGGCTCACTGCAACCTCCACCTCCCAGGTTCAGGTGATTTTCCTGCCTCAGCCTCCTGAGTAGCTGGGACTACAGGTGCACGCCACCTTGCTGGGCTAATTTTTATATTTTTAGTAGAGACAGGGTTTTGGCATGTTGGTCAGACTGGTCTTGAACTTTTGGCCTCAGGTGATCCACCCGCCTCAGCCTCCCAAAGTGCTGGGATTACAGGTGTGAGCCACCGCACCCAGCCAAAGAGAAAAACCTCTTAAAAGCAGCAAGAGAAAAATGACTGATCACATTTAGGGAAATGATACAGTCAATAGCCAACTTCTCATTAGAAGCAATGGAGGCCCGAAAGACATAGTCAAAGTGCTAGAAAACAAAACAAAACGAAATGAAACAATCTTTCAACCAAGAGTTATATATCCAACGAAACCATTTTTTTTTAAAAAACTGAGAGAATATGTTGCTAGCAGACCAATATACTGCTAATCGATCATAGATTGTGAAACTATATAAAAAAGCAAGATGGCTGGGCACCGTTCTAAACCATAGGACCGATAAGATTTTAAGGACCTTCTTTTCAGGCTGGGCAAGGTGGCTCACATCTGTAATCCCAGCACTTTGGGAGGCCAAGGCGGGTGGATGACCTGAGGTCAGGAGTTCGAGACCAGCCTGGCCAACACGGTGAAACCCTGTCTCTACTGAAAATACAAAATTAGCCGGGTGTGGTGGCACATGCCTAAATTCTAGCTACTTGGGAGGCTAAGGTGGGAGAATCGGTTGAACTTGGGAGGCGGAGGTTACAGTGAGCTGAGATCATGCCATTGCACTCCCAGCCTAGGCAACAAGAGCAAACCTCTGTCTTAAAAAAAAAAAAAGCAAGATTCAATTATATACTGTTCACCAAAAGACATACTTTAGAGTTGTAGGCATAAATAGATTAAAATTAAAATACAGAAAATAATATACTATGTACACAGTAATCATCAGAAACCTGGAGTGGCTATTTTAATATCAGACAAAACTGGCTTTAGGACATATTAGAGACAAATAAGGACATTTCATTGTTAGAGACAAATAGAGACATTTCATAATAAAAAAGGATCAATATATAAAAATAGTAATTATAAATATATATGTACCTAACAAGCCCCAAAATACATGAAGCAAAAAGCCTGACATGATTGAAAAGAAAAATAGACAATGCACTTCACCCTCAGCATCTGGTGGCCAGGAGACGTGCCTCAAAGACCTTCACTTACAAGGAACAACATAATTGACCAAAAGCCCAGCTAGTGTACTCTGAGATCAACTGCTTCATTTGCTTGCTGGCCATGCTTCCACTAGGCTACTATCAGCCAATGACTGCATGTAGCTGGAATGCTAAGGCAGCCTCATTCCCGGGAGCTATGGGGCTCTTCGGATTATCAAGAACTTTGACTCGAGGACAACAGCTTTGCTGAAACTTTCTTATTCTGCATAGTAGTCTGGGATGCTTCTACCCGACCTTGCTTCTCTCTCTCCTTCATTCAGATTTAGGCTTGTACTGTAGTTTGATGACTTCTCCAGTTCCTTCTCTAATTTTTCTCATAATCACCTCCCCTAATAAAATCTTTGTATACTTAATGCTATCTTGGTGTCTGCTTCTTAAAACGTCCAGACTAACACAAATGGTTCCAGGAGTGAGCTAAGAAAATAGGCAGTAAGATGGGGACTTGGCTCACTTAGGACTAGCTCACCTACTGCCTAGCAAATGAAAAGGATGCTGTTGTGGTTGTGAAGTGGGGCATGGCACAAGGTTGAGGCTCAGAGGCTAAAGATTTCACTAGTGGTAATGTGGGAAAATGCATCCCTAGAGGGGAATGCTGATGGAAGAGAATGCTGTAGCAGGAGCAATATTTCAGGCCTTTCAAAAATACGGAGAAACAATGCTTTCAAGTACAGTGGAGTTGGGAGTTGGCTGGTTGCTGCTAAGTTGTAGTGATACAACTACATAAGGATAATGAGAGACTGAGGACACTTAATAATAATCAGCTGACATGGTGGCTCACCCTATAATCCCAGCACATTGGGAGGCTGAAGCAGGCAGATCACTTGAGATCAGGAGTTTGAGACCAGCCTGGCCAACATGGTAAAACTCTGTCTCTACTGAAAACACACACAAAAAAATTAGCCAGGCATCATGGCACGTGCCTGTAATCCCAGCTACTCAGGAGGCTGAGGCAGGAGAATCGCTTGAACCCAGGAGGTGGAGAATGCAGTAAGCCAAGATCATGCCATTGCACTCCAGCCTGGGAGATACAGGGAGACTCCATCCCAAACAAACAAACAACCAACCAATTAGTTAATGATTAAGTGTGAGATTCAGAACCGGTGTGGTAGCTTACAAAGAGGCCCTTATCTCTTCCAGTAGAAGGGCAGGCACATTTGAGCAGCAGGCTGAAGACTTAATATGTAGAGTCTTAGAGCTCCATAGTTTTTGCATTGCTCAGTCAAAGCAGTAGTGAAGATCAGGGCTTGGTGATAAAAACCTGAGATCCTAAGATGTGGGTGAGAAGGCTTTGAAGATTCTGGCCTCTGCAACCACTGTGCCCCTGGACCCTCTGGGTTTACAGAGGTCCCTTATCTTTCTTAAAAAGAGCTAGCACTTTGGCTGTGCTGGAAATCGGTGCCCTCCTCTGATGCTGCCCTTACCCCCACCTCCTCTCCTGCCTACCAGGCTGACAACTGGGGCTGTGCTGGGCCTGATAAGGGAGAAAGAGACTATGTACTTAAAAAAATGGCAAGGGCTGGGCACGGTGACTCAAGCCTGCAATCCCAGCACTTGAGGAGGCTGAGGCGGGCAGACCACAAGGTCAGGAGATCGAGACCATCCTGGCTAACACAATGAAATTCCGTCTCTACTAAAAATACAAAAAATTAGCCAGGCGTGGTAGCATGCGTCTGTAGTCCCAATTACTCAGGAGGCTAAGGCAGGAGAATCACTTGAACCCGGAAGACGGAGGTTGCAGCGAGCCAAGATTGCACCACTGCACTCCAGCCTGGGAGACAGATGGAGACTCCATCTTAAAAAAAAAAAAAAAAAAAAAAAGACAAGACTTAGCAGGAGTCAGGGGATTATTCCTGGGATTAGCATTTGAGGATGTTTAATCAAGGATGTCAGAATGGAAGACTGGATAAGCAAGAATTCACTGATGTGGGGGTACTTTCTCAGGACAAAAGATTTAATAGTCTACCAGGAGCTCCGGGAGATGGGGCAAAGTTGCTGCAAGGATTTAAGAAGCCTGGAAAAAACAATGGCCAAATCTCAGGGAAATGGAAATACCTGCCTTGCCCTGCCAAACCACAGAAGAAGGTGGGCGTGCCGAAACTGATATGTAAGGCAACAAGACCAGCCAGATAATTATGTTCCATTGGAAGGCCTGAAGGACACACTGCTGAAGCCATCAGGAATAGGTTGGAAGAGAGGTACCACTGATCCTAAGAAATTTGGTGGTGGCTCTCCTCTGCAGGCCAGGGCTGATCTAAGAGAAGAGGTCAGTGTTGGGTTTATTAACATCCATTGAAATGATGGGTCTCAAAGTAGTAGAAGTATGTATCTTAAGGAATGGAATGGCAAAATAAGGTTTTTTGTTGTTGATGATGATGATAATTTCCTTAAATCAGGTAATTTGTTACACATTCTGAAAGTTGAATTAAAAATGAAATCTGGAGAGAAAAATAGGAATAATCTTTAGAGGAGTTCAACTTTTGACAAGAGCTGATTAAGTTATTTATTATTATTTTAAAATAAGGGGTTATTTTATTCTATTGTATTCTTATTATAATTTAATGTCATATTGATTTTATATTTTCTTGTATTCTACTTTATAAACTTCCAGTTTGGGGCTAGGAAAAATGCTGCTGAATGATGTCCTAGAGCTTTTATTTAGATGTTAATCAAGATGACTATGTTCTCTTGGCTAACATTGGTTAATAGCTTAACATTTAAAATGCTATATCCCTTTAAAAATTTTTTATCCCTTTAACCTCTTTTATATCTTAAGATACAAAATACATATGTGTATATTTACAGATATAGATACACACGTATATACACATTTACATGTATACAAAATATGTATGTATGCATATGTGTTGTGTATATATATAGCACTTTGGGAGGAAATATATATATATTTATATATATATCTATACACACACACACACACACACACACATGCACACACACACAGTACATAGGCCAGGCGTGGTGGCTCACACCTGTGATCCCAGAGCTTTGGGAGGATCACGTGAGGCCAGGAGTTCAAAACCAGCCTGGGCAACATAGTGAAACCCTGTCTGTACAAAAAAATTAAAAAATTACTGAGCATGGTGGTGCATGCCTGTAGTCCTAGCTACTTGGGAGTCTGAGGCAGGAGGATTGCTTGGGGCCAGGAGTTTCAGGTTACAGTGAGCTATGATCACACCACTGTACTTCAGTCTGGGTGACAGAGCGGCCAAAATGAAGTTCAATCCCTTTGTGACTTCCGACCGAAGCAAAAATCGCAAAAGGCATTTCAATGCACCTTCCCACATTCACAGGAAGATTATGTCTTCCCCTCTTTCCAAAGAGCTGAGACAGAAGTACAACGTGTGATTCATGCCCATCCAAAAGGATGATGAAGTTCAGGTTGTATGAGGACACTAAAGGGTTAGCAAATTGGTAAAGTAGTCCAGGTTTACAGGAAGAAATACGTCATCTACACTGAATGGGTGCAGTGGGAAAAGGCTAATGGCACAACTGTCCACATAGGCATTCACCCCAGAAAGGTTATCACTAGGCTAAAACTCGGCAAAGACCGCGAAAAGATCCTTGAACGGAAAGCCAAATCTCCCCAAGTAGGAAAGGAAAAGGGCAAATACTAGGAAGAAACAACTGATAAGATGTAAGAATGAAGTAATCTTATATACAAGTTTTGATTAAAACTTGAAACAGACAAAAAAAGAAAAGATATAGGCTGGGTACAGTGGCTAACATCTGTAATCTCAGCACTCTGGCAGGCTGAGGTGGACAGATTGCTAGAGTCTAGGGGTTTGAGGTCGGCCTGGGCAACACGGCAAAACCCTGTCTCTATGAAAAATACAAAAATCAGCCCCGTGTGGTGGCACGCAAATGTATTCCCAGCCACTTGCGACACTGAGGTGGGAGGATCGCTTGAGCCCAGGAGGCAGAGGTTGCAGTGAGCTGAGATTGTACTGCTGCACCCCTGCCTGGGTGACATAGCAAGACCCTGTCTCAAAAAAAAAAAAAAAAAATGTATGTGTGTGTATATATATACACACACACATATACATGTAATGCAGATGTATATATATAAAATGTAGATACATATAATATAAATATATGTAATGTAGATATATACATAGATGCAGATACAGATATACACATAATTTTTAAATCTTATTTCTCTAGTTCTGATGACTTAACCAGCTGAAGATCTTGCAAACTCTCTCAGGAGAGGTATCCAGGGATCAAACCAGTCTCTTCCACGACCCTGAAAGGAGAACTTGCTTAACTGACTCTCTCTCTTCAGTTCAAGGCCTTTCCAGTTACGCCATGGTTTCTTAATCAAGGTTTTTTGGAGTTCTTCATGAATGGGTTTCTTGAGATCTCTGAACCCTTTCGAGTTATCCTCAACATTCTATCTGTGTGTGCATACACAGTGTTTTCCTGGGGAATCTGTTGCTTTTGTTTGCTTCTCAGTGTCTCTGACTAAAAATATTTCTGAAACACTAGCATTCATCACTTGAAGCCTTAGGCCTCCTGGCCACCAGGAACAGCTATAATTTCATTCTGAAGGAAAAGCGAACTAATCTTCTCTCTCCTAATGACCTGGGGAGAGTTCGCTTCAAGACACCAAAGTAACTTTTAGTAACATACCATGAACACTGAGCAAAAACTAATCCACCTAATCTCCTTTGGCTTCCAACATCACTTGGCACCTCAGCGCATCATCTTGAGGAAAGTCAAACCTGCCATTCTTGGCCACCAGTTCAAATATAAGCCACTAGACTAAATATAACTACTTGTCTGACATTGACGCCATCAGCAGTACCATCCTCTGCTTCTCCTCTTCACAATCACCGGAGCTCTGAGACTAGGGTGAGGCAATGTAGGTATGAAGGAGCTGCTCCTTTCCCACCCTGCACTTGTACTTGCTCAACCCAAGAGTCAGTGCCTCCTCACTTTTTGCACTCTAGGCACATCCCTTGTCTCACCCTAATCCCAGCTCTGTGTCACCAACTATAATGCATCCATTATGTTCTGATGGAAAGAGCATCAGCCACAGGAGGAGGGAAGAGGTACTAGTAGATTATCTGCAGAGACAGTAACCTAAGAACTAATTAGGGAAAATGAAGGAAGTCATTGCAGAAAAGTGGGATAGCAACGATTTAGTCTGGTGACACGAAAAGAAGTAAAGGATCAGATATGGGTCTAGGTGAACAGGATGAAGCCAAACAGCTTAGAACATGGTGAATAAAATATGGATTCTGGGGCCTGCTCTTATCAGGTGCTGGTAACTGGCTGGGCAAGACAATAGAATTCTCAACTTTATCTCAGCCTATTTTCAAAGAATCACGTTATAAAGTGTCCTGGTATGGGGAAGGGAGAGAAAAATCAGAAAATCTCTATGAACTAAAATCTGCATGTTAATTTTTTCAATTCTGTGAAGACTTTTTCTTATGAGATTTCTGAAGTTGGGCCAACTACAATTTAAGGGCCCTTGAATGACTGTTATCTTTGCTGAGAGAGGGCGTATGTTAAATTCCACCAAATTAATAACCTACATTTGCGTATTGTCTTACAGGTTACTACGTTCTCTCCGATGCTGTCTTTTTAAATCTCAGTCATTTCTCTTTGCTTTTTGCCCATTTCTGTTCCCATTTCCTAAAACTCTTTCTTCTAGCCCTGGTTGACACTGATTTTTTTTTTTTTTTAAAAACAGCTTTATTAAGATATAATTCACATACCATGCAATTCACCAATTTAAATTGTACAATTCAATGGTTTTTACTCTATTCAAAGTTGTGCACCATCACGACAATTTTAAAACATTTCCTTCACCCCGAAAGAAATCTTGGACCCATTAGCAGTCTCTCTCCATTTCCCCCACTAACCTCCCTAGCCATAGGCAGCCACAAATCTACATTGGAGGGGGCCCATTCTGGACATTAATTGTTAATTTTTATTCGGAAGTGCCCCTGTAATCTCAGCACTTTGAGAGGCCAAGGCGGGAGGATCACTTGAGACCAGGAGTTCGGGACCAGCGTGGGCAACATGGCAAAACTCCGTCTCTACAAAAAAATACAAAAATTAGCCGGGCGCGGTGGTGCACATCTGTAGTCCCAGCTCCTTGGGAGGCTGAGGTGGGAGGATCACTTGGGCCTGGGGAGGTCAAGGCTGCAAGTGAGCTATGATCATGCCACTGCATTCGAGCCTGGGTAACAGAGTGAGACCCTGTTTCAAAAAGGGAAAAAAAAAAGTGCCCTTGGGGAATTAAGAAGTCTTATTTTTGGAACTCCTGACCCCTAAATGGTGGACATGTGTGATAAATCAGAGAGCTGTGACAGAAATAGCCGGGGAAGGGGAAACAGTATTTAACAACTACCATGTACTAATGTATATAATTACTTTCACAGCCATCCTATGAAAGAGGTATCATTCAGCAGTTGAAGAAGCTGAGGTTTATAGAAATTATGTAACCTGGCCTGGTGTGGTGGCTCGTGCCTATAATCCCAGCACTTTGGGAAGCTGAGGCGGGCAGATAGCTTGAGCTCAGGAGTTCAAGACCGGCCAGGGCACCATGGTGAAACCCTATCTCTACCAAAAGTACAAAAATCAGCCAGTCGTGGCGGCTGGTGCCTGTCGTCCCAGCTACTTTGGGGGCTGAGGCGGGAGGACTGCTTGAGCCCAGGAGGCGGAGGTTGCAGTGAGCCAAAATAGCACCACTGCACTATAGCCTGGGCAACAGAGTAAGACTCTGTCTCAAAAAAAAAAAAAAAAAAAAAGAAAGAAAAAATAATTATGTAACCTGTCAAAGGTTATAAAGTTAGTAACAAAGCAAGATTATAAATCTTTGTTTTCTGACTAAAATTTATTCATCTTCTTTGCACCAGAACAGGGGTTCTCGCACTTTGGTGGGCATGAGAATCACCTGGAAGGCTTACAAAACACAGAATGTGGAGCTCCACACACAGAGTTTCTGATTTACTAATTCTGGGGTGGTGCTTAAGCGTTTGCATTCCCAGATGCTGCGCTGCTGCTGGTCTGACACTGCACTCTGTTGTGCTGCCTAACAGTACCTGAGAATGAATTGATTAAGGTCACAGAGCTGGATGTGACTGATTAAGGTCAGAGAGCTTTAACATCATCCAGCCGTCTTTTCATAACAGTGCTTATGATCTGACAAAGCAATTGCTGATTGATAACAGGTGGAAAGTAATTAGAAAGATAATACAGAGAACGAAAATGCTTCGGATACATGATGAGGTGTGATAACATCTATTTTTCTGGCTGGGGAATGAGATAAAAAAACAGAGAATTGATCATGGTGCGTGAAGCACCTAGAGTTAGAACACTTCAGTTGGGTGCAAAATGTAACGTTCCTTGTCTAGTTCAGAACCCATGGCTACTTAAGGGGAGAAGGCAGGCAGACAAAGGACTGTCAACAGCAATGTCTCTTATTGTTCTTTGGCTACAGCTGCACTTGCATACTCATGCTGACTTCATCCCCAAATGTTAACTAGGCCAGAACTTGATCAGACTGAAATCTGTAAAAGAAAAAAAAAAAATCATCACAGATACCAAGAAAATGTATTTCCTTGGATCTGTTCTAACTCTGAATTTTGTCAAAAATTTCTATTTTTTTTAAGTAGGAGGGGAAGGAGGACAGTTCAAAATCACTTAATTCAGAATCTGCAGTGTAATTGTTATGGTAGGCTCAAATGCGATTTGAACATTCCTAGCTATGGGATTTGGTGACCAAGCTCCCAAGAGAGGATGACACAGCACAGGGAATAGCACAGGCAGCCTGCCTTGCTTTGTAGGGGGCAGAGACGTGAAAGTCCTTGTTGAGGTCACTGGAGCTGAGAGTACTCTTCATAATTTAAATGGACACGGGTAATTTCCTTATATGTAGGCAAGCCAGCCCTAGGGATAGGAAAGAGAAAGAAAAACAGGGAGTACAGAGTACAGATGGCTGCCCTCTGCTAATTAGGCCTCACCTTTATATAGAATGCTTTTGATTTTTTCAGACACTTTCATGTATATTAACTCATGCACAGAGGTCAAATATTATAATTATTAAACAAAGTGCAGAGAAGTATGGAGAATTAACTCAGTTAATGAATTAGCTCAACTAGGTAATAGGTGTATCTAATACTAGGATTAGACAGGGACAGTCACTCTGGAATGCCAGGAAAATGAAACATTCAGAAATAAGTGTAGTATCCACATTAATGCTATCAAGGGAACAAGCCTTTCCTTCCAAAGTGACAGAAATGAAGTTTACTTGTTGGTGTCTTCTTACTTCATATTCATTCATTTGTTCATTCATTTACCATGTACTAAATGCTTCCCACTTGCTTGTCATTCTGCTCAGTGGGCCTGGGAGATGAAGAAATGAGACATTATCTTTTTCCATTCATTGAGGCCCTACAAGGTGCCAGAAACTGTTCTAGGTGTTAGGGCTATAGTTATCTATATATATACACACATATATATAAATGTATAAGCCAGTGTGGAGTTAAGTCAATTAAAATTAACAAAGCAAAAGGAAATAAATCCTATAATAAAAATGCCTTGATGGATAGACGGATGGGTAGATGACCAGTTATGTTTTAAAGCAAGCATATATATGGTACGATGTTTATAATGATAGAGTCTAGGTGGTGGGTATATTGGTGTTTGCTGTAAAATCTTTCAACTGTGCTTGAAAATTTTTATGATAAAATATTATGGAAGAAACACTATAGGAATGACAAGGAAGGTACAGATTTGAGAAAAGTTTATGAAAGACATGACATTCTTTTATTTTTTTAAGAGACGATAGAGGAGTGCAATGACATGATCACAACTGCAACCTCGAACTCCTGGGCTCAAGTGATCCTCCTGCCTCAATATCTGGTGTAGCTGGGACTACAGGTGTGCACCTGTGTTTGAAGAAAAAAGGTCCATGCCCGGCTAATTTTTGTACTTTTTGTGGAGATGGGGGTCTCATTATGTTGCCCAGGCTGGTCTCGAACTCCTAGTCTCAAATGATCCTCACTCTTCTGCCTCCCAAAATGTTGGGATTAGGCATGAGCCACCCCACTGGCCTTTGGCATTCCTTTATCCTCCTCTTCTTCTCCTTAACTACCTAATATCCCCAAGCTAACCCTCAGTTGTAGGTTCAACTTCCAAATTCCAATGGGTTATAAAGAGTTCTACAAAAGTCCATGACGACTAATAAATCTATCTAGTACAGAAAAGACCTTTTGGAGAAGAGGCTAACTCTAGGACCACCTAAAACTCACCCACTCCATAGCTATTTGGTAAGGCACACCTTTAGGAAACTTCACCTAAATGCCTGCTTCTGGGTACCAGGTAGTGGCCACTCTCCCCATCTTTGTTTCCTGTCTGAGCTGCTACAGAGTTTGATGTTAGATGGTGACATAAAATACAGTTATCCCTAGATATGCGGAGGGACTGGTCCCAGGACAGTCTACATGTAACCAAATCCACACATAAAGTCCCACAGTCAGCCCTGGGGAACCTGCACAAATACTGTATTTTCCATATGCCTTTGGTTAAAAAAAAAGCTGCATAAAAGTGAACCTCCCAGTTTGAACCTGTGTTGTTCGTCAACTGTAATTTAAAAGTGAAAAAAGGTTTGTGTTTTCTGGTATCCTTTTTTGTTTGTTTGTTTGTTTGTTTTTTGACACAGGCTCTGGCTCTGCTGACCAGGCTGGAGGGCAGTGGGGCAATCATGGCTCACTGCAGCCTCGATTTCCCTGGCTTGAGAGAAAATTATTTTTTTCAAAATAATTTTCAATTTAAGGTAATTTACTAAGTTTCAAAAGATAATGCTATCGACGTAAATTCTGTTTTAGATTGTAGGCCCCATCAGCTCATTGATACCAGTCCCAAGTTCAGAGAAGAAGAGACTGGAAGTTACTAGGCTAGTCCTACCTCTCTCACGTATGTCCCAGCAAAACTTCTCTTTCCAGTTTCAGCCCTTTAGAGACCTTTTTTCTTCAAACACTAATATGGGGCTTAGACTGTACCAGCACTGTTCTGAGAACTTTACATATACGAATTCATTTAACTCTCACAAAAATCCTGGGAGGTATTTGCCATTATTATTCCCATTTAACAGATGAGAGCACTGAAGCACAGAGAGGTTAAGTAACTTGCTCAGGGACCTGGATGTGAATGCAGAAATCTGGCTCCAGAGGTGGAGTCTGAAACTGCCTTTCTAAGTGACTGATTGCCAATCTCTGGAAAATCAGTTCAATTGAAGGTATTAATGGATCAAAATGTCAGTATGTTTTCAGATACCCTAACTCCATAGGAAGCTCAGCGTATGGGATTTGAGATACTGTAGTTTAGAAGGGAATTGCTTTTCCAAGGGAGGGCACCCTTCAGATAAGCCCCTCAAACTGCCCTTCTGTAGAGTCGCACGAGGACAGGCCTGCTAAAAAGGATGGCGCTGGGGGGTTTCCAAGACAGGAAATATCTAAAGCCAGAGGCTGACATATTATCTTGGCGAACGGGAGAAGGGAAAAAGAACCCTCATTTTTTGGAAACACAAGTTTTTAGTCTGGATAATGGGTAAATGACATTAACTCTTTGTTCCACCCTAATCTTCCAAGCTTGCTCAAATGTTGCTTCTCAAACCTGGGCCATTCCTTCTTATTCAATTTGCCTATTAATTCCTTCAAGCTTTTTATCCCTTCTGAAATAGGTGGTAGCATACCAAATTGAAACACAGAACAGCCTGTTTCTTTCCCCCAGGGTCCGCTAGGGCGCGTCGGAGAAAGGGTTAAGCGGGCGGGT
>NW_012102110.1:188572-198572 GCF_000951045.1 Mandrillus leucophaeus
CGGCCGGGAGGGCGAGGGTGGCGGGAACGCGCGAGGCGGCATCCCGGGGAAGGGGAGCCCCGTTTGGGGCTGCACTCAAGGGCTGGGGATTACAGGGGTTTCCGGGTAAAAGCCTGAGAGCCAAATAGGTGCCGTGACATTAATGAAACGGTAATAGTAGGGGCTTCTGTTTTTTAAGGTTATGAGAGGAAACGTGGTCGACTTCAATGAGAAAGTTGTACTGGCTCCATGCTCTTCGGTGTCCGGGACGTACGCGTCTTGGATCCACGGAAGGGGGTCATCGTATGGGCGTCTGACACTCTTAGGAGCCTGATTCCTTTGTTTTATCAGCAAGGCAAGAAGAGACGAGGGAAATGACTTCCTAGCTTTACCCGGGGCTTTTTCTGCAGGTGGAGAAGGGTGGAGTCCTCCCAGATGCTTCTTTTCTTTGCTCCCCTAACAGCCTTTAAGATGTGGCTACTTGTTTTTCCCACCGTTTAACACCTTCCAACTTCATTTGGAGCACGGGTTCCTCAGGGGAGCCTGAGAGCTGGGTGCTGGTGTGCGGGTTTGGAGAGGCGGGATGATGCTTCCCCGGGCTAGGGAGAGCAGAGCAGGAAGGCTGGTTGGCGCCATGAGGAAAGAGCCACGAGGTTTTCGCTCCCGAACCGACGCGTCCGTAGCCCCTCCTCCATTTTGGTTTTACGTTTTTCCCTCCAGGTCTGGACGACTTTAGCGCAAGGAGCCCAGCTAGACACGGCGGCTGGCCCTGTGGAACTTCTTTATTGATGAAGTTAATCTCGTCCCTACCTCCCAGGGTTAGGAATCGGCCTGCTTTAGGTCCTGAAGTTTCTATTCTGTGTGCTGCCTGGTTGAAGGCTTTTAAAAAAAAATTTGTAATTTTTGAATGTGTTCTTTACTGTGACTTATACTGGTAATTCAAAGCAAAACCAGAATGCTAGCCCTTTCAGAAAGCTTTACCTGTTCTTTTAGAATTATTCTTGCCCTTCTGGCATACGCCTGTTGGATTGAGAGCTTTTATGTGTGTGTGTGTTCGTGGCTGTTTTCCCAGCCCTCCTAGCACAGTGCCTGCCTGGCATGTAGTGGGGTCCAGATTTTAAGCTGAAGTCCAGTCCTCCTAAGGTGGGGAGGAGACTGAAACTTGCATATGAGCTTTTAGAAACAAAATGACCTTGGTAATCGTCTAAATAATTTAGTTACCATCAGGGTGAAAACTGCCACCCTAGAAGGTGAATAACTCTGTTCTTGTTCTTGTGTATTTCTCAGTCGTCACCTGTTCTAACTTGATAATCAGTACAAGCTTTTGGTGTTACTTGGGTAAAGTGTGAAATGGGAATAGTGGTGAGCCAATATGGGAGTAGCTAATTCTCTGCCTCCTAAAGTGCTGGGGTTAGGGTATGAGCCACTACCCGGGCTGGCTTTTTTTTTTTTTTTTTTTTTTTGAGACTGAGTCTGGCTCTGTCGCCCAGGCTGGAGTGCAGTGGCCGGATCTCAGCTCACTGCAAGCTCCGCCTCCCGGGTTCACGCCGTTCTCCTGCCTCAGCCTCCCGAGTAGCTGGGACTACAGGCGCCCGCCACGTCGCCCGGCTAGTTTTTTGTATTTTTTAGTAGAGACGGGGTTTCACCGTGTTAGCCACGATGGTCTCCATCTCCTGACCTCGTGATCCGCCCGTCTCGGCCTCCCAAAGTGCTGGGATTACAGGCTTGAGCCACCGCGCCCGGCCCTGGGCTGGCTTTTTAATCTTTATTTTTTGTAGCGACTAGGTCACCATGTTGCCCAAGCTTGTTTGTACATTTTTGACATACAATTGATTGATAGTTTGTCATCCTTTAAGATTGTTGATATTTTTGTTATTAAAAAAATCCAAGACTGGGCCTGGTGGCTCACGCCTGTAATCCCAGCATTTTGGGAGGTGGAGGCAGGAGGATTGCTTGAGCCCAGGAGTTTGAGACCAGCCTGGGCAACACAGTGAGACCCCGTCTGTATAAAATGAAAATTGTGGTGGGTTGAGAAAGTTATTTTGACCTGTGTTAAAAACCAGATTCTCAGCTTGGACAACATAGTGAGACTTGTTCTCTACAAAAATAAAAAAATTATCCAGGTGCGGTGTTGCATGTTTAGAGGCTGAGGTGGGAGGATTGATTGAGCATGGGAGGTCGAGGCTGCAGTGAGCTGCGATTGTGCCACTGCACTCCAGCCTGGGTGACAGAGCAAGACCTGTCTCAAACAAAAACCAAAAAAGATTATGGCTGGGTACAGTGGCTCACACCTCTAGTCCCAGCACTTTGGGAGGCCAAGACAGGAGGATGACTTCAGAACCAGCCTGGGCAACAGAGAGAGACCTTGTCTCTAAAAAAAAAAATAAAAATTAGCCATGTATGGTGGTTTGTTCCACCAGCTACTCAGGAGGCTGAGGCAGGAGGATGGCTTGAGCCTAGGACTTGGAGGCTGCAGTGAGCTTTAGTGCCACTGTACTCCAGACTGGGCAATGTAGCAAGACCCCATCTCAAAACCAAACGAAACCAGATTCTCATATTTCCCCCTAAAGGACAGGTGTAGTGACAACACTAAAAGGGGGAAAAAAACCCAGGCTAAACTTCTTTGCCTGCATACATACCTGTGACTTTTAGGTATCGTTCTGTTTCCTTTTTATTGCCTGTTCCTTGTTCCTGTGACCTCTTCACTGGACAACTGAAATAGCCTCTGAATCTGTTCCATTACACTGTCATCAGAATGGTCTTCGTTAGGAATAGCTCTGGTTGTGCCATTTTCCTTTTCGGAAACCTTGGGTAAGTCCCCATTGCTCAGTACAGGTCAAATACATCAGTACAGTACAAATCCCCTTGGCCCCTGAACGTGGTCCCAGGCTATTTATTGTTTTTATTTTTACTTTATTTTTTATTGAGATGGAGTCTCACTCTGTCACTCAGGCTGGAGTGCAGTGGTGCCATCTTGGCTTACTGCATCCTCCACCTCCCGGGTTCCAGCAATTCTCCTGCCTCAGCCTCCCGAGTAGCTGGGATTATAGGCATGTGCCACCAGGCCTGGCTAGTTTTTTTGTATTTTTAGTAGAGGTGGGGGTTTTCACCATGTTGGCCAGGCTGGTCTCGAACTCCTGACCTCAGGTGATCTGCCTGCCTCGGCCTCCCAAAGTGTTGGGATTACATGCATGAGCCACCATGCCCGACCTTATTTTTCTATACAGCCAAATGCACACAGACCATCTTACTGAACTGCCTTCACTTAACATTTTGCTTAGTCGTCTTCTTTTTGGAATGGCCTTTAGGCTTTTTAAGGCTGAACTCTGTTAATACTTCCTCGAGGGAGCTTTGTTACCTATTTCCTTAATGAGAATTATTTTTTTTTCTTCTGCTTCCATAGACTTACCATATCTTTCTTGGCTTATGCTTATTTGTTGACTGCTTCTTCCATTAGAGTATGTGTTCTGTGAGAGAATACTTTTTCTTAACCTGTTTAAGTGCTTGGGATTGAGGGGAAATAAGGATTTTAAGGAACCGTGAGAGAAGGTCTCTGTCCTTAGCAGTTTACTGTTTCTAAATTTCTTCCACTGTTTTTATCACCAAGTCACTTTATCATTAAAGCATTTGATTATCTATTCCCTTTGAAGTCAGGTACCAGTCTTCCCTACTGGTAGATGACAATGGAAGATGAGATTAGGGGAACTTTTGACTTAGTGATAGGACTGGGATTGGGATCTAGGGTTTTATTTTTTATTTTTTATTTATTTTTGGGACAGAGCCTTGCTCTGTCACCCAGGCTGGAGTGCAGGGGTGCGATCTTGGCTCACTGCAACCCCAGCGATTCTCCTGCCTCAGCCTCCCGAGTAGCTGGGATTACAGGTGCCCACCACAATGTCTGGTTAATTTTTGTACTTTTAGTAGAGACGGAGTTTCACCGTGTTGGCCAGGCTGGTCTCGGTCTCCTGACCTCATGATCCGCCTCGGCCTCCCAAAGTGCTGAGATTACAGGTGTGAGCCTCTGCACCCGGCCAGTTTTTTTTTTCTTCTTAAAATCTGTATCTGTTTTGAACTTTCTCCACAAGCAGTGGCCTCTTCGTGTGAGTATTTTTAGGGAGGTTGGCCTGCGTGTGACCAATATAGGACACGAGAGGAGATGCCGTCCCCTCTGAGGTGTGGACTGCCACCTCAGTGCAGCTTGGCCATGAGTCAGCATCTGCTTTTGGAGTGCTTCAGAATGTGCTCTGGACCCGTGTCGGCTCCCACTGCCCTGTTCTGGAACCTCGGTCGCCATCCCCATCCAGCCAGATCACGTATTCCACACCCTCCTATCAGGTGTTCCCGGGACTGTGGGGCTGGTTTGTTCCTTCTGCTGTTTTTCTCAGAGCTGGCATTGTGTGTTTTCTATCACCTCAAACTGCTGCCATGGCGGGGAAGGCCTGGTGTGATCTGGCCCTTGGGACCTCCTTCCCTTTCCCCCTCTAGCTAGTACAGCCACACCCACTCTCGGCATGGCAGGCTTTCCCCCAGCCAAGGATGTCCGCACTTGCTGTCTGCTCTGCCTGAAACTCCTGCTTTTTCACCGAGCCATGCCTAGCAGGATATCTGGTAGAATGAAGAAACCCTGGGTCCTGCTGCCTCCAGTAGTTCCTCTCCTGCTGCCTTTCCTCAGGCTGTATTTCTTCTTTGTTCCTTGAGTGTCTTTGAAGTATGGTTTCTGATGCTCACTCTGTCTGTGGTCACCTACCAGTTCACTACACAGCATTTGCTTTCATGTCATTTCTTTGTCAAATCTTGCTTTTATGAGGTTCTGTGGTGGAGACAGATTGTCTTTGGGAATTTCACTGCGGAAGACCTGACCTTTTTTGCTAGTGGGCTTGGTAGTGGTGCTGTTGGAACTACTTACGGTCTCTAAATCTTAGACTTGTATTTCAGTATTTTAAAATCAATAAAAAAGGGTTGAGGGTATGCTTTTATATGCGAGTGTGTATGCATATGTCTGTATGCTTTCATGTCCATTAAACCATTTCAGTCATTAAGCTGATTTGTCATGAAAGCATTTGATCTTTTCACCATATATAGAAAATATATAAGCATAACCCATATATAATTATGACATACAAAGTAGGAATAAAAAAAGAAAAAGGAAACATTTAGAAACATAATTTCTTTAATAGTATAAAATCTTTCGATTGTTACTAAAATATTATTTGTGACTGAAGATTGAAAGATGTTTTGTTTTTAAAAATCTTGTTTAATACTTGGTGATTCTTGGATGGCCTTGGTGGTGGTAGTTTTGGTGATCATTCAAGACTGAAGGTTTTGTTCTAAGTTTAGTCTTCTGAATTTTTATTTAATGACTATCATATTTGAAAAAGTTACCCCTAAAAAGATCCAAGTAGAGGAAAGTTATCATTTTATAGTACTTACTAAATCATGATGTTCCCATCCTCCAATTATGCTATGACTTTTCTTTAAAACGAGCTAGAATATTTTCATCTTGTAGTCCTAGCTACTTGGGAGGCTCAAGTGGGAGGATTGGCTGAGCCCTAGGAGGTTGAGACTGGAGCGAGTCTTAATCCCACCATTGCAATCCAACCTGGGCGACAGAGCGAGACCCTATCTCAGAAAAAACAAAAAAAGTTCCATTAGTACACGATTTAATATAATAACCTGAAAAATATAAAGAACCATATAAAGCCCTCCAGCATTAGACTTTCAGGCCTCATAAGTGGTAATTTGATTACATGAGGGGGCAATGGTTCTAAATGTATGCTTGAGAATTTTGAACAATGAGAGAAGGTAACAACTCTGAAAACAATTTGCTTTGCCAACTTGCTATTAGCAATACTCTTTCCATAAGATGGGTTTTTTTCTTTCTTTTTTTGTTTTTTGTTTTTTAAAGCAGTTGTTTTTACTTGGTTTCTCCCTGTGAAACTATAGGAAAGGTGTCAGTATTTCTGTGAAAGCCCACACTTGACCTTCAGTACCCTATGGGACAGGGGACCAGCAAGCAGTACTTTTTATTCCTGTGATATGTAGTCTTTGGCGAGAATTTTGCCTGACACATACATGGCAGAAACATAAAAATTTTGTGTGGGTTGTAGAGTTGTGCTTCTTTATTTCCTTATTCAGCCCATAAGTATGCTATTTGGTCTGACATTTTTACCTTTTTTTTTGGCTGACTAGCAGGGAGCAAGGGCTATTTTGTCATCTCAGCTAGCATGCTGTGCTTTCCCTTGCCTGTCTTGTAGAAGTCCAAAGTTCTGTGTCTCTGGGATTGCTTTTCCTTGGGAGTGGAGATGAGTACTGTCTTTGCCCTTCGCAGGCTTCTAGTCTCCTAGGCTGTCTAGATAAAGCTTGTGGTAGAATGGGCTGACAACAGTGCTGATTTTGGACTATGGTCTAAAAGACATTTTTGCATTCATAACCACTAAGAGAATTTTGGAGAATTCTTCATCCCATTTTGCACATATAATACATATATTTTTATATGTTATAAAATATAATATATTTTGTATGTTATAAAATGTTTTTATGTTATAAAATATATATATTTAAACTTAGTTATTATTATTATTGTTTTAGAGACTGTGTCTCACTGTGTTTCCCAGGTTGGCATGAACTCCTGGCCTTAAGCAGTCCTCCTGTCTTGGCCTCCCAAAGTGCTGGGACTATAGGCATGAGCCACTGTACTGGGCCCCATCACATATTTTTGACATCAGTTTTTTTCATTGTAAGTAAAGAGTTGAAAAGGAAGTAATTTCTGATATATTGTAAATATACACTTAAAAACAACAATTGTTTCATTTTTTTAAATTATCCGATGAGTTCTAACTACTGTAATATTTTGACCTATTGTCATACATTTTAAAACCTGTAGATGAACAAGCTCTTATTTGAGTCAGAAATGTTCACTTTTCTTTTTTCCTCAATCATTTCAGTTCTGCTTCCCCTGCAAAATATTAATTTAATTTCATTTTTTTATGCTTGAAAATAGTTTATTTGTCACTCTATCATATGTGACAAAAGTGTACATTAAAATTTTATTTCCTGTTCTCATGAATCTAAGTATTTATTTCTTTTGGATTGCATTACTACTGTACTTATTAGTACAAAATTCATCAAAACAAATGGATACTGCCGGGCGTAGTGGCTCACGCCTGTAATCCCAGCACTTTTGAGAGGCCGAGGCAGGTGGATTACCTAAGGTCAGGAATTTAAGACCAGCCTGGCCAACATGGGGAAACCCCATCTCTACTAAAAATACAAAAATTAGCTGGGCGTGGTGTCGGGTGCCTGTAATCCCAGCTACTTGGGAGGCTGAGGCAACAGACTAGCTTGAACCTAGGAGGCAGAGGTTGCAGTGTGCCGAGATTGCGCCACTGCACTCCAGCCTGGGTGACAAGAGCAAGACTCTGTCTTTTAAAAAAAAAAAAAAAAAAAAACCAAATGGATATCTTATACATTTTTTTTTTGAAGAAAGCATCTTGATGAGATAGAGCCTTCCACCCCGAATTATTTGATGATTCTGTGGATAATTACTATTTAATACTAGAATAAGATTTTTCATTTGTATAGCTCTAAGCTTTAAGGAACCCTGTTGACATAAATAAGTAGATGGAAATGGAAAGAATATTGTTATATCAAGGTCAATCAGACTCAGTTTTTACCTTTGAAATTATATGTCAAAATACAGTGGATTTTTATGAATCAACTAGCTTGCCATTCATCTCCTCTAATTTTGTAGAAAGCAGGAAAACTGGAAACCTCCAGACCTGTAAAAGGAATTGTTATTCCATCATTAAGTCATTCATCTTCCAGTATCAGCTTGAGTATTTTAGATCACCCTTTTGCATGGATTCAGAATGGAGGGGTGATGGGCCTTTATTTTGTAAAATGAGAGAAGCCGGATTATGAAAGGGTGTCCCTGCTTTCACTTGGCTCGCGAAGTTTTCACGTACCCTAGTTTGAAGACAACTGATTTAGGTAGCTTGGTGTCTTAGTCTGTTTTGTGCTGCTGTAGCAGAATACCTGATAATGAACAGAAATGTATTTCTCTCAGTTCTGGAGGCTAAGGAGTCCAAGATTGAGGGTCTGACACCTGGCCTTTTTGCTGTGTCATGGTCATCCCATCCTGGAAGGCAGAAGGGCAAGGGGCGGGGGTGGGGAGGAGAGAAAGTGCGTGTCCTCACGCACGAGAGGTTCAAACAAGGTTCCTTTTGTAAGGAACCCGCCCCTGTCATAACGAATCTGCTCACATGATAAAGGCATTAATCCAGTTCATGAGGGTGGTGCCTCCAAGATCCAAACACCTTCCATCAGGCCCCACTTCCTAACACTGCCACATTGAGCATCAAGTTTTCAACACGTGAACTTTAGAGGACACTTTCAAACCACAGCACTTGTGTTCCAGCCCACTGTTGCCACTTACTTATTAAGTATCTGTATATTCATCTACAGAAGAGGGTCCTTACAGCCCTTACATTTTCACAGTTCTGTAACTAGCCTTGAGTATCCTATGATTGTTACCACTGGCCACATAAAGTACTTCTTGAATCTGAACCTGTGTAAGTGGTAGACATTTGTAAGCTTTCTTTGGTGGGATTCTGAAGGACTGACATCCTCTGCCATTTGCTAACGTTCCTCTCAACTGGATACCAGTTAGATTTCCTGAAGGTCCTGGTACCCTGTATGCTTACTGTCACTTGCAAACCTTTGCAGGTGTTGCTGTTTGCTGTTTTTGGGTCCTCCTCTTCTATGTTGCTAAAGCATCCTAAACAGACCTCAGTTACAGAAATTTTTTTTCCTGCCCTGTGTGGTCCTTGCTTGTTTAGTGTGTCTTTAGGCTGAGCTCTCAGGATCAGGGACTTTGTGTTACCTCACTATTGCCTGAAGGTAACACATATGTCCAAAAACAGGAAGGATGAGGAGGTTCTCAAATGTTTGTTGAATAACCAAATATTAAGTATTTTTTTTTCCAAACTCCGTGTATCATAGGAATTTCAACATGTCCAGTATTGAACTCCTCATCTCACCCCTTAAACATGCTCAATCTTTAACCTTCACCATCTCAGTTGATGACAGCTTCATCTGTCTAGTTGCTCAGGCCTAAAACCTCAGGGTTATCCTTGACTACTCTTTCTTTCTTCTGTAGTCTCAGACTGTCTAGAGAGAACTTACAACGAATGGCTGGTGAGAGTGCTGACTTTGGACTGTAGTCTTCAAACATGTTTGCATTCATAATTGCTAAGTCACTTGGATCCAGTCCATTAAGAAATCCTGTTGGCCCTGCCTTCACAACGTATCTGCAGTCTGAGCACTTTTCTACTCCTCTGCTTCTACCCTGGTCCAGGTCATCATTCATCATCTGTCGGTTGCATCATTGCAGTTGTCTCCTGACCCATCTCCCTCTTCCTTCTTTGTATACATGTTGTATTCTCATAACAGCCAGAGTGATCCTGTTAAAATGAAAGTTGGATAATTCCCTGCTCTGATACAACCCTGCAGTGGCTTCCCATTTTACTCCTAGTAAATTAAGTCTACAACAGGATGGGGAGGGCTCTACAGATGGGTCCTTTGCACTGGCTGTTCATTCTGCCAGGGCATCTCTTGATACCAGTGTCATTAACCACCTTCCCTCCTTCAAGTGTTGCTCACGTGTCTCCTTCTCATGATCACTATTTAAAATTGTAAACATTACACACTCAAATATCTGTTGAATGGTTGAAGAATGAATTACTTTGCTCAGTTACCGCTTCTAATACTAGTTTTAACATTAAACCTGTTGCTGGGGGATGTGGATAGTTGTCCCTTTGCTGTTCACATTTGTATTTCCTTCTGGGGTACCATCACCTGGATAAGATTGCTGGCACGTTGTCAGTCACTGAGCTTGGTCTTGTAAGTGTGCATGCTAGATGGCTTAGATGCCTGTTTAATGGTGCATTAAAAAAAAATCAGGCTGGGTGCGGTGGCTCATGCGTGTAATCGCAGCACTTTGGGAGGCCGGGATGGGTAGATC
>NW_012102110.1:199737-201288 GCF_000951045.1 Mandrillus leucophaeus
TTCCTACATCTGTGAAAAGGAGATGATGTCTGGTTTGGAGAGGTGTTGGGGTTAAACGATAAAATGTATGTAGAGGTATATGCTTCTGCAGCGGGCTGGTCACTTGCTAGTACCGTGATTCATGTTCTGTGCAGATGTGCTGTCAGAACAGGCTCATTGGCCAACCTTCCCTCCCTACCCCCGCCCCAGACGGAGTCCTGCTGTGTTGCCCAGCCTGGAGGAGTGTGGCGCGATCTCGGCCCACTGCAGCCTCTGCTGGGTTCAAGCAGTTCTCCTGCCTCAGCCTCCCAAGTAGCTGGGATTACAGGTGCCCGCCACCACACCCAGCTAATTTTTGTATTTTTGGTAGAGATGGGGTTTCACCATGTTGGCCAGGCTGGTCTCGAACTCCAGACCTCAGGTGATCTACCCACCTCAGCCTCCCAAAGTACTGGGATTGCAGGCGTGAGCCGCTGTGCCTGGCCCTTATTGCTTCTTTAATCCAGGTCACAAATTGCAGTTTTTGAAGCATCCACCCCTTCCTGCTCCTGAAAGAAAAGGTCCATGTCTTTGTTCATTCAGCCATTCATTCAGTAAATATGTGTTGATTACTTACAGTGTGTCAGACACTTGTGAGGTACTGGGAACACAGCAGTGCATTAGAGAAAGGCCCTGACCTCAGGGAGCTTGTATGTTTAGGTCTGACTCATCTGTGTTAATCCAGTGCCCAGTGTCATGGTAGATGTTTAAGCGTCTGCCAAACTGCATTAAGTAATACTCCCTTTACCGGTTTCCTGTAGCAGTCATTCTCTTGTGTCATGGTTGGCTGTTTACACCTGACTTCCAGATTCCAGGATCCTAGAGTGTCAGTTATTCCTCTTGTGTCCCCAGTCTGGTGCACAGGAGGGCTTCAGTGTGATTGTTGAAAGTGTGCTAAATGCCAAGTAAATGCTGCAGCGATTAAGTGCTGTCACAGGTCGAGAGGAGTCAGAAAGTGTTAATGACTGTGCTAAAGCTTTTCTTGCTAAAGTCACCAGTAATCACCTAGTCTGTAAATCCCGTTCAAGCTGTAGATTCTTTACCTTGACTTTCTGTAACACTTGACAGTGCCCTTGTCCTCTGGGAAACTTTTCTTGGTTTCACTGCTCTTGGCTGGTTGGCTTTCTTCACTCTCACCATTTTTCTCACTCATCCCTGGGCCCTTTTCTGCCTATGGCTGTGTCATGCCTCAGAATCCCCTTCTTGGTTCACTGGTTTTTCCCC
Source organism: Mandrillus leucophaeus (assembly GCF_000951045.1). Taxonomy (NCBI): domain Eukaryota; kingdom Metazoa; phylum Chordata; class Mammalia; order Primates; family Cercopithecidae; genus Mandrillus; species Mandrillus leucophaeus. The sequence continues at coordinate 200,980 of NW_012102110.1, forward strand.
CTCCCTATTCTGTATTCTCCATTTGTCAGTGATTCGAAGATTGGCTGTTTCCTGCCTTGAGTCCTTTCCTGGGTTTCTTTCTCATTTATTCAGCTGTCACTGGGCATTTCCACATCATGTTCTTAACCAGTGTTTATCCAGAATGAGACTCCTGACAATACCCTGCCTCCTCCTGTTCCCAGCCACAGACCTGCTGCTCTACCTGTATTTTCTCTCCACACAGATGCACAAGACAGAAACCTTACAGTCATCTCTGTCACTCCTGCACTTCCACATTCTCCCACATCCATCCCGTCTCCTGGTGCAGTC
>NW_012102110.1:201443-202972 GCF_000951045.1 Mandrillus leucophaeus
TGCATCTCCGATGCTGCCTGTCCTTCCTGTACATTCTTCAGTAGCTCTTCTTTGCCTTCAGTCTTGCCGTCATCCTTTTCTTCCAGCTAAGCCGCAGGAGGCTTAGTCCCTCTAGCCTTGCTTCCTGTCACTCCCTTCTTGCCATATCGGTCCTCCCCCACCCTGAGTTGTCAGCACTTCCAGTTCCCAGCTCTTGAGAGCTCACCTCCAGACTACTGCACGTGTTGATGCTGCTGCTTCTGATGTGCCTGTTTTGTGTGGTCACTTTTACTCATCCTTCAAACACCTCTTCACCTGTCACTTCCCCTAGGAAGTGTTCTGTCAGTTCACTGCAGTCTGAATTGAGGTTTGCATCCTGTGTTTTTCTTTCTCTAACACCCCATGCTGCTCTCTTCTCAGTAGACTGAGTTTAGGGTCACTGTCTTTATCTCTGTCCATTGTGCCTAGAATATTGTAGCTGCTCAAACGTACTTGAGTGAATGTATTCAAGTCTTTTTTTTGAAACCACGATTGTGAGATTGGTTTACCTGGGAGTTCATCTGGGTCTTTTTTGTTTCTCATTCTCATATCAGAATTTAAGATTTGAAAACTTAATTTCGCACGTATAGTTTTGGGAAAAAAGTCATCTTTAAATGAATGCTACATTTATAGCAAAAATTAGGGACATGATTGAGTTTCAAGAAGTCGTTAGCCACAGATTTTTTGAGGGATGGTACAGGCTTTTAACTTACTAGAAAGGACAACTTTTGGTTGGGCTTGGTGACTCAACGCCTGTAATCCCAGCACTTTGGGAGGTCAAGGTGGGAGGATCACTTGAGGCCAGGAGTTGGAGACCAGCCTGGCAGCAGAGTAGAACCCCCATCTCTACAAAAAATAACTGATTAGCCAGGTGTGGTGGCATGCACCTATAGTACGAGCTACTGAGGAGGCTGAGATAGGAGGATCTGTGGAGCCCAGGAGTTTGAGGGTGACACATGGAGAGACCCTATCTAAAAAGGAGGAGAACAACCTTTATCATGTTTTGCCACTTTTTATTCTTAATCAGAAGTAACATATGTTCTTGTAAAATGTTGATTTAATGCTAGTGGAGTGCCTACTGCAACTCTTGATTCCACTGCCTTATTTTTTTCTTCTATCACTGATATCATTTGAAATAATTTTGCATGTGTTTATTGTTTATCTCTTTTCAGTGTATTTCTTTTGGTAACAGCTAATACTTCCTGAGCACTAACTATATACTAAGTGCTATTCTAAGTGTTTTATTTGTATTAATGCCTTTATTTCCTCTCACAGCCCCTTCAGGTAAGATACTCTAATTATCCCCAGTTTCAACACAGGAAGACTGCAGCCCCAAGGCATTAAGTACCCACTGTGCCACAGCAGAGTGCCAGGTGGGGCTGGCATTTAAACTCCTGGCTTCGGAGTCCAAAAAACCTACTCTGCTCCATTGAATCTCAATGCAAGCCTGAAAGGGCACATATGCCTTCTCCTGCAGTGCCTGCACCTAGAATGGCTCCCTCCTCATAGTT
>NW_012102110.1:203022-207510 GCF_000951045.1 Mandrillus leucophaeus
TATATCACTGATATCATTTGAAATAATTTTGCATGTGTTTATTGTTTATCTCTTTTCAGTGTATTTCTTTTGGTAACAGCTAATACTTCCTGAGCACTAACTATATACTAAGTGCTATTCTAAGTGTTTTATTTGTATTAATGCCTTTATTTCCTCTCACAGCCCCTTCAGGTAAGATACTCTAATTATCCCCAGTTTCAACACAGGAAGACTGCAGCCCCAAGGCATTAAGTACCCACTGTGCCACAGCAGAGTGCCAGGTGGGGCTGGCATTTAAACTCCTGGCTTCGGAGTCCAAAAAACCTACTCTGCTCCATTGAATCTCAATGCAAGCCTGAAAGGGCACATATGCCTTCTCCTGCAGTGCCTGCACCTAGAATGGCTCCCTCCTCATAGTTTACATTCAGTGTGGATGAACATGAGGTATTTCAAGTAAGAAGTAAAAGTAAAATCCTTCAGCACCTGTGGTACTGTGATATAATAAGAAATATGTATTTGGTCTCATTCCTGGCACAAAGCTCCTAAAACCCTTGTGGATAGGGGCATTAGGAGAACCTCTTGTTCTAATGTGTTCCTGATAGCCCCCAAAACCTTTGTAATTTCCTGGGTGATAACAGCTCCTAAATCCCTTAGAATTTCTCAGGTGATAGGAGCATCTTTTGTTTTAACAAGATAACTGTGGTGGGCTCCTGGATAGCCAGGATGGTGGCTGGTTGCCAGGGGAACCAGCTATGTGGTTACGGTGTTAGAACTTTCAGCTCCATGCCCCTGACCTCTGGGGAGGTGAGAGGGAGAGGGGGGCTAAAGGTCGAGCTGATGACCAATGGCAGCATTGTGATCAATGATGCGTATATAATGAAGTTTTCAGAAAAACCCAAAAGGACAGTTTTTGAATGAGCATCCACATAGCAGAACAGGTGGGGGTTCCTGGAGGGTGACCGCCTCGAGAGGGTGTGGAAGCTTTGCGCCCTTCCCACATGCCTCGCCCTTTGCGTCTTTTTAATCTGGCTGTTCCTCTGTTTACTTTGTAATCTTTATAATAAATTATAAATTGTTTCCTTTATAATAAATGGGTAAACATAAGTATTTCTTTGAGCTCAGTGAGCCACGCTAGCAAATTAATCGAGCCTAAGGAGGGGTCATGAGAACCCTGATTTAAAAGCCTCTGTCAGAAGCACAAGTCACAACCTGGGACCTGCCATTGGCATCTGAAGTACGGGGCAGTCTTGGGGACTGAGCCCTCAGCCTGTGGGATCTGGCGCTCTGTCTAGGTAGATCGTGTCAGAATTGAATTACAGGACACCCAGCTGGTGTCTGCTGGTGAATTGGTTGGTTGCTGCTGGGGAGAAATCCCCACACATTTTGGTGACCAGAGGTGGAATATTCTGTGCACAGTAGAGGGTAGGAAAGGCACTTTGGTTTTTTTTCTGTATCTTCTTGGCCCACTCTTCCTCAGAGGTTAGTTGCTATAATTTGTTTTCCTCATAAAGCTTTTCCTTTTCAATTACAAATATATATTTATGCACAGATGAAGTACTTATAAAATGAATGTTACCTCTCTTGGGAAACAGACTTTTTTTCTTCACAACTCTTTGGAGAGCATGTCCCTTGAGATGTGACATTATTTTAGCTTTGTAACAATTAACTGGATCTGAGTTGTTTTACATCAGCTAAATATCAGTCTCCTTGCGATCTGGGAAATATTTAAGTCTCATCAGCAGTATTTTGGGGAAAGGGGTGCTCCTGCAGATGGCAGCTGCTGTTTTCTGTTTGTTTGTTCATTGATTGATTGGTTGGGACAGGGTCTCGCTCTGTTGCCCAGGATGGAGTACAGTGGCATGATCACTGCTCACTGCAGCTTCAACTTGCTGGACCCAAACAATCCTCCTGCCGCAGCCTCCTGAGTAGCTGGTACTATAGGAGTGTGCCACCATGCCCAGCTAATTTTAAAATTCTTTTTAGAGATGGAGTGTCACTTTTTTTTGCCCAGGCTGATCTTGAACTCTACACTCCAGTGATCCTCCCGCCTTGGCCTCCGAAAGTGTTGGGGTTACAAGTGTGAGCCACTGCGCCCAGCATTCTGTGTGTTCTCACTGGATGTCATGCCCTGCAAAGAAAGTTGACCAGGTGCAGTGGCTCATGCTTGTAATTCCAGTGCTTTGGGAGGCTGAGGTGGGATGATCACTTGAGCCCAGGAGTTCCAGACCAGCTTGAGCAACACAGTGAGACCTTGTCTCTACAGAAAATTAAAAAAGAAAGTAAAAAAATCAGCTGAGTGTGGCACCTGTAGCCTAGCTAGCCACTCTAGAGACTGAGGTGGGAGGATCACTTGAGCCCAGTAGTTTTGAGGTTAGAGTGAGCTATGATTGTGCCACTGTGCTCCAACATTGGCAGTAGGGTGAGACTTTGTCTCTAAAGACACACAACAATTTAAAATTTATTTAATGTCCCTAGATTCCTACAGGTATTGAATTCCTATGGGTATGGGATTTTGACTGTGGTCTTTTCCTAGTTTCTGTAACTGTGCTGATAAGGAAAAGAGACTGCCTTTTTTTTTTTTTTTTAAACAAAACAAAACATCTGAAAATTGGTCAAGTCTTATCTTTCCTTCTGTTTCCCTCTGGTGGTAGCAGACAGTTTACCTGTAGGGCAAGAGTTTTTAGATTAGCCTGGGATCCATGGGTAGGCTTCAGAAGGGCTATCTATCTTATGAAACTACACATAGAATTTTGTTAAGTGTGCATTTCACATTTCACTGGGGAGAGTGTTTCATGCCAGATCCCAGGTTGAGGATAAGCACGAATCCTTTTTGATATAGGTGTATTCTTTGTCAAGTTGGCAACAAGGATCCTGGAAGCTGACTTGATTTAGGGATTAAAGCGTGTTTTTCCTTTTTATTCCTAGTCCCAGAAAATTATACCAGTGGGAATAAAATGAGAGGGGGCAGTTTGGACTGTTCCTCAGTGAAGAACAGGGGTTCGCACTCATCAGGTGGATGTATGGGCTCAGCCTGTATACGGGGGCACCTGCTCAGATTAAATCTCATGTTGTCGTGTGACAGCAATGTCATGACTGCCTTTGTCCCCTTGTGAGCTTTGTATCATGTAGAGTGGAGATAGCTCGCACCCTTATTTAACTGGCCATTTTTATTTTCAGATGCTGCTGCTGTGAAGTGTATATGTGCTTGTATATTGTTAAAAATTTAACATATAAGTTATTACTTTGGTAAGAGTTAAAAAAAAAAAGTATATGGTATAAAAAGACAAATCACACCGTCTAAGTGCTGCCACTTCCTAGTGAAATGAGCTTGGGCAAAGTTACTTGCTGTGTGTCAGTTTTCCTCATCAATAAAATGGGTACCAAAGTAGTGCCTGCCCTATTGTGAGGATTGTAAAGATTACATACAATAATAAATAGTATGGAAAAGGCAATTGAAATGTTTTCTGGTATATGGAAAACAGGCAATAATTATCTCTTTTGATGGTGATGGTATTGATAACAATAATGATACCTAGAAAGGCCTGTAACCAAAAATCAGTAGTCCTTCCTTCTTTACCCCATCCCATGTTTTAGAAACAACCAGTTTTAAATCCTCTAGCTATTTCTTTTATCTCCATATTTGAAAAAATTACATTTTCTTAATTTGCATCACCCCCTCAACCTCGACTAGGTTAAGCCTCTTTATTGACTTTCTCTTTTAGAAGATCAGATCAGGTTTTTAGTTTTTTCTAGAGATGGAATCTCACTGTGTTGCCCAGGCTGGAGTGCGGTGGCTATTCACAGACATCATCATAGTGCATCCTTGAACTCCTGGCCTCAAGCACTCCTCCTGCCTCATCTTTCAGAGTAGATAGGGCTACAGGCATATGCCACCATTCCCAGCTTGAAGATTAGGGTTTTTTTGTTTGTTTGTTTTTTGAGACTGAGTCTTGCTCTGTCACCCAGGCTGGAGTGCAGTGGCGTACTCTTGGCCCACTATCTCTGCCTCCTGGGTTCAGAGTTTCACCATGTTGGCCAGGCTGGTCTCGAACTCCTAACCTCAAGTGATCCGCCCACCTTGGCCTCCCAAAGTGCTAGGATTTACAGCCTTGAGCCACTGCACCTGGCTGAAGATAAGGTTTTAAGTGACACCTCCTGCTTCCCTACACTTTTCTTCATCTTCTGACGCAATTATATCAAGTTTTGGGTAAATAGACATTTAGTGTTAACATAATGATCATATGAACATTTAACTGCTAATCTGAGTTGAAAAAGTTGGGGGAAATATTGTTTGTTGATTTTAATTATGAGTGAAGTTAAAGGTTGTCATGTGGTTGTAGCTTATTTAGGTTTATTTTATGACTTGCTCATTTTTCTCCTCAGATACTCAATTTTACCCTATTGGTTTGTACAAGCAGTCTGGACTCAGAAAGTATTGGTGGAGGTTGAACTTCTTGAAGAAACATTGAGCTTTTGCTGGGCGTGGTGGCTCACGCCTGTTAATCCTAG
>NW_012102110.1:208125-209838 GCF_000951045.1 Mandrillus leucophaeus
AATGAGCCAGATGTGGGAAAAGGCAAATTAACATGATTATGAAAAGTAAGAATGATGGAGCTGGGTGCGGTGGCTCAGGCCTGTAATCCCAGTTTGGGAGGCTGAGGTGTGAGGGTTGCTTGAGGCCTGGAGTTTGAGATCAGCTTGGGCAACAAAGTGAAACCCCATTTTTAAAAAAAGATAGTAGGGAAGAGCAGAGGTTTCTTGAAAGTGCACTCAACAAAAGGATTAGGCTGATCTAATAGTTGGCATGTCAGTATTGATACAGTTTTCCTTGGTACAGTCTACCCAGAGTGGGGGAAGGGGCAGAGCATAAGGATAGAGGGGGAGTTGTGGTTTTGTGGATGTCAGGTGTTTACCACCAAACCAGATGGAGGTGGTCAGGTGGTGGAAAGCTTCTGCTCTGAGAACCTGACCGAGAAGCAAAACATTGTGAGGTGGTCAGGTGGTGGAGAGCTTCTGCTCTGAGAACCTGACCGAGAAGCAAAACATTGTCTCTGTGTAGTGCTTGGCACAACCGTGGGCTCTGATGTGGGAAAGAGTGGACTCGGGACCAAAGCAGATTTCTCTGTGGGGCTATAGTGAATGAAACTGTCCTGAAGCCAGCCTGGTCTAGGGTATTCTGGCCTCTAAGATTGAGAGGGATGGTGGGCAGGGCAGTGGGCCAGAGGTGAAGTGAGATGAGGAAGGCCAAGCTCTTTTCTCCTGAGGAAGCCAGTGCTAGGGCACCAATTATAGTTTTACACAATGCCAGCTTCCAGCCTGCATAGAGAAACATGAAATTTCTGCTTAAAACGGAGTTCCTTTTTCCATTTTTGGCTCTAAACTTTTTGTGTTGGGAGTTAGGAACCAATTTTGGAGAGTGGTTGTAGTGAGGGAATCTGGAAAACCTGTGAAAATGGAAAAGCTCGTTTTAGACAGGAAAAATCTGTCTCTTGGAATGAGTAGCAGAGGGTTTTCTTGCTCAAGGTAGTTTTCCTTTCTGTTCTTGGTGTGGTGCCTGACTCCACATTTTTCACCCAGCTCTTAAACAGGTTTTGCTGAGTAGCTGCAGGCAAGTCATCTTCTCTGTAAATTAGATGTAGTTAATAACACCTGTTACTCAGAGAGTGACTGGATTAACAGGTAAGAGTTTGGACTGGAGTGACCCAGAAATGGTATGAAATAGTGAGAAGAACCTGAGATCACTAGATGTCCCAGAGAAGACACCTTCCTTAGATCTCAGTTGAGGAGACTGAACTAAACAGCCTTTGTTCATTTAAAAAAATTTTTTATTTTTATTTATTTTGAGACGGAATTTTGCTCTTGTTACCCAGGCTGGAGTGCGTGTTGCGATCTTGGCTCACCACAACCTCCACCTCCTGGGTTCAAGCGATTCTCCTGCCTCAGCCTCCTGAGAAGCTGGGATTACAGGCATGCGCCACCACACCTGGCTAATTTTGTATTTTAAGTAGAGATGGGGTTTCTCCATGTTGGTCAGGCTGGTCTCGAACTCCTGATCTCAGGTGATCCATCTGCCTCAGCCTCCCAAAGTCCTGGGATTTTAGGCGTGAGCCACTGCACCTGGCCTTATTTTTTAATTTTTAAATTTTTCTTAGAGACAAGGTCTCGCTCTGTTGCTCAGGGTGGAGTGCAGTGGCGTGATCACAGCTCTCTGCAGCCTTGAACTCCTGGGCTGAAACCATCCTCCTGCCTCAACCTCCCAAGTAGCTG
>NW_012102110.1:210458-241085 GCF_000951045.1 Mandrillus leucophaeus
CTCCCAGTGCTGGGATTACAGGCGTGAGCCATTGCACCCAGCCTAATCAGCCTGTGAAGTCCCTTCCAGGTCACACAGGGTGAATCTCGGGAAGGCAGACTGGAGATTCTGCTCCTCCTGTTATCTCTGTCTCATCTTTAGAGCTGGTCCAGTGCACCTGGGTGTCTCTGAGATCATGCGCCCCCAGGGGCAGCAGTAGTGAGAAAGACGGTTGTGAAAGGCGCATTGTCATGATAGTTTTTCTTTCTGTGGTTTATCCTTATTTCCTGGCTTCGCCCACAAACACAGATTCTCAGCCTCTTTCTTGCCTTTGTCTTATTTTCTTTTGAACATTTATTTGGAAGCCCTTATTTTGTGCCCATGTTTTTTTTTCCTGGATCTGGATGTGGTTCATAGGAGTGACCTCAGCCCAACATGAGTACCTTGTGTCGATAGTCTGGCTAATTTAACATTCTGAAAGACCTCCTTATAGCCTAATAAGAATCAAAAGTCAAGCTGGTAAAGCTACTGTTGCTACTCTGTGCATGCTGCTCCCCCACCCCTGCAATATTTATTAAAATGTGACCCTCTCAGAGCCCAAGGCTTGAAGCTGCTTATGGATTTTTTTTCTTCTTAAAAAAAAAGAAAAAAAAAACAGGATACATGTGCAGAATGTGCAGGTTTGTTATATAGGTATACGTGTGCCATGGTGGTTTGCTGCACCTATTGACTCGTCCTCTAAGTTCCCTCCCTTCCCACCCCCAACAGGCTCTGGTGTGTGTTCCCCTCCCTGTGTCCATGGGTTCTCATTGTTTAACTTGCACTTACGAGTGAGAACACGCGGTATTTGGATTTCTGTTCCTGTGTTAGTTTACTGAGGATGGTGGCTTCCAGCTTCACCCATGTCCCTGCAAAGGACATTATCTCATTCCTTTTTATGGCTGCATAGTATTTCATGGTGTATATGTAACACATTTTCTTTATCCAGTCTATCATTGATGGGCATCTGGGTTGGTTCCAGGTCTTTGCTATTGTAAATAGTGCTGTACTACACATATGTGTACATGTGTCTATAGTAGAATGATTTATATTCCTTTGGGTATATGCACTGTAATGGGATTGCTGGGTCAAATGGTATTTCTGGTTCAAGATCCTTGAAGAATCACCATACTGTCTTCCACAATGGTTGAACTAATTACAACAAAAGCCAAAATTGATAAGTGGGATCTAATTAAACTAAAGAGCTTCTGCATAGCAAAAGAAACTATCATCAGAATGAACAGGCAGCCTACAGAATGGGAGAAAATTTTTGCAATCCACCCATCTGACAAAGGTCTAACATAGAATTTATAAGGAACTTAAACAAATTTACAAGAAGAAAGCAACCCCATCAAAAAGTGGAGAAAGGATATGAACAGACACTTCTTGAAAGAAGACATTTATGTGGCCAACAAACATGAGAAAAAGCTCAACATCACTGATCATCAGAGAAATGCAAATCAAAACCACAGTGAGATACCACCTCACACCAGTCAGAATGGTGATTATTAAAAAGTCAGCAGACAGTGGATGCTGGCGAGACTGCGGAGAAGTGGGAATGCTTTTACACTGTTGGTAGGAATGTAAATTAGTGCTTATGGTTTTTAAAAGGCTTCCAGAGCAGGGGACCCATATATTTAGTCCCATAGAACACATCTCTTAACCTACCTCTTAGCATTTCATCTATCCTTCCTTATATAAGTTATTTCTCCTGGAGTTGGGACAGGAGGTGGCTTGTTATTTGGGTAGAAAGGAGAAAGAATGGGTGGGTATGTGGACAAACGGCGTGGGGAAATAGATGGCATGGGAAGTGTTGCCACAGCTCTCTGGAAACTACTTGGGTATTATGATTAATGGATAGTCAAACAGCTCTCAACTATTAAAGAGTGGTCTTCCCTTACAGGTTATTGTTCCCAAGGTTATCCCTCTCTTGGTGCCCTGGCTCTGGTTTCTTTTCTTCTAAGTTGCCCCTTTGATTACTTGTCATGTGAATATCAAGGCCTGATCCTTCTTCTGTGTGAGTTCCAAGGGGCCGCCTTCCCGTGGAGTTTTGCAGAATCATATGTGTCATAGAGAACAGGTTTTAATATTGGGCTGCTGTTAGGCTTTAGGGCTAGTGCCGAGAGGCCCCAGAAAGAGCCGAACCTACTGATGAGGCCCTTCCCAAATCTAATCAGAGATGGGGGAAAATTTGGGAGCTGGGAAGAGCAGATCATCTCAGTGATTTTAATGCCCACCTTTATTTGCAAAGTGAAAGGATAAATATATTTCCCTATTGCATTTCCTGCCCTTCACTTGTCAGGCATATTTGATATATTTTTTTGTTTTCATTTAAAAAAATGCCATAAAAACCATGTCAAATATGCCAAATATTTATTTTTTAAAAAGTAGGCCAAGTATTATATCTTTCTGCTAAATCTAGTGGATTCTCTCTCACCTACCCCCTCTCCAAACAGGTGTTTGCAGAAAGGCTTTTTTTTTTTTTCCCAGAAAGGATCTTTACCCAGAAAGGAATTTTAAACCTCAGAGTTGTTCTGCTTCACATCAGTGCTTTCCTCACTGAATGTCATCCTTAGCCAGAATGTATTTCATAGAGTGTTCCTCCTCTTTACACCTTCCATCCTTTGATGCCTTCTGACCCATGAAAATGGTGAAAAGTATTTGTTTCGGGCCCCTAGTATTACCAGGTTTGGGCACTATTGCTATCCTGCATCTTTTTTATTCTTATCTCTGCTGTAATTCTATCTCCCTTCTTGAGTATTTCACAACTGGAGACAAGTGAGTTTCTTCCCTAGAACTCTTAACTTACCCCAAGTATAAAGATCTGGGTAGACACTCAAGGGCCTTTGGAATGTCCACTCATGGGAGCAGCTGTATTTTGTTACTAGAATGTAAAGACCTCATCTTTCAAAATTTCTTTCTTAACAGTTTTAGATTCTTGGCTGCTGAACGTTCACCAGTTCTTTCAACTAGATCTGTGTAGTCAGAATTCCATGCTCTTTGGGAAGTCTGAGAACATTTAGGTGCCATTCCTACCTCCTCTCATTTTGGGGTTCAGACTGTGAGTCCGAATGCCTGTTGAGACTTTCTGAGAGCATAGGAAGCAGTGGAGCAGTGGGCTCTGGAGTGGCTTCACCAGGCACCTCAGAGCACAGTAGCAGGCTGAGAATGTCTGTGTGACCCCACACAAAAAGACTGTCTGGGAGTTGGAAACCGCTCCTCCCCGTGTGTTGCTTCCTGCTGCTGGACGTGTGTCGCCACAGTAGGAGGGGGGATGGAGAACAAATTATGTCTGCTCCTTGGATATTAGTTAACCTCATTCAGATGATTCTCAGGTGTCCCATGGGGAAGTAAACTGATTTCCCGGGTTTTGCTGTAGGACCTGATTAGTCACATACTGCAGAGAACCAACATGTAGCATAAGGCGCCATTGCCAGCCTGACCAGTGTAGTAGGAAACTGGGTCCCACTTCCGCAGCCCCCAGCCCTGTCTTCTAGAGTTAGACTGTGCATTGCTCACTAGGCTTCCTTTTTTAAAAATAAATAAATAAATATGTCTTTTGGATCTCTTTAGATTAGAAAAAATCTGTATTTGACTTTCCTATGTTTGTCCTGATTTCATTCAGTCCTTCACTCCGAAGCAGCTCCCCCACCCTCCCCACTTAGCTCCTATCTTACTTCACCGTATCTTTTCTAGTCCTTAAATACTACCTTCCATGCCTTGTTCTGGTCCTCGAAATCTTTCCTTGATTCTCCTGTTTTTCCTACCAATCCCCAACTCGAACAGAACCCTACTGTAGGAGAACATAACTGAGAAGAATTTAACTGGGTTTGAATAATTAAATAAATTCCCGTATGAAGGTATAATAAATAATTTTCTAGATACTTTGTGCACATGACACTGAAAAGAGAGGGACGGATTCTATAAAGTAGCTCACTGGGGGAAAATTACCATTGCTACATTTTCAGCCTTAAATTGTAAGGAGTGCAGATGGTTAGCCAGCCTGTGTTTCTCCCACCCACCTTCGTTTTAAACTGTCCTACCCTAGAGAGATGGATGCTTATAAAGTAAATGAAAAAGACTTTACCTTTAGAATGACATAGATTGTGATTGACAGGTCCAGGTAGCTCTTAGTATGTGAAGGGGAATAACAATGTGTTAGGCTTACTTAATTCATTCCATAAACACCTATTCCTAGTTCTTGTCTGAATCTCCATTTATTTTGCAGCAAAGATGTCCCCAAATAAGGTGGTTATATATAGCAACAGATTCTACTTCCTCACATCTTGTTTCAGGACAGCTCACTCAGTTTTTTTAACACATTTCAGTGGGCCCAGAATCCATCGTGGCAGGAAGTCAAACTGTTTTTACATGTATATTCGGTCACTTCCCAGTTTTTTCATTTTTTTTTTTTCTTGCAAGCTCTTTTTGTCCGGGCTGAGACCCACATACATCTCAGCCAGCTGAGTTGGACATTCCCGGGTTTCTGTTGGTGTCTGAACATGTGCAGAGCAGAAGAGTATGTGCTACTTGAATCTTGCTGTGCGTGAGCTGCTGGAAGTTGCTGTGTCTGACTGGTGTGTAGAAGCTGGGGCTACTGTGATGGGGAACATGAATGTTCGAGGAGTACAGGTGGATGTGGGGTGGGGACGAGAGCTTGTGCATCGTTACAGAGCCAGCCTGGCCCTTTGGAGACTTGGAACCGCGTTTCCGTGTCCTGGCCAGTGTGAACCCTTGGGAAAAGTTGCAGAGTAGAGAAATCCAAATACACGGAATCTGTTCTCTGCTTGGCCTTTTTACACCCTGGTGCAAATTGACTAACCTGTGGTTTTTGATAATCTCTGTCCAGTGGTTGGGAATCTGTCCTGTCTATAGCATCTGAGTGTTGTGAGAATAAAATGTGAAAGTAAGTATGAAAATATTTATAAACCATAAAGAACTCCCCCATGATAAAGTGATGTGTGTCTTCCAGTGTAAAAGGTTTTATCTTTTCTTTATCTGTATATATAAAAAACATTTATTACATATTATAAGATACATATGTCTGCACTTAGATGGTAAAACTAAGGCCCAGAAATGAAAGTATCTTCCCAAGCTCACACAGCTAATCAATGGCATAGTCAGTGCTTGAATATTCTCTTTGAATTCTGATATCTAGTAAGCTCACTGGGGCCCATTGAAGCAGTAGCCAAATTATGGTACTAAGTACTATCTGATACATTAATTTATTCAGCAAACATTAAGTGCCTGTTGTATGTATCCCCAGTTCCTGGTATTTTGGGTGTTAGGTGAATTTTGTTTGTCATTAAAATTTCCTCCCCCCACCCCCACCTCACAAGTAACTTGTAATGAGCTTCAGAGGCATTTAGCTTTAAAAAAAAAATCTTCATCCCTCTTTTTAACCACACTGCCCTTGGTTCTTACACTACCCTTGGTTCTTAGTCTAAAAATTTAGTTGACATTCCTGTGTGTTTTTATCTTGCAGTTGGTTGGAGGGTTATTTATTAGGAACAGAGATTTCGTATGATTTCAGTAAGTGAACCAGGAGTTGTGATACATGATTATATTAAATTGCTTATGGTTAGTTTTTCAGAAGGTGATTTAATTGTTAACCTTCCTAAGTCTTCAGTCTTAGGCTTATCCAGTGGGAGCTGGAAAGCTTTAATAGGTAAGTTTATTGGAACACACTTCCAGAGTCAAATGTCACTCTTGGCAGCTGCAGATGTCAACTGGGACAAGTATTCAGAGCCTGAGAATTAAGGATATATGTTAAATATGGCCCTCATAGGCGGCCACAGGTTTTTTTTTTTTGCAAACATGTTGACACAGATGAGGCTCAGAAGACAGGCATACATGTGTCTTGCCTTCATTCTCTGCAGAGAGAATGTTTTTAGGGGCTTGGGAAAGTATTTCAACTCCAAGAGAGGACTCATAGTTACTAGAATCTTCACATCTGCTTTCTCAAGTGATCTTGAGTCAACCACAGTCTTGTGGGGTAGATGGTATTATTCACCCCTCCTTTGTTACCTATTAACATGACAAAACTAAGACTCAGAGAGGAAGTGCCTTCCCCCAGCACATGCAGCTAGTCAGTGGCACATCCAGTACTTGAACCCTTTTCTCTCGGAATCATGCTTTGTACTAAGCTGATCAGGGTCCACTGTAGCAGTAGGTGACTTACGGTACTAAGTACCATCTGATACATTAATTTATTCAGCCAACATTGAGTGTCTGTTGTATCTCTAGTACTTGGCATTGCAAAGATGAGTAAGGCAGTAGACAGATAACTGACATAACCCATGACAGTGCAGTTGCGTAAGTGGCATGATACGGAGTGCAGAGTACTGTGGGGATACCCATGAGGAAGCCACAGTTGCCTAGGGTGGGGAGTTGGAGGAGGCAGATGACAGGAGGTAATGACTGAGCTGGAGTTGGAGGGATGAGCAGGAGTTAGGCAGATTGCAAAGGGGTGTGCAGGCACACGCAGGGTGGCATTTGCAGACAGAATCGGAGGGCTTGGAACAGCAGTGTGCGCTCACACCCGGTACGTAGCAGGAGCGAGAGGCAGGAACAGCAGTTTGAGGCCAGCTTGACAGCCCTGGGTGTGAAGCGAAGCATTTGAATGATGTCCCATTACCACTGTATACCACATGTCCTTCGCCTGCAGCTCTGGCTGACATCTGTCATTCCACCCTACTCCTGCTGGCCTTACTTTCTCCCTTTTACCTCTCTCAACGTTTGCTTTAGGCTGTCAGTGTTTACTGCACCCCATAAAAGGTTAGATCCTCCCAGCAGGACAGATCTGACTACTAGGAGAGACTGTGTCTGCTGGGGGGATTGAGAGAATTGGTACAGAAGGAGTTTTGTGGATCATGACATCTAGAATTAGCACTCTGGGAAAGAGGGAGTAAGCATGGTAGTAGGATTGGAGAAAGGTGTTTTTCCTTTCAGACTATTACAAAAACTCATGAGTTCAGGATATATCAGATGTGTGAATAAGGCGGATGTTTGAAGACCCCATTAGCATGTAGTGAGTTTATAGCCACTGTGCAAAATGCTCCTTAGAGATTAATAGTTCATGCACTTTTATCCCGAGGTGCGAGATCCTAGACCTCTGTCATAGTGGAGAGAGTAGAGGCTCAGAGAGGTTAAATAACCTGCCTGAAGTTGCTCAGCCAGTAAGATATGGAACCAAGGATTCGCACGTGGGGCGGCCAGCCTCTTCCTCCATAACCCGTGCCTCCTATGTATGTAGGTGGGTCTGTCAGTACCACCCTGGGTGTTCCACAGAATGGCTGTGGTTCCCAGTCCGCCCCACTGGGAGCCTCGCCTACAATAGCTCGATTTGCTGACAGGTGAACAAACAAGCAGTCAGCTGCTCTGATAGGCCTGGGAACTTGTCCCTGGAGAGAATGCCCAAGTCCAGAAAGGTTATGCCGGGTCATGAAGCAGAAATGTCTGGACATGTCACATAGTCTGCTGAGCCAGCAGTGCCTACTTCATAGCCCTTTCTGTAGGACCCCTGTGTTGACTCCCTGCCTGGTACTTATCCCTTAGCCCAGGAGAGGCCCCGTGGGAGGAGGGAGAATTGCAGCGACTTCTGGACTCCTGGACTCTGGGAACTTCCCCTTCCCAGTCTCTGAGAAGATGTTCACAGTGACCTGGCCAGGGTCATTGCAAGAAAGAAGATGGAATGCTGATGGGGCAAGGGTGACGGGGAAGCCAGGTATTCCAACTGTGTTCAAAGCAGTGACAATGACTGTGGGAGCGGGTCCTGTTTTATATATTCATCATTCTGAGGCCTTCAGGGACTGTTTTGTTAGCTACATGACTGCTGAAAGGACTGAGTAAACCAGGAATCAAATTCTGTAGATTGGCATCTGCTGGATAAATAATCTGCTGGGATTGCTACAACATGTTTAATAACCGTGTTTTGAAGAATGAAAAAGATAAGACAGTTCACTGAGTTGCAACGTTTATGACACAGGGAATGGAGGACTGTAATTAAATCTACATAAAAAGGCCATGTTTTCCAAGTGTACTTTGAACTTCTTGGGGCAGGTGTTCTGAGTGGGTGCATCATCTCATTTTTCCCGGCAGAGGAGGCTGCTGGCAATCTGGGAATGGAGGTTAACAACGTTTGTTACCCCTGAAGTTTCTGGATGTCTAGAGGAGGACCCCCTGCCCCCGCCCCAGTCCAGAGCTGTTATCTCCTTCCTGTGTTGGAGACTTGCTGCTGGTCCTCCGCTGATGTCTGAGTTGGTTAACCTTAACTGAACCCCTTAACTTTCCTTGTTATATGTATTCCAGCTGTCAGTGAAGTGACATTCTGCCCTCTGGACCCAGATCCCTGAACCCTCTCCTGCATTTCAGACCTAAATAGCACCCTGTCAGAAAGATCAGTGGGGCCGGGCACCGTGGCTCACGTCTGTAATCCTAGCACTTTGGGAGGCCAAGGCGGGTGGATCAGTTGAGCCCAGGAATTTGAGAACATCCTAGGCAACACGGTAAAACTCTTATCTGTACAAAAAAAACCACAAAAAATTAGCAGGGTGTGGTGGTGCATGCCTGTGGTCCTAGCTACTGGGCAGGGAGGAGTGGGGAGAAGCTGAGGTAGAAGAGAATCCCTTGAGCCCAGGAGTTGAAGGCTGAAGTCAGTCAGGAGTGAGACCTGTCTCAAAAAAGATCAATGGGTTGGAAGTGCAAGTCTCTTCCCAAACTCAACTCTGGGGAGGAAGCTCTTGCCTTCTCTGGCCCTCCCCTGCCCACCTTGTCCACCCTGCCTTGCCCATCACAGCAGGCCTCCCGTTCCACTGCAGTACCCCTCCCCACTAGTCTCCGTGTGCAGGACCAGTCTTTACTCTTCCTTGGTTTGCTGTTTGCGTCAGGGCTCACAGCTTCGAAGGAGGCTCAAGCAAGCATCCTATTTTGCTATAGTCCAGACCGCTGGACGTTGATAAGTCCCCGCCTTAACTCCGTGCACACAGTTGCACTGCGGGGCTGATTCAGGATGCCCAGCCTGTGTCCCACTGCTTGTTTTCAGGCTGTGTTGGTCACACCTGCCTGCTGCCTTTCAGGATCACCTTCTTAGTTCTTTGTATCCACCTTTGTCCCTGCTCTCCACAGCCTTGTCTTGAAGGCCACATGCCACACCTTTGAAGCTGCACTCTTCCTGTTGAAGCCTTCCCTGCTTTTCCAGTTGCTTTTCTACTGTTGACAAAAGTAGAGGGGATTATGACCTAGGGTTATAATTCATCTCCCTGCAGTTGTGCATGATGTTTGTGTGGAGTGAATTTTTTTTTTTTTTTTGAGACAGGGTCCCACTTTTTCAGACAGGAGTGCAGTGGTGCAGTCGCAGCTCACTGCAGCTTTGACCTCCCAGGCTCAGGTGATTCTCCCACCTCAGCCTCCCAAGTAGCTGGGACTACAAGTGCACACCACCGCACCTGGCTAATTTTTTGTATTTTTAGTAGAGACAGGGTTTCAACATGTTGGTCAGGCTGGTCTGGAACTCCTGAGCTCAAGTGATTCATACATCTCAGCCTCCCGAAGTTCTGGGATTACAGGTGTGAGCCACAGCGCCCCGCCCCAGAGTGAATTCTTAACCTTATCTCACATCTGTTTGCTATTCTTGACTCCCTTGTTTCTGTTATAATCTTTAGAGCTGTGGTGGTCAACTCCAAGAGAGTAGGGACCAAGTCTACATGATTTGTGATACTTTATTGGGAGGAAGTATAATACTTGAAACTGCTTTGTTGAGAAAAAGAAAAGAAAGCATCTGTCCAGTCTACTATAATAAAATAGCTTGGACTGGGTAATTTATAAACAACAGGAATTTATAGCTCACAATTCTGGAGTCTATGAAGCCCAAGTTCAAGGCACCAGTAGATTCAGTGTCTGGTGGGGGCCCATTCTCAGCTTCATAGTTAGTGCCTTTTATGGTCCTCACATGGTGGAAAGGGCAAAAGGGCTCCCCCAAGTCTCTTTTAAAAGGGCGCTAATTCCATTCATGAGGGCCCAACCTTCATGACCTAATCACCCCCCAGAGGTCCCACCTCTTAATGCTATTGTTTTGTGGATTAAGTTCAACACGGGCATTTTAGGGGGACACAGGCATGCCAACCTTAGCAGCAACTTGTCATATAGTTTGTTTCCTAAAAACAGTAAAACTCAATAGCTCTGGTTTCTTGAGTGTTTATTACATGCCTACTAAGATAGACATTCCCTACCTGGCCATTTTACAGATGAAGGAACTCAGGTTAAAGAAGGGTAACAACCTTGCCCAAGGTCAGACAGCACATCTGGATTCAGACACCAGCTTGTGTGACTCAGGCTTATTTTTCTCTTCACCATGCCAACCCTGCCTCTAGCAAAATACATGCCGATTTCATGATACCACTTTTAATTTCAGCAAATTATGTTATCATTTACAGTTCACTGATAATTAGCTGGAAGGTCCTTGGAAGGTAGAAGGGGTTCTGATCATCATTTTTTATTCTTTCATGACTTCCACTTGAAGGTCCTTGCTTACTGAAATGAAAGCCATAAGTCCTCTCATCACCCTTGGTAGAAGGGTGCTAAATCATCCTTGCTAAATACTTGATTGAAGCTGTTAGTCATCTGGTTTGGCTCTCATCAATCTCTTTGTTCATATGCACAGTCTCTTAATCTCCGTTTTCCCTTTCTTTAGAGTACGGTAGTCTCAGATGAGAAACTTCTCTAAAGCTAATTTCTTCACCCCAGTCCTGGAGTGTCTGTTCATGCTGCATTCTAAACAAGTGAAGAGCAAAGTTGCTCTTGCTAAGGCAGCCAGGGTCAGAACAGTGCTGCTTTCAGATCAGAAAACATCCATAGGGTGCAGTCTGGCCCACTCTTGATGCAGGCACAAGGCAGAGACGAATGGAGATGACGGGAGGTCCTTTGGTGTAAAAACCTCATCTGCCTGGAGCCTCAGGGTTAGCAGTGTTTCACAGCCCGTCTGAAGTGCCAGCACTTGGGAAAACTTAAGAGAGAGATGTTTGGGAAGTATTTCAAGCACTGCTTTGTGTCCTTAAGGAACAGTGAGTGAATGGCCCGCTGCAGGCTGAGTCTGATGTCAGTTTTTGACTTCCGTATAGTAGCACATCAGGTGGCAGCTGGCTGCAGCCCAGCCTCCACTGACTTTAGGGCCAGCCAAGTGGGTTCTAGTTTCAGCCCACAGATCTTATGTCGTTGCCGAGGGACCTTTACAAGACACTTAAACCCTTAGTTTCCTCTTGTAAATGAAAATTTTAAAAAGTGCCTGACACAGAGAGAGAGGCCATCAACAAATGTTGGATACCTTCCCTTTCACTTCCCTTTTTATGGTTTTTGAAGTTTGGAAAAGAAGCTTGTTAGATTTGTGTGTAGAAATAAAGAATAAATAATAGGACTTCCCTAGGTAGAAAAGAAAAACTATTTTTTTAGGGATTTTGTGGGGCATTTACCTACTTAGAGATCATTCTGATGGTCTGGTTCTCAGCTGTCCCCAGCCAGATGGGGAACATCGGAAACATATTATGTGTGAGCCAGTGGGTCCAGAGAAAAGAGATAGACAGCTATTGTGATGTCCATCAGAGGACACTGTCTTCTCCAGTGCCAGGTACCAGGTGTACTAAAGATCTACTTTGCGGATTGACCCTGATAAGGATTTATGCACTTGAGGGCTCATCTCTGGAGACACACGGAAAATTAGCAAGGCAGAGGTTTGGAGTAAAGAAGTCTGCACAGAGTGAGCAGGTTGTATGTTGGAGAACAAGCCATGTTGGCCATTTGTTGTGAATGGTGTGAGGAAAAATGCTTCAGAAATATAGGCTTTGCTGGATCTGCAAGCACCAGCATTTTTGGTGTTCTTTTTTACTTCAGTTTTAGATTAGAAGCAGTATTGTTTCCTGAGTTTGTTAAGCAGATCTTCAATATTTCATCAGCAGTATGGGTTAAGTTGGCATTAGAAACTATGCTGGGAACCACCCATTTGTCTGGGAAAATGTGTTCCCAGTATTGCACAGTGAGTGAACTTTTCGATGGCAGTGTGTTTGTAAGTTGGGGACTGCCTGTAGGGCATTTTGTAAAGAAGAGAACATTCTTTTCAAACCAAGGGCTTCTGAGAGATAAAGGGAGTTGTCATTGGAACCAGATGCTAAAAAAGCTTGCTTGAAATTAGTTTTGATTTTACCTTAGTACAGTTGAGCCAAAATAACCTCCAGCAGGGTGTTCTTGCAATACAAAATATTAGCAGTAGACTCATGGAGGTCATCTAGTGGTTCCTGATTGCGAGTTTATGGACTGATTTGGTTTGTGATGAAAATTACATTCTCTGAAATTTATATAGAAAGCATGTATTATATATCACTTATATAATGTATTTGTTAAATATGGCAGTCACCGTATGTGTTTTACAAAAAGTCATGTAGTTTTTTGATAGTTCCTGCCTTATTTTTTTTTCCTTTTTTTTTTTTTTTTTTCAAGATGGAGTTTTGCTCTGCAATCTCGGCTCACTGTAACGTCCACCTCCTGGGTTCAAGCTATTCTCCTGCCTCAGCTTTCCAAGTAGCTGGGATTACAGGCACCTGCCACCATACTTGGCTAATTTTTGTATTTTTAGTAGAGACAGGCTTTTGCCATGTTAGTCAGGCTGGTCTCGAACTCTTGACCTCAGGTGATTCCACCTGCCTTGGCCTCCCAAAGTGCTAGGATTACAGGCATGAGCCAACATGCCCGGCCAGGTCCTGCCTTATTTTTCAATATCCAGGTACATGATTCCACATATCAGGGTCCTAGATCTGCCACCTCTTGTGCATTCTTTGGCTTTTGTGATGGCCACACCCAGGGTGCCAAGTGAGAATAGATTTTTTAAAAATGACATTTCAGAAACAAACGTTTCATTATTTTTTATAGGTGTCAGTATATTGTGTATGGGGTTTAGGATTTCACCTCATTATGCTTCAGCCTGATTATTGGGTATATAAAAAGTAATTAGAATAGAATAGTATAAAGAAGAAAAAACTTTCATGACCCAAACCTAACCATTAACTAACAGTTAACACTGTTACAATTCTTTCTAAACTTTTAAAAATATATGTATGGAACCTATATGTATAAGTAAGGTTTTAGGCAAAAAGGTTTTGGATAAAATTGAGATTTTAGTTTTATTTAATTTTTATTTTTTAGAGACACAGTCTTACTCTTTCACTCAGGCTAGAGTTCATCGGCATGATCATAGCTCACTGCAGCCCCGAACTCCTGGACTTAAGTGATCCTCCCACCTCAGCCTCCTGAGTGTCCAGGACTACAGAGGTGAGCCACCATGCCTGGCTAATTTTTATTTTTTCTACTTTTTGTAGAGATGAGGGTCTCACTGTGTTGCCCAGGTTGGTCTTGAACTCCTGACCTCAATTGATCCTCCCATCCTAGCTCCCAGAGTATTGGAATTACAGATGTTAGCCACTGTGCCTGGCCAAAATTGAGATTTTATACACACACACACACACACACACACACACACACACAAACACACTTTTGATAATGTATCCTGAACATCTCCTGTATTACCAAATATTATTCTCAAACATGTCCTTTGGTAGCTGTACACATCACATCATATGTGTAGTGTACTAAAACTTACAGCCCCATTATTGGTGACCATGTAGTTTGTTAATCCACTTTTGTGCAATGACGGGCATCTTCCTAAGTTAATTTTTTGTTCTTTAATTATCTCCTTAGGATAAATTCCTAGAAGTGGAATTCATTGGTTAAAAGACTAGACGTTTTTTATACTCCTGCCAAACTGGTGTGCAGAATTCTTGGTGCTTGCTGTTGGCAGCACTGTGAGTAGTTTTCCAGATGCAGTGTGTTGCAGGGGTGACAGTACTGAAAGGCCCCCCACCCCCTGCAAAGCATGGCAAGTGCAACAGCAAGATCTGCGATGGCAAACACCAGGAAGACAGTCATTCCCATCATCTTTTGACATTGCTTTTTTCCCCATTTTTTTGGGAGGACAATTGGTGTTCTTTGTCAATTCAGCCATATTTATTTCTTTTTTTAAAAAAATGTACCAAGATAGACTTCCTATATTATATTGCCTTTTTAAACGCCTTTCTCGCACAAAAAAGAGAGCTACCGACAGACTGTCCATTCCGTTTCAGTGGGACGCTCTTCAAACAAAGCCAGTACCATGAGGATACAGTAAAGGAGGTCTGAAATGAGCATGCCCCTGATCACCAGCCAAGCACTCTGATGACAGAGCTTGGAAGCCAGGGTCTGGGGTAAGCTAACTGGGATAACCACAGTCGTTAACGACAGATTACGGAAGAACACTCGCACAGTGAGACTTTGCTTTCATCAACAGTGACAGAACTCAGGCCAGTTCTTTTGATTCTAAAAAAGTGTGAGATCAAGCCCAATGCTTACCACATGCTAAGCAGAAAGATCTGATCCCCTTTCCCAAACCAGTTATTTGATGTGAGGCTGGAAATGGAAGAAGGGTGTCTAAAACTGAGTGGTGGGCTAGGTAGTATGGGGAATAGGGAGAGGAAGAAAGGGAAGAGCAGGGAGCAAAGGTACTTTCAGGGAGCAGTATTTTAAGTCTTCCTGCGCAAGAGGAAGTTAACTGGGAGATTGGAGTATAGGCTGTGCTCTTAGCATATACCAGGAAGTAAACACCTCTTAGGAGGCTGACTTGAAGTTGTGAATTAGTAATGCAAGCTATTGATTTTTTTTAAAGTATTTGTTAAGAGTGAATTGATTTCTATAACTGTGAAAATGGCTGTAGGACAAGGTCTCCCCTGCCCAATTGTGGTTTCAGGTACAACTTTTCACCACTTTGAACCTGGAGGACATCTTGGTTTTAGAGACTACCTGAAAAATGTGACTTAGGTTCATTGTACTTTTATTGAGGGCTTGGCGCTGGAATAAGAGTACACAGATTGCTAACATAAGATCCCCGCCCTTGATATATTCAGTTTAGTGGCAGTGAGAGGAATAATATAAATAGATAATTTTATTGTTCTGGCAAAATATACATAAAATTTATTTTCAAGTTTAGAGTTCTGTGGTAAGCTCATGTTATGCAACCGTCACCACCATTTATTTCCAAAGCTGTTTCGTCTTCTCTAACTTACACTGTGTATCTGTTAAACAATAATTCCTCCTCATCCCCAGGCCCTGACAACCACCACTCTACTTTCTGACTCAGAATTGGACTATTCTAGATACTTTAGTTAAGTGGAATTGAGAGGTGACAACATGCTAGCAGCACTTGCTCTCGGCGCCTCCTCAGCCTCGATGTCTACTCTGGCGGAGCTTGAGGAGCCCTTCCACCCACCACGACACTGTGGGAGCCCCTCTCTGGGCTGGCGGAGGCCTGAGCCAGCTCCCTCTACTTGCTGGGAGGTGTGGAGGGAGAGGCGTGGGTGGGAATCAGGGCTGTGCGTGGCGCTTGTGGGCCAGCCAGCGTTGAGTTTCGGGTGGGCGTGGGCTCGGTGGGCCCCGCACTCGGAGCAGCCGCATTGAGGGGCTTAGCACCCGGGCCAGCAGCTGCGGAGGGTGCAGCGGTTCCCCCAGCAGTGCTGGCCCGCCAGCGCTGCACTCGAATTCTCACCGGGCCGCAGCTGCCTCCCCGTGGGGCAGGGCTTGGGACCTCAGCCCACCTTGCCTGAGCCTCCCCAGAGTGCTGCCCCCTGCTCCGTGGTGCTTGGTCCCATCAACCGCCCAAGGGCTGAGGAGTGCAGGCGCAGGGCAGGGGACTGACTGGCAGCTGCGCCTGCAGCCTGGGACTGGGATCCACTAGGTGAAGCCAGCTGGGCTCCTGAGTCTAGTAGGGACTTGGAGAACCTTTATGTCTAGCTAAGGGATTGTAAATACACCAATCAACAGCTTGTGTCTAGCTCAAGTTTTGTAAATATACCAATCAGTACTCTGTATCTAGCTAACCTAGTGGGGACTTGGAGAACTTTTCTGTCTAGCACTCCGTGTCTTGCTGAAGGATTGTAAACACACCAATCAGCACTGTGTGTCTAGCTCAGGGATTGTAAATGCACCCATCAGCACTCTGTCAAAATGGGCCAATCAGCTCTCTGTAAAA
The DNA here is from genome assembly GCF_000951045.1 of Mandrillus leucophaeus. Lineage (NCBI taxonomy): Eukaryota > Metazoa > Chordata > Mammalia > Primates > Cercopithecidae > Mandrillus > Mandrillus leucophaeus. The sequence goes on from NW_012102110.1 coordinate 226,576, forward strand.
TGGACCAATCAGCAGGATGTGGGTGGGGCCAGATAAGGGAATAAACGCAGCCTGCCAGAGCCAGTTAGCAACAACTCTCTAGGCCCTCTTTTTTTCTTTGGGTCGTTGCAATGAATCTTGCTGCTGCTTGCTCTTTGGATTTGCCCTGCCTTTGTGAGCTGTAACACTCACAGCAAAGGTCTGCAGCTTCACTCCTGAGGCCAGCAAGACTACCAACCCAGGGGGAGAAATGAACAACTCTGGAAGGGAGGAACGGTTCCGCAACAACTCTGGACGTGCTGTCTTCAGAGCTGTAATACTCACCGTGAAGGTCTGCAGCTTCACTCCTGAAGCCAGCCAGACCACGAACCCACCAGAAGGAAGAAACTCCAAACATGTCCAAACATCAGAAGGGACAAACTCTGGACACACCATCTTTAAGAACTGTAACACTCGCTGTGAGGGTCCGCAGCTTCATTCTTGAAGTCAGTGAGACCAAGAACCCAACAGTTCGGAACACAGAATCACACACCATTTGCCTTTTGGTGATTGGCTAATTTTACTTAACATAATTCCTCAAGACTCATCATACTGTATTGTATGTCAGAATTGTCTTTTTGAGGCTACATATCATTGTATGTATATATCAATTTATTCAATGGACACTGGATTATTTTCACCTTTTGACTATTATGAGTAATGCTCTTATGAATATGAGTGTATACAAATACATACCTTGGAGGTATTGTGGGTTCGGTTGCAGACCACGGCAATAAAGTGAATATCGTAAAGTGTCACACAATTTTGTTTTGTTTCTTTTCCAGTGCACATAGAAGTTATGTTTACACTATACTATAGTCAGTTGAGTATGCAGTAGCATTATGTCTAAAAAAATTGCAGAGACCTTAATTTTAAAATGCTTTATTGCTAATGGTCATCTGAGCCTTCAGCAAGTTGTAATCTTTTTGCTGGTGGAGTGTCTTGCCTTGATATTGGTGCCTGCTGACTGATTATGGTGGTTGCTGAAGGCTAGGGTGGCTGTTGCAATTTCTTAAAGTCAACAGTGAAGTTTGCCATGTTGATTGACTCTTCCCTTCATGAAATATTTCTCTGTTTTGTGTGATGCTGTTTGATGGCATTTTGCCCATGGTCAAACTTCTTTCAAAGTGGGAGTCAATTTTACCATTCAACCAAGCAATCAAAAAATAAAAAATAAAAAAAATAAACATCAGTTCTCTTAAACCCTGCAACTGCTTTATCAACTAAGCTTATGGAATATTCTAAATCTTTTGTTAGCATTTCAACAATGCCCACAGCATCTTCAGCGTTAGCTTCCATCTCAAGAAACTACTTTCATAAGAAGAAACTTGTTTATCATATGAAGAAACTCCTTATTTGTTCACATTTTATTATGAGATTGCAACAATTCAGTCACATCTTCAGGTTCCACTTGTAATTCTAGTTCTTTTGCTATTTCCACTACATCTGCAGTGACTTACTACACTGAAGTCTTGAACCCCTCAACATCATCCATGGAAGCTTGGAATCTACTTCTTCCAAACTCCTGTTAATGTTGATATTTTCACCTCCTCCCATGAATCACAAATGTTGTTAATGGCATCTAGAATGGTGTATCCTTTCTAGAAGGTTTTCAGTTTACTTTGCCCAGATCCGCCAGAATCATCACTTTGGCAGCTATAGCCTTACAAAATGTATTTCTTTATAACTTGAAAGTCAAAATCACTGTTTGATCCATGGGCTGCAGAAGGGATGTTGTGTAGGCAGGCATGAGAATAACATTAATCTCCTTGTACATTTCCATCAGAGCTCTTGGGTGACTAGGTGCATTGCTGATGAGCAGTAATATTTTGAAAGGAGTCTTTTTTTCTGAGCCATAGGTTTCAACAGTGGGATTCAAATATTCAGTAAATCATGCTGTAATGAGATGTGTTGCCATACAGGCTTTGTTGTTCCATATACAGAGAGCACAGGCAGAGTAGATAGAGCATACAAGGGCCTTAGGATGTTTGGAATGGTAAATGAGCATTGCCTTCAATTTAAAGTCACCAGCTGTATTAGCCTCTAACAAGAGAGCCATCCTGTTCTTTGAAGCTTTGAAGTCAAGCATTGACTTCTCTAGTTGTGAAAGTCCTAGATGGCATCATATTTTAATAGAAGGCTGTTTCTTCTACATTGAAAAAATCTTTAGCGTAGCTGCCTTCATCAGTTATTTTAGCTAGATCTTCTGGATAACTTGCTATAGCTTCTACATCAGCACTTGCTGCTTCATCTAGCACAATATGTTAGGGATACCGTTTCTTAAGCCTCATGATCCAGCCTCTGTTAGCTTCAAACTTTTCTTGTGTGACTTCCTCCTCTGTCTCAGCCTTCACAGAATTGAAGAGAGTTAGGGCCTTGCTCTGGATTAGGCTTTGGTTCAAGGGAATGTTGTGGCTGGTTTGATCTTCTATCCGACCAGACTTTCTCCGTATCAGTAATAAGGCTGTTTTGTTTCTTATCATTCATGTGTTCACCGGAGTACTTTTTCCGGTGAACTTTTAATTGCCTTCATGAACTTTTTCTTTGCATTCATATCTTGGCTGACTCTTTGGCATAAGAGGCCTAGCTTTTGACCTATCTTGGCTTTCATCATGCCTTCCTCACTTCTCACTAAGCTTAATTATTTCTAGCCATTGATTTACAGTTAGAGACATGTGAGTCTTACTTGAACACTTAGAGGCCATCGTAGGGTATTAATTGGCCTAACTTCAATATTGTTGTGTTGCAGGAAATCATAGGGAGGCCCGAGAAGAGGGAGATAGACAGTGGAATGCTTCGGTCAGTGGAACAGTCAGAACATATACATTAATGGATCCAATTTGTCATTTTACATGGGCGTGATTGGTGGCACCCCAAAACAATTTCTGTGGGGAAAACAAAGATCAGACTGTTACTGTGTCTATATAGAAAGAAGTAGACATAAGAGACTCCATTTTGTTCTGTATTTGAGATGCTGTTAATCTGTAACCCAACCCCCAACTTTGTCCTTTCAAGACACATGTGCCGTGGTGACTCAAGGTTTAACAGATTTGGGCTGTGCAGGGTGTGCTTTGTTAAACAAGTGCCTGAAGGCAGCCTGCTGGTTAAAAGTCATCACCATTCTCTTATCTCAAGTACCGAGGGACACATACACTGCGGAAGGTCGGAAGGTCGCAGGGACCTCTGCCTAGGAAAGCTAGGTATTGTCCAAGGTTTCTCCCCATGTGATAGTCTGAAATATGGCCTCGTAAGGACCTCTGCCTAGGAAAGTTAGGTATTGTCCAAGGTTTCTCCCCATGTGATAGTCTGAAATATGACCTCGTGGGAAGGGAAAGACCTAATCGTCCCCCAGCCTGACACCTGTAAAGGGTTTGTGCTGAGGAGGACTAGTATAAGAGGAAAGAAGGCCTTTTGGCAGTTGAGATAGAGAAAAGCATCTGTCTCCTGCCCGTCCCTGGGCAATGGAACATCGCGGTGTAAAACCCAATTGTATGTTCTATTTACTGAGAAAGGAGAAAACCGCGTTAGGGCTGAAGGTGGGACGTGCTAGTGGCAATGCTGCTGTTTATGCACTAAAAAGGGTTATGGAGATGTTTGCATATGCATATCAAGGCACAGCACTTTTCCTTAAATTTATTCATGTCACAGAGATCTTTATTCATATGTCTTATTGCTGACCTTCTCCCTACTCTGATCCTATTATCCTGCCACTTCCTCTTTTCCAAGATGGTAAAGATAACGATCAATAAATACTGAGGGAACTCAGAGACCAGCGTCCAGAGGACGCTGAGCGCTGGTCCCCTGGGCCCACTTTTTCTTTCTCTTTGTCTCTGTGTCTCATTTCTTTTCTCAAGTCTCGTTCCACCTAGCGAGAAAGGCCCACAGGTGTGGAGGGGCAAGCCACCCCTTCAGTTACAATAGTAATAGCAAAGATCACTGATCACATCACCATAACATATATTATAATAATGAAAATGTGTGAGATACTGTGAAAATTACCCACATGTAACACGGAGATACAAAGTGAGCACATGCTGTTTGAAAAATAGTATTAACAAGACGTGCTCCACACAGGGTTGCCACAAACCTTCAATTTGTTTTTAAAAAAAAAAAAAAGTATCTGTGAAGCACAGTGAAATGAAGTATGCCTGTATTTACTTGAGTTTCTACTTTCAGTTCTTTTGGGTACATCCCCACAACTGGTATTGCTGGGTCATATGGTAATTCTATAGTTTTTTGAGGAGTTCCTATACTGTTTTCTACAGTGGCTGTACCAGTTTACATTCCTGCCAGCAGTACACAAGAATTCCTTTTCTTTGCATGCTTGCTGACACTTGTTATTTCCAGTTTCTTGCTTTAAAAAAAAAAAATTAATTGCTATCCTAATGGGTATGAAAGAGAATCTCATCATGGGCCTTTTTTTTTTTTTTTTTTTTTTTAAGAGATAGGGTCTTGCTCTGTCACTCAGGCTGGAGTGCGGTGTCGTGATCATAGCTCACTGCAGGCCCACGCTTCAGCCTTCCAAAGTGCTGGGATTACAGGCGTGAGCCACCACCAGCTAATTTTTAAAAACTTTTTTGTGGAGGTCTTGCAGTGTTGCCCAGGCTATTCTTGAACTCTCAGCCTTAAGCAATCCTCCTGCCTTGGCCTCCTAAAGCACAGGAATTATATTAATAGGTTGAGCCACTGTGCCTGGCAAAAGATGAAGTCCATCTTACCTATTTTTTTCTTTTGTTGCCTGTGCTTTCAGTATTACATGTAAGAAATCATTGCCAAATCCAATGTCATGATGCTTTATTTCTATATTTTCTCTTAAGACTTACAGTTTTAGCCCTTAAAACAGGTATTTGATCTGTTTTGAGGTGGTGTTTTTGTTTTTTGTTTTGTGTATGGTGTAAAGTAAGGAAAGTTCTAACTTCATTTTTTTTTTTTTTTTTGGCATGTGAATGTCCAGTTTTCCCAGTACCATTTGCTGGACGATAATTTTAATATGTGAATGAAGATACTTCTGCTCACAGGAGATTTTGAGCCTAAGTGTCTGGCTGCAGGGTTCTGCTTTAATATGTAGGAGGAAGAGATTCAAGTCTCTCGCTCTATTACAGGCAGACAGCACACTACAGGGAGCTTCCCTGAGGGAACTTTCTGTGTACTGTTTCCTAGAAATCTGTAGGAACCATTTCAAGTAACATGGAAGGAGATTATTAAGGTAGGACTAGAAACATGTATTTATCGTGCTGCTTAATATCCAGTCTTCAGTTATATATGTGTTATTATTTTACAGAAGGCTTCATTGGACAAAAATTCCTTGCTAGTCTTTTTTTTTTTTTTTTTTTAGAAGGAGTTTCACTCTGTTGCCCCAGCTGGGGTGCAGCGGCGCGATCTTGGCTCACTGCAACCTCCGCCTTCCAGGTTCAAGCCATTCTCCTGCCTCAGCCTCCCAAGTAGCTGGGATTACAGGCATGCACCACCATGCTTGGCTAATTTTTGTATTTTTAGTAGAGTCGGAGTTTCACCATGTTGACCAGGCTGGGCGTGACCTCCTGACCTCAAGTGATCCGCCAGCCTTGGCCCTCCCAAAGTGCTGGGATTACAGGCGTGAGCCACCTCGCCTGGCCCGTTAGTCTTTAGTATGGTGTTCTTTTTGTGTAGGGGGAGTGAATTTTGTGTGTGTGCGTGCGCGTTTGCTTATTGTAGCTATTTCTCATGGTATGGAAAAAAACAGGATTTCATACTCTTAACAGGATACCCTGCACGAGGTGGGAAAATATACCTTGTGTTTTAAAGAAAAATAGTTTAACAAATGGCTTTCATCTGTGATGTACTCCAGACTTGCTGCCGCTTCATGCTCTTCCAATTGTGCCACAGGCCTGATCCCTTAGCATGTGTGCAGCTGTGGGCTAGAGGGTTGAAAGCGGTCCTGTTTCTCTTTCCTGGTGAACTCCACAGGGACACAGCTGCAGGTCTTTTTGTAACGCTCTGTATATGCACAGGAAGTCCCTTACAACCCACTCTGTTAGATCTCATTTCCTTTTCGGTTATTTGCCCTCTGTGCTCTCCGGGAGTCAGCCTGGCCTGCCTTTTCAGGGTTCAAGGAGTTGCTGGATTGGTGCCCTCTTGTGGTCTGCCTTTGATGTGTTTGGGATTTTGGGAGCTGAAGGCAAAGAAACCATTAAGTGAGCCACCGAGGAGTAAGGAAGACATGACATTGAGATAACATAGGGAAGTTAAAAAAAAAAAAGTCTTTGGGTGAGGAAATTGTTTCTGAATATAACATGATAAAATCAGTTTAGGTTAATCAGTTTAACTGTATCAATAAGAAATTTCTTTGCAAAACACTACATAAAAAGACAGCTAACTAGAAAGAATTTGTGATACAAATGAGAAATGGCCAGTTTTCTTAATATATAAAGAGCTTTTATAAATCAATAGGAAATAAAAGACCAATAACTCAACAGACAAGTGCAGATAGGATATCAACAAACCAGTTCCAGAAGAACAGAAGCCTTTTAGGCATATACATAATCTTTTTTTTCTCTCTCTCTTTTTGCCAGCTGCTCTAGCCAGTTTACTTATTTTTTATTTTTATTTCTTTGAGACAGGGTCTTGCTCTTGTCACAAAGGCTGGAGTATAGTGGTGCAATCTCAGCTCACTGCAAACTCCACCTCCTAGGTTCAAGCGATTCTCCTGCTTCAGCCTCCAAAATAGCTGGGACCATAGGTGTGTGCCACTACGCCCAGCTAATTTTTGTATTTTTAGTAGAGACGGGGTTTTGCCATGTTGGCCAGACTGGTCTTGAATTCCTGACCTCAAGTGATCTGCCCGCCTTGGCCTCTCAAAGTGCTGGGATTACAGTTGTGAGCCACCATGCCTGGCCATCTTTTAGGCATATAAAAGATGTTTACCCTCACTTAAAATAGGAAGGCAAATTAAACAGACCAAAGGTTAGATATCATTAAGAGTAAGGGGGAAGTAGTATAGTATATATAAATCGATGGTGGGGGCTAGCTGGGCATATGTATGGAAATTTTAAAAAATGCAGATTCTTTGCCCTAGCAAATCCACTACTGGAAATCTATTCTACAAATATGTATGTATGTCCATACATTAAGTTCATTTTAGAAAAAGTTGAGACATAATTTATGTCTGTCAATGGAGGACTAGCTATAGTTCCTTCATATAATGGAATACGTTGAAGCCCTTGAAAAGGAAGCAGTCTTAAAAGTATTGACAGGAAAATCTTTGGGATACATAAGTGAATGAAGGTGCAGACAGCATGTATTAGTGTCTGTGTTTGAAAAAATTCATTCACACGTGGTTTTATATGTAGGGACTGTCTCTGAAGGGATGTACGTGAAACTGAAAACAGTAGCTGCCAGAGAAGTGATCAGCAATCTGGCTGGGAGATAGAGTAGGAAGGAGACAGGCTTTGTGCCTTATACCATTTTGTACCTTGTGAATTTTGCATCATGTTGGAGATGCAGAAACCAACCTCCTTGAAAAGGGCAGTCGAGAGAAGTAGAGTAAGATATTTATTCAGCGCAATGTTAATTATAAAAAGTAAAGTAAGTAGAAAGACCAGAGTAGGAACTACCAAAAAACAAACCAACAAACACAGAAAAGAAAACAAAAAACCCCCCCAGAATTTCATGTCTGGTTTTAGGTTGCCAAGATTTAATAATGAAGAAGGGACAGATTATAGAATTCTGAGATAGAGAATAGAGAGATAAAAATGAAATGTAGTTACCTTAAAAGAAGTCAGTATACAATTGACTGAATATACTTCACCCCTCACTGGAGGAATATCTTTCCCACCCAGGGAGGGAAGAAACTGATGGCCACCATCTTGGAGACAAGCTACCATGCATGCATATAAACGTGGAAAAATACTTGCCAGAATGGTAGCTACATTTATTTCTAGCAGTAGGACTTAGCCAATCATTTCTTTCTTTTACTTGTACTTTTTAGAAAGCAATTATTACGTTCATTTTTTAATAATGAGAAAAAGTGAAACTTGCCATTTCTGTGTAATTCTTTGTATTTTCCTGACCTTCTCTTTTTTCACTTCCTGCAGTGTGAAAACCTTTCTCCCATTGGGCTGTCTTGGTTCATCATCAGTAAAACTTCCGTATTCTCAACCCTTTCTTTTGAGTGTCCTTTACCTTTTCTGTCAAAAGCTTACTCTTTCCTGATTTCCCTGTTTTCCCTGCCAGGCCTCGGAGAAGCTTTTCCCACATGCTGCTTATATTTGGGCCTTAGTGCCTAGAGGTGGGAGGTGGTGCTTCCTTCTTACTTCCTATTTCTTTCAGACCATTCTCCCTCCCTTCCTCCCGCCTAAAACCCCAGCTTTGGATGTCACATTACCAGAGCCACTCACTACTCCTGAGCTATTTCTCTGTGATTTTATCTCCTACCTTACTGTCTCTTTCTTTCCAATATCATTCCTTCCTTTAGTTCTTGGCAATTTCAGTGTAAACATAGGTAATCGACTTTAGCCATTATCTCTCTGTACCTTAGACCTTATCATTACCAGTAATTGCAGTCCTCCATAACCTTAATTTAATGCATCCCATCCTCTGAGGACAACCTTCTATTTTATGAATTTACTTCTCTACTACTTTTATTTTAAAAACAAAAGAGACAACGGTAGATGGAAACTTGATTCTGCCTTCATAAGCACTGATTCTCTGTGCTCCACAATAACCTGGGCCATTTCCTGGGCCACCCAGCCTGCTTCTTGAGGGAATGCTTTGTGATTTGATTGTTTATAGATATTATGCCGGACCCCTGTTGACTCCAGTAGGGATGACACCGTGTTTGAGAGACTGAAGAAAAGACCTGGAAATACCGAACGAGAAATAGGGTTTATTTGGGGGACTCACATACAGAGCTGTCCAGTGACGATGGGCTTGGCAGGAAGCATGCTGCTACCTTTTGTAAAAAACATGTAGAGTATATAGCATTTTCGTTTAGCATCCTCCACCTGGCAGCCTCCCAAAACAAAGGGTCTCCATCCCCTGCATTAAAAGGGATAGGCCAGGGGTTTGGATGTCTTTAATAGATAAAGAATGAATCTCCAGGTTGGCCACTCTCGGATTTCTCAGCCTGGAACTCCAAACCAACACTCTTCTCATTCTTAGGATATGCTTCAGTTATGGCTATCAGGTGCCTCTGCCATACAACAGAAAGATTTTTTTGTTTTTTTTTACGTAAGAATTCCTTTTCTTCCATCTATATGTTGTTAAAATGGAAGATTTTTTTTTTTTCCTTTTTTTACCAAGGACATGAAAGGCCTTGCAGTTGCTTGGGCATGCTAGGAGAGGGTGCCGTCCTTTGCCCTGGTGTTTTCTTAGGTGGCCGTGGCAGGAACACCAACTCTAAGGAAATGGGTGCTTTTTCTTTCTTTCCTGGAACATAATGTATAACCACTAGTGTGTTGTTTCAATTGTGTAGTGTGGTTTAATAGTATGATAATGTAGTTTTGTGCCGTTTTATAGATGTGAAGAAAATAAAACTAATGGGAATGAATCAGTGATGAAGTTTTCAACTGAGTTACCAAAAAAAAAAAGCTTCTTAATGGAATTTCCTGGAAAGATTTGTCTAAGTGAAAATTTGGTGGATCTTAAAGAAGATAATAATTTTTATTGAACATATAGTTTGTGCTAGCCACTATCTTAGGCATGTAGCTTATTAACACTTACAGCCCTTTTGTGGAGTGGATATAGTTACCTGCAGTTTAAAACAAGGATGCCAGTATTCTAAGAGGTTGAGTTGCCCGAGATATCACTAGTGTGGTAGAGTCAAGAATCAAGCCAGGTCCTGTGTGCCCTGCTCAGCCTGACTGTAAAGGACTATGTAGGGAAACTCTCTGAAACCACGTTTTTCCTCTACTCTCACATCACAACAGTTAACACAGAAGACTTCTGTGGCCAATTGTGGTGAGAGAGGGGGGATTTCCTCCCACAGCTAGGCACAGACACCAGTTGAGTGTCCTCCAATTTACTTGCTACACTATTTACCTGGAGAGTGTCAAATCCCACAGGTTGGACACTCAAGTCTCTAAGACTGCCCGTGCCCCCTGTAGACATGCAAACCTGAGCTTCTGGAACTTCTGACTTCAGGTTGGGATTCCCATAACCTACCCCCTCTTTGGGTTTGATTAATTTGCTGGAGTGGCTCACAGAACTCAGGGAAACACGTATGTTTACTGGTTTATTATAAAGGATATTTTGCAAAGGACACAGAGGAAGAGACGCATAGGGCAAGGCCTGGGGAAAGAGGTGTGGAGTTTCCAGCCCCTCCCTGGTGTGCCACCCTCCAGGAACCCCCAGGTGTCCAGCTCTCCGGAAGCTCCCTGCACCCAGCCATCTTGGATTTTTTGAAAGCGTTCCTTCCTGCAATGCTCAGCCCTCTCAGGGGAGGGTTTGAGACCCACACTCTGAAAGGTGCGGAAAGATTAGATTCTTGCCTCGTGCCAGGTGAAAGGAAGGCAGGAAAGAGATTCTGTTTCCTGAGGCCTAACACACCCAACAGTACCACAAAAGACTGTAACAAGGGCTGTGGGAGTTACGAACCAGGAACCGTGGCTGAAAACCATTGTAAATCATAACACCACAAGGACCTATATTTTGCTTTTTAGAACATTGTAGTAGGTGGGTAGTTTTCATCCGTCTTGCTTCTTGAAATCCATCTTGCCCAGAAGTTTATTGGGCATCTCTATGGAAACACAACACCTCTCTTAAATGGCAATTTCACACATCTGCAGCCTAATAATTGCTACTCATTTTGAAGACCCTGAAGCACACCACTGGATCTGGAAGTGACTTCTTAGTCACCAAGGAAACAGTAGATTAAGTCCTGTGCTCAGTATAGTTTTACTTCTCAGCTGAGTATTTAGTAAGTATGATGAATTATTAACCAGGATATTTGATGAGGTAGACACGCCTATATTTCAGACAGCAGCGGTTTACCATTAGAGCAAACAGAACACACCAGGAAAAACTCTGCAGGACAAGTTTGTAAAATGGAATGATGCATCTTTATGACATACATCCTCTGCAAGGAGATAAAAACAGTGTATGTACAGAGTGTACATAAATAAAATTTGAAGAAAGTACTCACATCCTCTGTGATTTAAAAAAAAGAAATTGAATATACCCATTAAAAAAGTGACAGGTGTATTAGTTTTCTATGGCTATAGTAATAAGTTACTACAATCTCGATGGCTTAAAATGATAGAAATTCATTCTCTTACAGTGCTGGAGGCTGTAAGACTGAAATTTAGGTGTGGACAGCATTGATCTCTTCTGGAAGATGTGAAGGAGACACATGCCTCCATCCTGTCTCCCAGCTTCTGCTGCTATTCCTTGCATCACGCCAGTCTCTACTTTCACCTTTACGTGGCTTTCCCTCGTGTCTCTCTGTCTTCACCTTTTCTGTTTCTCAGAAGGACATGTGTCATTGGGTTTAGGGCCCACTCTGATTCAGGATGATCTCATCGCACAATCTTTAACTTAATTACATATGCAAAGACCTTTTTTCCAAATAAGGTCACATTTTGAGGTTGGGGGAGTTAGAACATGATTGTATATTTTGGGGGGCAACAATGTAACCCACTTATAGCTTGTCCACTGGCCCCCCAAAATTTGTACTGTGTGCAGAATACGTTCACCTCATCCCAATTAATTATTAACACTGCTTTGTGAGGAAAAATTAAGAATTTTGAAAAGTGAGAGGCTTAATTTCTGGGGTAAATAAAAAGACAAATGGCAGGAGATGGATGGTTGCTAATCTTTTTTTTAGATAAACATTTTGTTTTGAGATAGTTGTAGGTTCACAAACACTTGTAAGAAATAATACAGAGAGATCCCATGTTACAAAAGACACCAGGATGTTGACATTGACACAGTGAAGATACAGAACATTTCCATCACTGCTGCTGTTTTGCTGTTTATTACCTGCCCTGGATTTCCTGCCTGTCTGCTGCTCCCTGTCCCTAACCCTGGTCCACCACGAATCTGTTCCACAGTTTTATATAAATATAGCCATACTGTGTGTAACCTTTTGGAATTGCCTTTTTTTACTCAGCACAGTTCTCTGGAGATTCTTGCAGGTTGTTGTGTATCAGCAGTTGTTCCTTTTTATTGCTGAGTAATAGTCCATCGTATGGATATATCATAGTTTAACCATTGGCCTAATGAAGGCCATCTGGGTGGTTTCTAATTTTTGGCTCTAACAAAGCTTATGTGAACATTTGTGTATATATTTTTGTGTGACTGTGTTTTCATTTCTGTGGGATGAGTACAATTGCTGGATCATGTGGTAGTTTAGTTGCATGTTTGTTATTTTTTTAGTATGGTTTTTTAAAGAGCAGTTTTAGGTTCCTAGCAAAATTGAGTAAAAGATAGAGATTTCTCTGATTCCCCTTGGCCCGACACATATACAACCTCCCCCATTATCAACACACCCCCCATCAGAGAAGTATGTTGGTCCTGGTCATGAACCTACATTATCACATCCTTATCAACAAGTTCATAGTTGACATTAGGGTTCACTCTTGGTGTTGTACATTCAGTAGGTTTGACAAATGTATAACAACATGTTATCCACCATTATAGCATCATACAGAATAGTTTCACTGCCCTAAAAAAATCCTCTGTGCTCTGCCTATTCATCCCTGCCTTTCCCCTAACCCCTGGCAACCACCGATCTCATTGTTGTCCTTATAGTTTTACCTTTTTTAGAATGTCGTATACTGTAGTTGAAATCATACAGTATGTGACCTTTTCAGATTAGCTTCTTTCACTTAGCAATATGCATTTAAGGTTTCTCAATGTCTTTTCATGGCTTGCTAGCTCATTTCTTTTTTTTCTTTTTTTTTTTTTTCTTTTTTTGAGACAGAGTCTCGCTCTGCCACCTGGGCTGGAGTGTAATGGTGCAATCTTGGCTCACTGCAGCCTCCACCTCCCGGGTTCAACTGATTCTCCTGCCTCAGCCTCCCGAGTAGCTGGGACTGCAGGCATGTGCCATTACACCCAGCTAATTTTTGTATTTTTAGTTGAGACAGGGTTTCACCATGTTGGCCAGGGTGGTCTCGATCTCCTAACCTCATGATCCGCATGCCTCGGCCTCCCAAAATACTAGGATTACAGGCGTGAGCCACCACGTCCGCTGCCAGCTCATTTCTTTTTGGCACTGAATCACATTACATTGTCTAGCTGTACCACAGTTTACTCATTTACCTACTTTAGTACGTCTTGGTTGCTTGCTTCCAAGTTTTGGCAATTATGAATAAAGCTTCTTAAATACCATGTGCAGGTTTTTGTGTGAACATACATTTTAAACTCCTTTGGGTAATACCAAGGAACATGGGTGCTGGATTGTATGGTAAGACTGTTTAGTTTTATGGGAAACTGCCAAATTGTCTTCCAAAGTGGCTATACCATTTTGCAGTCCTACCAGCAATGAGTGAGAGTTCCTGTTGCTCCACATCCTTGTCAGCACTTGGTGTTGTCAGTGTTCTACATTTTGGCCATTTTAATAGGTATGTATTGGTACCTTGTTTTAATTTGCATTTCCCTGATGACAATAGATGTGGAACATCTCTTCATATGCTTATATGTCATCTATATGTCTTCTTTGGTGAAGTGTCTGTTAAGGTCTTTAGACCATTTTTTGTCAGGTTTGTTTCTTACTGTTGAATTTTAACAGTTTTGTGTTTTTCTTTTTTGGTATATTTTGGATAACATCCTCTTTCAGGCATGCCTTTTGCAAATTATTCTCCCAGACTGTAGCTTGTTGTCATTCTCTTGGCAGGGTCTTTTGCAGAGCAGACCACCATGCCTGGGTTGAGGTTCATTTTTTTGGTCAATGGATATCCATTCAGTTGCTTCAGCACCATTTCTTGAAAAGGCTGTCCTTCCTCCACTGAATTGCATTGGCATCTTTGTCATATCAGTTACTTATATTTGTGTGGGTCTGAAATAAGAGTTTGGCCCATATCTACTGATTATTGTGTCAGTTTCACAAATTAATAAAAGAAAATCATTATATTCAAAGGACATTTGCTTTTTATTATTTATTATTATTATTTTGTCAGTAGTAGATTAGCCCTGAAAATTTATGATGACTTTCAGTGTGATGAACTTACTCCTCCTTGTACAGTAACATGGTCTGTGTGGCTTTGGGAGTTCTTTTTTTTCTCTTTTTTGATTCTTGGAGTTTTGGGGCCCCGGAGATGGTGGTAATGAATGACGAATTCAGCAAAACTTAGAAAGGAACAGTCGAGGGAATTGAGACAGCCAATAGAGGACTTGAACCCCTTTCTTCAAATGCTATGAGGAATAAAGAGTAAGATTGGTTTTCAAAGATGTGAAAGAGACTCTCAAAAAGGAAGGGAAGTGGGTGCTTGGCATTGCTTTCTCTTTCCTTCCCCTGTTGCTCTGTATTTGGGCATTAGATGTGGGTGCTGGAGGAGAAATTAAGAAGAAATTTT
>NW_012102110.1:241605-242741 GCF_000951045.1 Mandrillus leucophaeus
AAGAAATAGACCCAGCCTCACTTGCACCCACAAGTCAGTAATAATTAATCTTCCAGCAGGTCTCCTCTTTGTTTCTACCTCTTGGAGAGGGCATCATAAGCGGCAATTCACCAAAGTTAGCAACAAGCCTGGATCTCTTCAGGTTTTTTTGGTGCGTGCGCACGCACGCGCGTGTGTGTGTGTGAGTGAGTGAGATGCCTTTTGTGTTTGTCCTGTGGGGACAAGTACAAAGTAGGATCCATAGATTCCATATTCAGCCTTAGCATAAAGACTGAAATTAATTACTATTCTTTATGGAATAATTTTAATTCAATTGCAAGGGATACATTGCCCCTTGAATCTCAAGCATAGCCCTATTTTGTCTTTGCTTGGTGGTAGCTGTTAACCAGGCTCTGGGTGAGCGTAGAACTTGGTCTCACATGAGCCGTGTAGACACCTCTTTGCCTTTTTGTTTAAGATGATGTAGCAGGCTAGGCGTGCTCCCAGCACTATGGGAGGCCGAGGCGTGTGGATCACTTTGGGTCAGGAGTTCGAGACCAGCCTGGCTAACATGTTGAAACCCCATCTCTACTAAAAATGCAAAAAATTTGCTGGGTGTGGTGGCGCACACCTATAGTCCCAGCTACTCGTTAAGGCAGACGAATTGTTTGAACCTGGGAGGCGGAGGTTGCAGTGAGCTGAGATCACTCCACTATACTCCAGCCTGGGTGACAGAGTGAGACTCTGTCTCAATAAAATTAAAAAAAAAAAAAAAAAAAAAAAAAAAGATGATGTAGAAGAACCGTAGTTCTCATTTTTGGCCAATTTGCCTTCCAGATTTTCTCCGTCATGTTTACCTATACCTTTTACGTGGTTATAGTCAGAGTATTTGTACTGTATTCTCCATTATCCCCTGTCCTCATATTTATTTATTTACTCAGGGTGTTTTTTTTTCCCCCATCCTGATCAATTTCACTGTAAGTTTGTTACTTGGCAAGAGGGTAGACGTGTTGATTCTTACTCTACTGCTTTTTAAAATGGGTTTACCAGTTCACAGCACAACAGCCGGCATGAGTGTACCAGTTTTGATGTGGTAAAGTTTTAAATAGTTGGTCTCCTCATTTCTGCTCCCGAAAGCACCCACGTGGGCTCATGTG
>NW_012102110.1:243321-245591 GCF_000951045.1 Mandrillus leucophaeus
GTGATCCGCCCGTCTCGGCCTCCCAAAGTGCTGGGATTACAGGCTTGAGCCACCGCGCCCGGCCTTAGACACCATTTTCAACCAAAGAATGAGCTGTAGGGGATCAGAAGTGACCTACCTTTCTCTTTTCTTGATGAAATATTTATCAGAAAAATCAACTTCTAAGAAAGTCCAACAAACATGTGCTTTGCAGAGCCCCTCAGGGAGTAAATTACAGAGCCTTGCTGAGAATGTTTTGCTCCTGGCGGTTCCAGTGTATTCAGTATACACATGTTGGCACTACACCCCTGCTTGTAGGGTTATTGTGGCTCTTTTCTCATCAGAAGATTTCCATCCCCTCCTGATGAGGTGGCAAGACAAGCCAAAGCAGTTGTGTGGTGGTGAAGAGCACGCGTCCTGAAGCCAGCCCACCTGACTTTGAAGACAGGCTCAACTGTTTTTCAGACGTTTGACTTTGGTCCGAGTCACTTAATCTGCTTCTCTGACTCAGTTTCTTCTTATGTAAAATAGGGATAATAAGAATACCCACTTCATAGAGTTGATTGGAGGATTAAATATAACCAAGTATATATGAAGTCCTTAAAATAGTTCTTGGCATATAGCATGTTTTGTGTGTTAGCTATTATTATCATCACTCAGTTAATTTTGAACCACTTAATTTCCAAGTGCTGGTGAGTCTAAAGAGCAGAGCCAAACATGTAATTACATAAACCCAGAAGTGAATTTTTCAAATGTCTTTTCTAGTAATAGAGCTTAATGAGATTGGCACTTTAGGGAAAAGTCCTAGGAACCCGTTTATGTTGGTGACTGTTGATCAACCAGAAGATTTCTCAGACGCAGTCTAACATCTGCGTCTTTCTAGGCTGGACGACCTTTGCTGCACCAGCAGATGGATCAGGAGTTAAAACTGGGAGCTTCTGTTGTGGGGAATCTTCATCTTCTACTGTTAATAGCCTTTTGGGTTTCCCTCTCCTAGGTACTACTTTTCTCTATGGAGAGCTTGGTCTGTGGCACAAACAGGTGCTGAAAGGGGGAAGATACACCTCTGGGTAAATATCTGGAGGTAGGCAGGTGACAGAGTGCCCAGTGGTCTGGGGACACTGGTTCAGGCGAATGTTCATCACCCTACCCTTTAAAACTCACATGGAAATGGCTTGGCTGATAAGTTACTTGTGGTTCCTGGGATAATTAAGGCAGCCTGATAGACCAGGACAAAGGATTTCCTCAGCTTTCCAGAGAATGTTTCTACCAAGAGCCATGTACTAAGGAGTGCTGGTTATGTGGGTGTTGACATCAGTATTAGTATCACTTCTGTTGAAAGTGACAGAAAACTTCTAAAACAGGGTGTAAAGATAGTCTACCTCATTCTTTCAGAATGTTTGTGCTGCTGTAACAAAATACCTGATACTGTGTAATTCATGAAGAACAGAAATTTATTTCTCACAATTCCGAAGGCTGGGAAGTCCAACATCAAGGTAGTGGCAGGGTTGGTGTCTGGTGAGGGCTGCTTTCTGCTTCCAAGGATGCACCTGGTTGCTGAATCCTCTGGAGGGGACTAATGCAGTGTCCTCACATGGCAGAAGAGCAGAAGAGAATGAATCCACTCCCTCAAGCCCTTTCATAAGGGGCCTCATCACCTCCTAAAGGCCCACCTTCTAGTACAATCACATCAGCAGTTAAGTTTCAGCATTTCAGCATGTGAATTTTGGGGGGGACACATTTAGACCTTAGCACTCACTGTTTTTTTGGTTTTTTTTTGTTTGTTTTTTTTTTTGAGACGGAGTCTCGCTCTGTCACCAGGCTGGAGTGCAGTGGCACGATCTCAGCTCACTGTAACCTCTGCCTCCCGGGTTCAAGCGATCCTCCTGCCTCGGCCTCCCAAGTAGTTGGGACTACAGGCACATGCCACCACGCCCAGCTAATTTTTTGTATTTTTAGTAGAGATGGGGTTTCACTATGTTGGCCAGGATGGTCTCGATCTCTTGACCTCGTGATCCGCCTGTCTCGGCCTCTCAAAGTGCTGGGATTAGAGGTGTGAAGCACTCACTCTTAATGGCTCTCAGCTCTAATTGTTTGAATCTTGGGCTTTTATTTAGCTGCTCTCCAATCCTTAGCATGATAGCAATGCTGCAAGGTGGCTGCTTGAGCTTCAGCTATCAAGTCTTCATTTGAGTCAACAGGAAAGAATGTCAAAAAAGGCAACAGTTACATAGTCATGAGGAACTGCAAAGGAGGCTGAAAATGCATTTTGTGTGCCCAGCTAAAATTCA
>NW_012102110.1:245976-248740 GCF_000951045.1 Mandrillus leucophaeus
GGGGGCGGGGGCAGGGAGGGGGGAAGAATAGATGGCCTTGCAGATATTCCGAGGAAGCATTTGAGTGACACCTCTCTATTGTGCCACTTAACCAGTTGAATTGGAAGTTGAGCCAGCAGGTTTGAACCTTGTTCTTAGTTTTAAACCAGGGCAAATTACTGGTGCTTTGGTTTTCTAATGCTTGTAAATTAGAGCTTCTGAGCCTTGTGGGGAGCAACCCTTACCCACAAAGGAGTGATGTAATGTCTGAGGGCCACGATGGTTTCTTCCTTTGAGATGGATACCATATAAGCTAGTGGTGATACTTACTTAATGATAGTGACAGGGAAAGCTACTGCCAAGAGTAATTGATGTGACCCACACATAGTCCCAGAGCCAAGGAGCTAGATGGGGTCTTCCTGCCTGAGGAAGCCAAGCTTCTGGCGTTCGGGCATTCTTCTCTGCTGTGATGTTTCCCGTCCTGGAAAGCAGGGTGGAAATGATTAATCAGTGTGCCTCACCTGGAGCTGATTGGCTGTGGTTGCTAAGTTTTCCTCCCTCTGAGCAGCCCTCCCTGTGATTCTGAAGCAGCTCATCCAGAGTGTTACAACAGACATCTTGATGGGATTCAAAAATGTTGGGCAGCATGGTTATCTGGTCTTCTTCTGTAAGGATGACTGTGAGATGTGCCAGCCCATTCCTGTAGGGACACACCCAGCCCGACGCCCTCCCGAGGGCTGCGCTGCTCTGAGCTGTCCAGGCTTGGGCTATGTCAGGTTCTGAGCACTGAAGTGTAGTGGAGGATATATGACAAAGAGGCGTCAGAGCTGATTGCCCTGCTTGTTTTCTTTTACTCACTCAGTGGTCTTGGAACTGGACAAGAGGATTTTATGGATTAGATCCTGGAAGACACACACTAGAACTAGCATAGCAAGATTGTGTCTAGGCTGTCATAGCCACCTCCGGAGTGAGAACAAGTTTAGAGAACTATCCTTTCTGTAGCAATACAGGAACCTATGCTGGCTCAACAGCTGCCCTTTTGGAAACTGCCAGCTGAAGGGGCCTGTTGATAAGCTGTTGACTGCTACTGTGGCTTCCCAAATGGGAGGTCTCTGCTAAAGGAGTTCATGGTTCAGCATGTCTAGTGGACCCTGGCTCGTAACAGCTGGATTCTTTTGAACATAATAAACATTTCTAGAACAGGTTTTCTTGGTGGGCTTTTAGCTTCCTTTTAATAGGCACATCACTTGCCTGCCTTTAGTTCTAGAAGTTCAACATAAATGTTGACTTTAGTGATGCAGTGGGACAAAACAGTATTATATTTCTCATCAGTTCCCTCCCTGTCTCCCTTCCCCTGTCATTGTTTTCCAGAGTTAGAGTACATTTATGGAGAACATTGGGGTGGATGCCAAAGCGGCTTATGTTCTGAAATCGTGAAGAGAATTGTGCAGTTGGAGTTAGACCTGTGGTTTGAGACTCAGCTTTGGGACTGAGCAAATTATTTCATGGGATCAGTTTTCTAAGCTTCAATTTCCTCATTAGGAAAAAAGAAGACAAAGTAATATTTCGTTGTAATAGAATTAAATGAGATAATGTCTTCAGAATGCCATGTAAGTAAAGAAATTGTGAATCACCTGCACTGATTTCTTCCATAGGTTTTTTTTTCCCTTTCTGAAAATACCTTGTATTGACCTTCGCCTAACTTTGTATTTGGATGACAGCCCACTGTCCTAGCAGACCTTTAACCCTCCTGACTCCAATTTCAGTAATGTGTTAGAAGTGGCAGGGACAGAATATATTCTGGATTCATTACACTAAATATAGAGATATTATAAAAAACGAGGCTGAACTCACACTCCAATGGGCAGTGTCAGTTTGCTTGTGAGACAGCGCCATGCAGCTGCAGCCACTAAGTGTCTAGGCACTGGAGACGGACTGCTGGAGTGGGAATCCTGGCTCCATTCGACCTCTCTTTGCCTCCATGTTTGCCATCTGTGGTGTGAGTGTGATAATAATTCCCATCACATAAGCTTGTGGTATGCAAATGAGATCATTTTGAAGTACTGAGCCTAGTACCCAGCATATAGAAAGAAATGGGGCTTTTATTATAGTAATACTAATTTTTAATTGTGGTAAAATACACATAACATAAAATTTACCATCGTAACCATCTTTATGTGTACATCTTGGTGGTATTGAGTATATTCACATTATTGGATGGCCAAATTCTAGAACCCTTTTATCGTATAAAACAGAATAAAGCAAACTATATCCATTCAACGACTCTTCATTTTCCCTTCCCCTCGGCCCCTGGCAACCACCATTTAACTTTCTGTTTCTATGAATTTGACTACTTTACATAGTGGAATCGTATGGTATTTGTCTTTTTGTGACTGTTAATATAATGATTAAGTCTTAGCCCACTGTAACAGTTGTACCCTTTCATGTTTTAGATTTCTGTAGGCTCAGGATTGCCTGCCTTCTCAAACCCTGGTTATTGGTGGATTATTTCTCTTTCTTTTCTTTTTTCTCTCTTATTTTTTAGAGATAGTCTTGCTTTGTTGCCCAGGCTGAAGTGTAGTGGCATGATCATAGCTCACTGCAGCCTTGATCTCCTGGGCTCAAGCAGTCCTCCTGCTTTAGCCTGCCACACGTAGCTGGGACCACAGGCACAAACATCATGCCTAGATAATTTTTGAATTTTTGTAGAGGTGGGGTCTCACAGTGTTGCCCACCCTGGGCTTGAACTCCTGGGCTCAAGTGATCCTCCTGCCCTAGCCTCTCA
>NW_012102110.1:248790-251388 GCF_000951045.1 Mandrillus leucophaeus
AGTGTCTAGGCACTGGAGACGGACTGCTGGAGTGGGAATCCTGGCTCCATTCGACCTCTCTTTGCCTCCATGTTTGCCATCTGTGGTGTGAGTGTGATAATAATTCCCATCACATAAGCTTGTGGTATGCAAATGAGATCATTTTGAAGTACTGAGCCTAGTACCCAGCATATAGAAAGAAATGGGGCTTTTATTATAGTAATACTAATTTTTAATTGTGGTAAAATACACATAACATAAAATTTACCATCGTAACCATCTTTATGTGTACATCTTGGTGGTATTGAGTATATTCACATTATTGGATGGCCAAATTCTAGAACCCTTTTATCGTATAAAACAGAATAAAGCAAACTATATCCATTCAACGACTCTTCATTTTCCCTTCCCCTCGGCCCCTGGCAACCACCATTTAACTTTCTGTTTCTATGAATTTGACTACTTTACATAGTGGAATCGTATGGTATTTGTCTTTTTGTGACTGTTAATATAATGATTAAGTCTTAGCCCACTGTAACAGTTGTACCCTTTCATGTTTTAGATTTCTGTAGGCTCAGGATTGCCTGCCTTCTCAAACCCTGGTTATTGGTGGATTATTTCTCTTTCTTTTCTTTTTTCTCTCTTATTTTTTAGAGATAGTCTTGCTTTGTTGCCCAGGCTGAAGTGTAGTGGCATGATCATAGCTCACTGCAGCCTTGATCTCCTGGGCTCAAGCAGTCCTCCTGCTTTAGCCTGCCACACGTAGCTGGGACCACAGGCACAAACATCATGCCTAGATAATTTTTGAATTTTTGTAGAGGTGGGGTCTCACAGTGTTGCCCACCCTGGGCTTGAACTCCTGGGCTCAAGTGATCCTCCTGCCCTAGCCTCTCAGATCACTGGGATTATAGGTGCACGCCACTGTGCCCAGCTGAATTATTCTTAAGGAACAAGATGACACTTCAGAGCTCAATTTCATCCTTTTGAAGAGAGGGGCAGGATTAGGCAAGAGGAGAACACAGAAATGATAGTGAAAGAGATACAGAGGTGAGCATTAAATAAGCAAAAGAGCATTTATTCAGGGCAGAGTAGAGTCTCTTTGTGAGATTCCTTCTTCCCTCTCTGCCTTCTTCCCTACCAGGTAAAAATTCAAACCTACACAATAATAGAGAGGATGATATAACCAAACCCTAGGGACCTGTCAGCCAGATTCAACAGTTATCCAGATTTTTTAGGGCCCATTTGTAACATGGCCCAGGTGGAAGAAAATGCCTGAAAAATCTAGATTAACCTAGGGCAGGTGTTTCTTTGCTTATTTGTGCAATTTTATTTATGTCCTTCCTGATAAAGGGCTTCTTCTGCCTTGAGACTTCTTACTATCTAAGGTTGAGGTAAAGAGCCAGGACTCTATGAAACCAAGTTACTTTAACTTGGTTTCCTCATCCATGCAGGAGAGCACCTGTGGCTTCTAAGGGTGGTCATAATGGAGTGTTTGGCGCAGGGCCTGCTGCCTAGTAAGTAATCATTTACACTGTCAGCAATGGTGGTGTGTTTGTAGAAGGGAAGGGTCACCAGCCAGGTCCTCGAAAACACGGGACTGAGACATGCAGCTGGGGGTCAACACAGTTATACTGTATCATTGATCAAGGATTGGGATGAATGCTGATTTTCTAGAATTGCACCTGCTGTATGTTCATTATCCCATTTTACTGGCCATTATACAGGTTCTGTCCTCAATTGTGCTGGGTTAAGGGAAACAGTTGTTTATCTGCAAAATTAGGTAGTGTAACTTTTTAATATGCTTTTTTGATGGTGATGGGATTGCCATTTACATTAAAAACATTTTGTGGGTTTTAAGTATAAATAAAAATACCACAATTTGAATAACTAGATAATATATATTTGGCTTCATGGATCACTTTGTTGTTTTTGTTCTTTGGAATTCTAGGAGGAATTCTGTCTACTAATAAAGGCTGTAGACTTTACCCTCCTACAACCTTAGGATGTAAGAGACGTCCTAAGATAGATGCCTGGGAGGAAAAGGAAATTGAGGGCCTACAGATGTTTAAAAACTTATAGTTTGTAATTGCATAGAGCCTTTGATTTCTCCACCCCCCACCCCCCCATCCATCTGTAGTACCCAGAGAGCCTTTGGTTTTGTTGTAACATTTTCACTGTTGAATCTAGTTTATCATATGAATCTGTTTTCTGTGACATTTTGGGGCATGGGAGGATCTGCGTTCCCAAAGTCCAGAGTAGTTTTAAATGTTTTTCTGCGTCAATATGCAAAAGTATCATGAAGGCAAAATAAATTGAAAATAATTGAGTCAAAATATTATTGTTCCTCCAAAGATCCTTACTTAGTCGTGTGTCACAACTTGTATAACAGGACGTATTTTGCAAACCTGTTTAGTTTGCACTGACTTGTGCAACAGGAATGGCCAGTTTTCCTTATGCCCAGGGCAGTCAAACACAACTTTATAAGAATTGTAACTTTAAAAGATTTCATGTTTTTTTTTTGTGTGTGTGTTGTTGTTAAAATCAGTTGGTGAAATAAATTCAATAGTAAAACTTCTAAGATTGAGTCATTAAACCTCTAAATATGCTGGGGTTTTTTTT
>NW_012102110.1:252363-265470 GCF_000951045.1 Mandrillus leucophaeus
TAAAGAGATGTGCGGGGGCTGAGTGGCGTTCCATGCGTGTGCGGTCACCTTGTGATTCCAAGACCCTGTGGCCCCTCAGCACATCCTCACCGTGCCCTCATTCTACTTTCTGCTGCTGCCGCCTTTTTTGTCTGTCTATACCAGGGCGCAAGCAGGCAGGATCAGTTAGCCCTACCTTTATCAGTGGCTTTCGGAAAGGATCTTCTGGAGGAGGAGGTGGTGTGTGCTACCCTCCTTCCCCCACCATCACTGCAAGTACCTGAGAGTAGTAAGTTGTGTTAAGGAAAGGGAGGAAGGGACTTTGGGGATCCTAAGACTTCTCTGTCACAGGCGTGTCAGGTGGACTCTTCTCTATTAGCCTTTTCTTTCTTTTTTTTTTTTTAATTTAACTTTTAAGTTCAGGGGTTTGTTATATAGATAAACTTGTGTCATAGGGCTTTGTTGTACAGATTATTTCATCACCCAGGTATTAAGCCCAGTACCCATTAGTTATTTTTCCTTATCCTCTGCCTCCTCCCACCCGCCACCTCCAGCAGGCCCCAGTGTGTATTGTTCCCCTCCCTGTGTCCATGTATTCTCATCATTTAGCTCCCACTTATAAGTGAGAACATGTGGTGTTTGGTTTTCTCTTCCTGCGTTAGTTTGCTAAGGATAGTGTTCTCTAGCTCCATCCACGTTCCCGCATAATACATGATCTCGTTCTTTTTATGGCTGCATCCCTTAGCCCTTTAACTCATCATGCGTGACAGCTGCCTTTGAATTCTTCCTTCCAGAGCCCCTTCTTGTAAGGTGTGCGTCAACTTGGTTACTCCGGGGACTTCCTCTGTACCACACATGCCCTTTCTCTTATTCCTGGGTGCTCTCTTCTCTCCTCACAGTCGTCCGTGTGTGCTAAGATCGTGCAGCTCCTGGGGCAGAATGAGGTGGACTATCGCCAGAAGCAGGTGGTCATCCTGAGCCAGGATAGCTTCTACCGTGTTCTCACCTCGGAACAGAAGGCCAAAGCCCTGAAGGGCCAGTTCAACTTTGACCACCCGGGTGAGTCGGGGTGTTAAAGGGGGTATGCATGTGTATTGGTGTAGGGGGGAATATTTTTATTATGCTCATGAGGAAGTTGCTTAACCTCTCAGAATCTTGTTTCTATCTAGAACGTAGGGACTTTATAAACTACCTTGCAGTGTTATTGTGGGGCTTATGTGAAAGAAGGAATTTTCAGATGCTTCATGTAGTGCTTGGCTCATTAAATACTGATTGAATCTGTATCTGAACCAAGGAGATTTTGTATGAGTCTGGGACTCAAGATGGGCCAGACGTGGGGTCGAACGTACAGAGCTGGTCCTTCTGCTGCCTCTGTTCTGAGGCAGCCCTCGTCAGACCCTCCTCCCCATGTGGACATGTGTGTTCAACCCGCTCTGTGGCAGAGAGGGAGGTGGAAGGACAGAGTGGCTGCCAGAATGGTTTTTGCCCTGCAGCCCTGGATCAGCACACTGCTCCTTTAGCTGGCTTGCGTTTCTTAAAATTGTTAGAAGCAAACCGTGGCATGGTGCCTATTGTGCGCACTCCCCCAGTCATGGGTGTGCTTTCCAGGTTAGTTTAGCATGTGCCAATCCTAGGATGATAAAAGCTAAACTTGGAGAGGGGAAAGACCTGTCTGAAGTCAGGGATGGAATGTCAAAGGAGAAAAAAAAGAAATCTGTTTGTCAGAACTCATTTATACACCCTATTTTGAGATACAGGGAGCTTCCATTCTGCTTTGGGTAAAAATCCAGCTTTTTAGGGAGCAGTATGATTACCTTTAAAGTATGATGTGCCCATATACATGTTTATGAGGATGTCCTGTGTATGATTATAGGAGATACTATTTTAAAATTAAGAAACATTTTAACAATTTGATATTTTTCAGATGCCTTTGACAATGAACTCATTCTCAAAACACTCAAAGAAATCACTGAAGGGAAAACAGTCCAGATCCCCGTGTATGACTTCGTCTCCCATTCCCGGTAAGTGAGCTGTTCTGGGCCAGGGATGACACCCGCTGCTCCCCAGAGCATCCCTGGTCTGCACTGAGACCTCCTTCCTTACCTCCTGCACTTCAGACCTCTGTCCTACCCCTGCCTAATGCCATTCCAGCCGGTCAATGGAGTGAGTGGTGGCAGCAGTGTGTGCTGTGGGATTGCAGAGGTTGGGGAGTTCATCTGGGCGCTTCCTGGAACAGTCCTGTTGTCACGATTCCTTAACTCCGAAGGATGGGATCGTGATTTGAGCTTGAGGGACTGTATGTGCGTTCTGATCCACATTCCAGTGCTGTTGTTCCTGGAACAAGATGTAAGGGGAGGGGTAGAGGAAGGGCAGGAAGAAGAACAAAGAAAACTGTTCTTTCTGCTGTCCTGGTTTACTTGGGATTGGACAATGTGGAGAGGCACGAGGTCACCAGACTGTGATCTCAGAATTAACCAAGCGCTCCAGAAAGCTGCTCAGTGGAATCAAAGCAGTCCTTTCCAGTGAAACCTCAATTTTAGTGCTCCTGATTAGGAATAGAGGAGCGGCCACACTTCCACCTCATCCTCCTTCCCTCTGAGTGGTGGGAATGGGCTCCTAGAGGATTGCACTCCTGCTGGCCAGACCCCAAGTTCCTTCAGAGCTGCACAGAGCGTCTCAGACCTCAATGTAGAATACACACATCTTCCTGTGAGTCTGAACTAGAGAGCGTAGTGAAGATTTGGTTGCAGGAGGAAGATGAGAAAGAGAGAGAGAATGAGCATGCATGTGTGTGCATTGAGGTGTAGAGGGGGCTGTTTTGGTGCTTACCTCCATGCCTCACCAGAATCTTCTGAAACACTTCCTTCTATGGGCCAGGTTCTTCTGTGTAGGAGAGAGAAGAGTAAAAGATCAGGATACCATCCTCACGCTTCCCGTGTCAGTCTGTTTTCCTAACCCAACCACTGCAGATCATGGAGGAATGAATGAAGGCATTTAGTATAGGGTTTGGAGCTTACGTGAACATTGGGGCTGGAAGACTGAAGACCTGGAAGTTTGTAGCCAGAGAATCAGACAAAATAGTCTCCACTGACTCTTGCCTGAGGCACTGGAGCAGAAGCTGGGGTTCATGGAAAAGTCCAAGAAACCCCCATGTCTGGGTTTGCAGCCTCAATCTAGGAGCTTGTGGACTGTTTCCAAAGTTTCCCTGTCTCATTATTACCATCTCCTGAATATCGTGGATTTTGCTTCACTCTCACCTTCTAAGTCTCTTGTTGGCGCAGTAACCCGGAAGCCTGTGGGGAAAGGGATTCTGAGAATTGTAGTTCTCCCTTAGGGGGAAGTGGTGGTGGTGTCAAGAGACATTCCAGCCCACCACTTCCCAGGTGAAGAGTTAAAATGCAGCGTGATGGCTAAGGCAAGGGCCTGCAGAAGAATGTAAAGGAGGGAGGAAGAGCAGGGGATTCAGAGCAGGTTGTATGGAGGAAGTGATATTTAAGCTTTAGATAGGAAAGGATAAGAAGTTGTTTGGGAAAAGGATTTCCAAGGTGCTGGGCATTTCAGAGCTGGGCACAGATCAGCTTGGTCAGAGCCCGGCAGAGGAGAGGGTTGGAGGAATGGGAGTGGGTGTGTGGGAAGGCAGGCAGGCCTCAGGTCATGAAAGGCCATAGGCGGCAGGGCCAGGAGCACAAACATTTTGTCAGTAGGGAGCTACAGACGGCTCTACTGTGGTAGTGGAAAGGTCATTGTGGTGGCAGGAGGAGAGAGTATCTGCAATGCCATTTGTGAAGACGCCTTTGGAACAGCCCCAGTGAGAGACTAATAAGGGCCTGAAAGAAGGCAGTGGAACTGAGCGTGGCTGACAGAAGCCAGGGCCTGACCAGTGCAGTCTAGGAGTGGAGGAGAGAAGTTGAAGGCCTCGTGCAGCATGAGTTCCATCAAATTCATAGGCCAACAAGAGAAAATCCTGGTAGAATTCCCATTGCAGACATATTTCACGTTTCCTCCTGATTTATCTCATACCTTATATTTTAAAACCTTGTTCTTTAGTGGCTTAAAGCTCATGCCTTAGAAACTTTCACTGATCACACTAGACCCATAGCCACCCCCTTCCCACCTCCCTGCAAATCTTAAGGGCCACTTAATTGGACATCGAGCCATTCAGGGTTAACTGATTCCATCCCACCCATGGACGTTTGGTACAAATAAAAATTTGCTGGGCTAAAATGAAGAAGATGCTTACTTGTTGCCATTACACTTCTCTGAGCATCCTTTTCCCCATAAGCCAAATGAGATGGTTAGACTGGGTTATCTCAAATGATCTAATCGGCTAGTTTCTTTTTGGGACTTCCCATCCAGACCCTAAATTCCTAAGTGGTATATTAAGCCAGGTATGACTCCTTGCACATTCTGGTCTAGTAGTTGCTCAATAAATTTGTTGTTGTTTTTTAAAAACTCTGAGCTGTTACGACAGTTTTTAGACCTGCATGTGGACTTGGGAAATGATTAATTCTAACTTTCTTAAGGCACCAGCAACAAATTAGGCAGTTCATTTTCTCCTTCTGAAGGAAACCCACTTTTCCTTTTTAGTATTTATCAATTAGGCATCCTAAAATGCTGTTAATATCTAGTGTCAGTACAGATTGAACATCCCTAATCTAAAAATCCAAAATGTGAAATGCTCCAAAATCTGAAACTTTCTGAGTGCCCATGTGATGTTCAAAGGAAATGCTCGTTGGAGCATTTCAGAGTTTGGATTTTCATATTAGGGATGCTCATTGTAGATCCTTTCTCCCCCTGCCATATTAGGGATGCTGTAAATATAATGCAAATATTCCAAAATCTGAAAAAAATTGAAAAATCCTAAACACCTAAGCATTTCATATAAGGGATACTCAACCTGTATATGTAAACTTAGTGCAGCCATTGTGTTCTCTGTTAGTGTGTTCAAGTGGAATCTCGCATGTACATTCACTTCATTTTTAGACAGAGTGCTCCCATCCTCTCCTTGGTGTAGGGCAGTTGCCTAGAGAGTGGCTCACTATTTACCCATTGGTCCTGTTTTCTGAACTCTTCTAGGTTGTCTTCTTATCCGCAATGGGCACACCATTTTCTGGCGGCTGACATTCCTCTAGACTGGTGCTTCTTCACCATGGCCGCGTGTTAGAAATATCTTGGGAGCTTCTAAATAGCATTGAAGTTCTAGCTCCACTTCAGACTTGTGAAATCAGAGCTCCTGGGGGGTAGGATCCAGGTAGGGATATTTTTATAAGCTTCCCAGATGGTTCTGATATGCATCTCAGATACACCACAATTCTAGGGCATTTCCTAATCCTAGTCCTTTTCTCCCGTCTTCCCTGCGCTGTTCTGCCACTTGCTAGCTACCCCAACAGTGCCTGCCTTAAAACTCATACACAAGCCCCTTAAAACTCATTAGTCCAAGCTAATAAGGCATCAGGGAGTGTTTATGGGAAGGAGTTCCAACGGCACCCTCTTGAGCTGGCCGTTGATAACTGACCTCCTTATGCTCGCCCAGATGGAACTACTGTTTTAAGAGACTTTGTTTTATTTGGTTTGCCAGTGTGCTAGTCAGGGTGACGGAAAAGCTTGCAATGATGATTATTACTCTATTTTCTGTGAATTTTGAGCAAGAGGCAGTTGGTGACTTGTAAGGTGGGCATAGGACAGAATCAAAAGACAAAATACAGTGAAAGCTGCAGCAAGGCAGAGCTGAGCACAAGCAGGGCCATCTGTGAAAGCCCATCACCTAACCGTTTAGCAATGTTTCACCCTTCTTGCTTTTTGAAAAGGCGTGTTGGCTGGGCTTGGTAGCTCATGCCTGTAATCCTAGCACTTTGGGAGGCTGAGGTGGGTGAGTTGCATGAGTCCAGGAGTTAGAGACCAGCCTGGGCAACATGGTGAAACCCCGTTTCTACTAAAAATACAAAAATTAGCCTGACGTGGTGGTGTGCATCTGTACTCCTAGACACTTAGAGGGCTGAGGCGGGAGGATCGCCTGAGCCTGGGAAGTTGAGGCTGCAGTGAGTCCAAGATTGTGCCACTCTCACTCCAGCCTCCTGGATGACAAAGTGAGACCCTGTCTCCAAAAACAAAAAAGAGAAAGAAAAGTCATGTTTACAATTAGTGCCTGCCCTAGGCTTCCCAACCATGTGGGTTAGGTGGATGAAGTCATGCGTATTTCTGCTTTATTGATAAGGAAGAGCAGCTCTAGGGAGCTCAGGATTGACCTGTGGCCACTGCATTGGCTTGGGGTGGAGCCAGACCAGACAGACCTCGGGATTCTGTATTTCCTCACAAATGCTTTCTCGTCTGTATCCTCTTTCCCAAAACTTTTCTTTATTTTCCCTCCTTCCCTTCTCCTCCCCTTCTGTCCTTTCCTCCCTCCTTTTCAGCTGCCTCAGGACTGGCGGGGAGGGGGTGGGGTTGTTGAGAGAAAACTGTAAGTTTCTGTTTTTAAAGTTCAGAGTGTTAGGTTCCATAAATGCCAGGCATGAGAGCATTCTGGAGACGCCTTCAGAGAGAAAAAGAAATCACATCTGTTTTTGTCTGCCTTTATTCTTCATTCAACAGCAGGTTTTTTTGATTCCAAGGAGAGGGATGTCTGCCCTGTATTTCTGTTTCATGGTGAAAGCTCAGAAGAAGTGGTCAAGGAGACCTTTGTCCCAGCCGTGATCACCCTTGGCTCTTTGGTGGTGGTGTAAGGCTGTATTAGCCGAGTCTTGAGCTCCTGCTTGAAGTCTGTGGGGGCAAGGAACTCAGAACCCAGCCCAGCCAGATGTTCTGGCCCTTGTTCTCTGTCCCTTGCTAGCCCCTGCCTGGCTTGGCCCATTATCTGCTCTGTGCTTTACAGGAAGGAGGAGACAGTTACTGTCTATCCCGCAGACGTGGTGCTCTTTGAAGGGATCCTGGCCTTCTACTCCCAGGAGGTACGAGACCTGTTCCAGATGAAGCTTTTTGTGGATACAGATGCGGACACCCGGCTCTCCCGCAGAGGTGCGTTCTAAAAGCCCCAGGTGGCCCTGTTGGTGGCCACCTCGAGGGCAGAGGACCTGGGAGCCTATGACAGGACCCCACGCGCCCCCCCTCCCCCGAGTCTGAGGCCCATGCCTTCCCTGAGGCAGCTGTGTGTCGCATGGTCCAGCGGCTGCGTCAATCCAGCCCCAGGATATCCTGCTGCCCAGACACTTGGTGCCATTTGAGAAGGGATTAGTCACTTACTGTTTGGGATAACGAAAGACTTGTGAGGTCAGAGACTAAATAAGACATTGATGTCTGCTTTTGCTGGGAAAAGTTTGATTAAATGCTTAGTTCCTTGCAATTTGTTCACAAGACATCAAAATGAAGATGCTTTGATTTGGGGAACTAACTGTAGGACCCCTGAGGACAGGATCCCCTGTGCCTAAAGCGCTGGGCAGCTCATCCTGTTAGCCTGCTTCTCTAGCCCTTTATTTTCCAGCAGGCTTTATGGAGGCATTACCACTCTTTCCAGTCAGCTCAGGAGGGAAGTCAGCTGTGCCCTCCGCAGGCCGTGCTGAGGGTGGGCCTGCCCGTGCTAAGTCTGCCATGCCTGTGTGCTGAAGGTACAGCGATGCCCCTTGGTAGAGGAGCCCAGCCTGTGAACTCTAGGGTATTAAGCTCTCTAGGGTATTAAGGGTATTAAGCAGAGAGTCTGCTTCTACTAGGAGAGGTTGGGAGACTTCATGGAGGAAGAGGGGTTGGGACTTGGATGTGGTGTAGCAGGTTGGCGATATAGGCAACCCATGAAGGTGCACAGCACAGATGTACAGACAGTGGCTTGTTCTGAGAATGGCAGGAACCTGGAATGTTCAGAGCGTTGTACGAAGAGACACGAGAAAGCAGGTTGGGGTCTGGTTTTAGAGACTGAGATCTCTAGTCTGGTTCTCGGTGGGCAAGGGAAAGCTACTATGAAGTTCTGAGGAAGGCAAGTGAAGTGGCCACTGTTCTGTGTTGGACACTGGTGCTGACAGAGGAAGTGTAAGTGAAGCCTGTAGCTGGAGCAGCTCTTTGGAGACCCGCTCTGCTGATCTAGACACGAGGCAGGGGTGTGGTCCTTAGGTGGGTGGGAGAGGGGAGCAGAGTTGAGATGAGAAGAGTATTAGCAGAGTTAGAGTTGACCAGGACCCAGCAAGGGCAGTGGGTGGGGGTGACTGAATAGAGGAATGAAAGGTGAGAAGGTTTGAGTCTCCGTTGTGTGAAAGAGGCAGGGAGACACAGGAAATGACGAGGTTAGCTCCTAGTCACAGGACACATTATTGACAGTTTCAAATTTTATAAGCTCTATCCCAGAGACCTCTGACTTCAAAGTCTGGGTACTTTTCTTTTTTCGGTTCATGAAACAGATCTGTAGTTTATCCCATTTAGCACTGTAATTGTAAGGACTATTAATGAGACCAGTATAACCTATAGAAACAAGTCCTGAGCTTGGCCCTTCTAAGTAGTAATAGATATGCGTGCTGTTAAGTCAGTCGGAGCTACATCCTGCTCCAACATGGGGTGGGGACAGTTAGTTTTGTGTGATGGAAAAAAGAATGGAATGGGAGGGGCCTTTTAGTTCTAGCAGAGCTCCTCCCAGCTAGCTTTGTGACTAGGCTCTTGCGCCACCCCGGCTTGGGTTTCTTTATGGATAATGCAGGGCAGACAGGCCTGCTTTTAGTGTCACGACTCTGGCTGGGTAAGAGTTGCATAGATAATTGAACCTTGAGCCTGACAGCCCCTCATGCTTCTACCCCAGGGCCTGGCTTGTCACCTTAATCCACAAACTCAGGCCCTACTTTGGTTGATCTGCTCAGTGTCCATGTCAGCTTGTCAAATTAGAGAGGTAGCATGATACACAGGGACAGATAAATTTTGGAGTCAGGTGAGCTGGGCTGAGATCCTGGTTTGACCACTTCCTAGGTGTGTGACCTTAGGCAGATTGTGTTTAAACTTCTTTGTATCTCATTTTCTTATTAGAATGTGGTCTTAGGGTTGGTACTTCTGCTGTAGTTGTGAAGATGAGAGGTAATGTAAAATGCCTGGTGGTGCATAAGTCGATAAATATCTATGTGGCAGATCAGAAATCTGCTTCTGCCGAAGGGGTTGGTGCTGTTCATTTTCTGAATTTTCTGACAAGACTGGTTAGGTCCTTCAAGGGGATCTGCTCGGGTAATGTCCTCAGGAGCTGGTGATGTCCAGGCTGATGCCATCACTAGTCCAGCAGTGGTACTCAGTGTCAAGGATGCAGTGCTGCCAAGGGAGGCCTTACAGCAGGGAGTGCAAGAACCAGCACAGGAGATTGGAACCAAGTTTTGAGCAGCAGCAATGACGCTGGAAATAAAGTGCATCCTAGTGTCTAATTCAAACAGATCATCACGGTGTGGGTTCAACAGAACATTTTCCCTTCCTTTCTTGCACGGGATTCTTGTGTGAAATGGGAGCAGTTCCTACGGTGGTGCTGGCCCTCTCCTGGGGTTTCTTAGGGCCAGCTCTGCCCCTCCGCCTTCTCTGAACAGGCTGCCTGGGCAGGGCTCTGCTTTCTCATTTCAGATCTGCTGACTTCACATGTCACCTACTGCCGAGTCACTTTCCTGATGGACTCATGGGACTTTTCTGCATGCTATTTCTACAAATTCATTCTCTCTCCACGTAGGACAAAAAATATGCTTGGCATGTGCTTTGTGGAGTGCGGGGGTGCTGGGGTAGGGAGGCTGGTTAGTCAGAAGCAGCTGTTGAGTGAGCTTGAACATTCCTGGAGACTTGAGTTAGCTCCATGATCTTACCCGTCTGTCACATCCTCCTGGGCATGTGACCTCCACATTCTGAGTTGACCCTCATGTGGGAGAAATCTGTATTTGAGTAAAGCAGCTCTAGAGACTACCTCCTTCCTGATGGAAACCCTTGACATTCTAGGGATTGGTTTCTAGCCTTGTTTGCCTTCATCTTCTCTCTCAGCCCTTAATACAGGGACAGGGAAGAAGCGGGGCAGGGAGATTTAGGATGGCTGACCCCTCATCTTCCTCATGCATCATTCTCTGGTTCACATAGAATTAGGGCTGCACTGGGCCTAGGGAGATTCAGCCTGTTCATTTACTATAGAGTAGCACATTTCCTCATCAGATTTTTTAAGTGATTGACTTCACCATTGAGGAATTGTCTTTATTTTGGGTCCTTCTAAGTTTTGGTCTTGGTTTTTGGCTAACCAGAAAGAGCACATCTGGGTTTGGAAGGGCTGACATGGAAGCCCAGCAGGGAATGTGGGCAGACTTGTAGCTTCCTGCCCGGTACCCTGTCCTCCGAAAGGGCCTGTCCTGGCCCAGCAAACGTGCTGGGGTCAGAGCAGTGATGGAGGAGCTGGTTTTTGAGCCCCTGGGGTTTCCAGTTTGTGCCAAGACCTTGTTTTGACTCAGTCCTTGGCGCAGCCCTGTTTCCTGACTCTGCCTGGGGAGCAGGGCCTTTCAGTGCAGGGAGGTGGCTGGCCCTCTGTTGTTCTTGGCTCAGGGAGGCCCAGTCTGCCTGAGGTGATCGTTCTATTGGAGGTTCTTGGGGAGCAGAGGTGGGCAAGGCCTTTTGATGTTGCGTGTTCCCAGTGTCTGGGCAACATTCTGACCCATTCCCCATTTGCTTTTCTAGCATAGAAGCTGTAGTGAGACTCTTCCTTGTCTTCCTTCTTCTCCCTCCTCATGTTTGTTGTCCCATGTGCTTGTGGCCTGCTCTCCCTTACTGTGTGGCACCCCGCCCTTCCAGCTGCCCTGCAGGACTCCTTTTTCCCTTTGCTCACCCTGCTCAGCTGGGTCTGACCTGCTTACCTGAATTCGAGGTTCCCGCCCTCCCATGGCGTTGAGCAGCTCTGTCAGGGAGGCACCACCCTCCCAGCGTGCCCTCAGTTTCTGTTGTGGTTGTAATAATCATAGAACACATGCTTATTGAACATGTGCTAAGGCGCCAGCTATGGGTGCTGAAGAATTTTATGCACATCTCTGTATTCCTGAATAGTAATATTTATATTTGTTTATTAAATTAATATTTATGAGGAAGGTACCATTATTGTTCCTGTTTTATAGTTAGGGAACTTAAGATTCACAGAGGTTAAAGTCACTTGTCCAAGGTCACAGAAGTAGGAGTTATTGGGGTCAGGATTCAGGTCCAGGGCAGTTTTCCCCCCAGAGCCCACAGAGGTAGAACAAAAAGCAGCTTTTGGGCTGTAGAAGCTTCACTGTGATTTACCTCCACTTCCTACTTTCTGCACGACCAGCTTCCTCTCGCCAATGACAAAACAACTGAAGCCACCAGGTCTATAGAAGGAAGGGGGCTGAAGGCCCAGGCTGAGGGCAGTAGGAGGACTACGTGACAGGGTGTGGACATGCACTGTGTGTGCGTGCGTGTGTGCACGTGTGTTTGTATGTGTGCACGTGTGTGTGCGCGCGTGTGCTGGGAGAAGGACAAAGCTTCCTCCAGTGCTAAAGCCTTCGGCAATTGTCTGAAAAGCATGTGTTGCGAAACAATCCCAGCATCAGGCGTTTGCAGAGCTTTAAGTAAAAGCTGCCCAAGCACGGGTGTGTTTGTTTTTTCCTAGCTGTGATACCTTTTTGATCTGATTTCCTTTTTTCTTTGGGCTTTATCTGGAGATGTGTGAAGAATTGGAGGCCGCGCTGGCTGTGTGTTTTGGCAGTGCTACTCTGGTTAGCCACGTGTGCCGGAGCTCTGGGGACTTCTGGGGGGTGAGCCACGTGGCAGCTCCTCAGGGCTCCTTCTTGGCGAGTCTCCCAGCAGATCTGCCAGAGCAGCAGGTCGGCAGCAGGAGCCCAGGGCCAGCGTTGCAGGGGTGGGGAAAACCATTTCCTGGCTGGAGAAGGCTGCTGCCGGGCTGGGTGGGCAAGTCCTGACACATTAGCGACCAACCAACTGTTTTATTACCAGATCTCCCATGGAGAAAACACTTCGTAAATTGGGGAGCTGTTACAAAAGTCAAATGGCAGCATCATTAGTGCCCGGCTTTCTGGAAATGTGGATTTCCTGGCAATTTTCTAGCCTTCTCATCTTATAGACTTCCTGTCAGCCTGGATCATAGCCATGACAGCCTCCCCGTTCCCTGCCCTCTCTGTGCGTGCATCTGTGCATGTGTGTATAAAGACAGAACTATTTAGACACATGACTTTCAGAAGTTCCGTCACAGATATACCCCATGTTCGTTTACAGTGAGTTTCACCCCACCCTTGAGTCTGTTCACTGAGAAGTGGTTGGGAAAGAGCTGAAGAGCCACTACAAATGATTGTAGATGGGTGCGGTAACTTTTTGGGGTGAAAGATTTAGCAGCTCAGATGATAAGATTAAATTAAGATAACATTTACAAGTGACATCTGCAAAGGGAGGCAGTTTTAATTAAGAGAATCTCCTTCCAAACTCCCCACTCATGGGGAAACTAAGGCTCATGTGCAGCGGCAGAACCAGGGTGATCAGTCTTCTATTTATTGACAGAAGACTCTATTTAATAAAGAGTGTATGGGCTGCCTGTAATTCCAGCACTTTGGGAGGCCGAGGCAGAAGGATCACTTGAGCCCAAGAATTCAAGACTAGCCTGGGCAACAAAGCAAGACGCTGTGTCTACAGAAAAAAAAAAAACGGCTCACACCTGTAATTCTCAGCACATTGGGAGGCTGAGGCAGGCGGATCATGAGGTCAGGAGATCGAGATCATCCTGGCTAACACAGTGAAACCCTGTCTCTACAAAAAATGTAAAATAAATCAGCCAGGTGTGCTGGCAGGTGCCTGTAGTCCCAGCTACTCAGGAGGCTGAGGCAGAAGAATTGCTTGAACCTGGGAGGCAGAGGTTGCAGTGAGCCAAGATTGCGGCACTGCACTCCAGCCTGGGCGACAGAGTGATGAGACTCTGTCTCAAAAACAAACAACAACAACAAAAAACCATTAGTCCATTGAGGTGATGTGTGCCTGTAGTCCCAGCTACTTGGGAGGTTGAGGTGGGAGGATCGCTTGCTAGAGCCCAGGAGGTTGAGGCTGTAGTGAGCTATGACTGTGCTACTGCACTCCAGCCTGTGTGACAGAGCAAGACACCTTGTCTTAAAAGAAAAAAACACTTTTAAAGAAAAAAAAAAA